>NC_034180.2:40296121-40668621 GCF_002021735.2 Oncorhynchus kisutch
GGGAAAGGAGGGATGGGGAAAGGAGCGATGGAGAAAGGAGGGATGGGGAAAGAAAGTCAAGGCCTGTTCAGATCAGGTGATGGCTGTTAGTAGGCCTATATATATATGAAACAAGTTGTTATGTACAGCCTCGTATATCATGTAACCCAAGCTGATTTTATAGTCTCCATATAACCCAACCCGGTCAGGCATTTTTTACATTTTGGTAATTTAGCTTACAGTTAGTGAATTAATCTTAAAATAGCTAGGTGGGACAACCACATATCACAGTCATAGTAAGTACATTTGTCCTCAGTAAAGTAGCTATCAGCATCTTGCCAGGTCGCAATTGTAAATGAGAACTTGTTCTCAACTTACCTACCTGGTTAAATAAAGGTGAAATAAATAAATAAAAAAGTGCTAGTGTTAGTTCACGAAAGGTATTATATATACTACAGTGCCTTGCGAAAGTATTCGGCCCCCTTGAACTTTGCGACCTTTTGCCACATTTCAGGCTTCAAACATAAAGATATAAAACTGTATTTTTTTGTGAAGAATCAACAACAAGTGGGACACAATCATGAAGTGGAACGACATTTATTGGATATTTCAAACTTTTTTAACAAATCAAAAACTGAAAAATTGGGCGTGCAAAATTATTCAGCCCCCTTAAGTTAATACTTTGTAGCGCCACCTTTTGCTGTGATTACAGCTGTAAGTCGCTTGGGGTATGTCTCTATCAGTTTTACACATCGAGAGACTGAAATTTTTTCCCATTCCTCCTTGCAAAACAGCTCGAGCTCAGTGAGGTTGGATGGAGAGCATTTGTGAACAGCAGTTTTCAGTTCTTTCCACAGATTCTCGATTGGATTCAGGTCTGGACTTTGACTTGGCCATTCTAACACCTGGATATGTTTATTTTTGAACCATTCCATTGTAGATTTTGCTTTATGTTTTGGATCATTGTCTTGCATTAATATGGAGTTGGTCCCCCCTTTGCTGCTATAACAGCCTCCACTCTTCTGGGAAGGCTTTCCACTAGATGTTGGAACATTGCTGCGGGGACTTGCTTCCATTCAGCCACAAGAACATTCGTGATGTTGGCACTGATGCTGGGCGATTAGGTATGGCTTGCAGTCTGCGTTCCAATTCATCCAAAATCTGTTCAATGGGGTTGAGGTCAGGGTTATTGTCATGCTGAAACAGGAAAGGGTCTTCCCCAAACTGCTGCCACAAAGTTGGAAAAAAGAGTCGTCTAGAATGTCATTCGTGTCTGTAGCTTTAAGACTTCCCTTCACTGGAACTAAGGTGCCTAGCCCAAACCATGAGAAACAGCCCCAGACCATTATACCTCATCCACCAAACTTTACAGTTGGCACTATGCATTGGGGCATGTAGCGTTCTCCTGGCATCCTCCAAACCTAGATTAGTCCATCGGACTGCCAGATAGTGAAGCGAGATTCATCACTCCAGGGAACGTGTTTCCACTGCTCCAGAGTCCAATGGCATTGCGCATGGTAATCTTAGGCTTGTGTGCGGCTGCTCGGCCATGGAAACCCATTTCATGAAGCTCCCAACGAACAGTTCTTGTGCTGACTTTGCTTCCAGAGTCCGTTTGGAACTAGTGAGTGTTGTAACCGAGGACAGACAACTTTTTCGCGCTACGCGTTTCAGCACGTGGCGGTCCCGTTCTGTGAGCTTGTGTGGCCTACCACTTCGCTGCTGAGCCGTTGTTGCCACTAGACATTTCCACTTCACAATAACAGCACTTACAGTTAACCGGGGCAGCTCTAGCAGGGCAGAAATTTTACGTACTGACTTGTTGGAAAGGTGTCATCCTATGACGGTGCCACATTGAAAGTCACTGAGCTCTTCAGTACGGCCATTCTACTGCCAATGTTTGTCTATGTAGATTGCATGGCTGTGTGCTCGATTTATACACCTGTCAACAATGGGTGTGGCTGAAATAACCAAATCCACTCATTTGAAGGAGTGTCCACATATTTTTGTATATATAGTGTATATAGATGAATATGTGCTGTGGGATTATTTAAGATACTATTTGAAGTAGTAGGGTTTCAGATGTTATCAGAAGATTTGCAGGGATTCTGCTGTCCTAGCTTCAGGGGGTAGCTGGTTCCTCCATTGTGGTGCCAGGACAGCTTGGACTGGGCTGAGTGGGAGCTTCCTTCCCATAGGGGTTGGAGTTCCAAGAGACCAGAGGTGGCAGAATGGAGTGCTCGGGTTGGGATGTAGGGTTTAAGCAGGCCTGTCAGACCCTATGGCTTTGACTGTGTAACTGAAGGCAGTGCCCCACTCATTACCCCACACTAGTCCACACCTCCTGACCTTTCAACCCTTGTCTCCCCCGGCAACTCTGCAGGACGGTGTCCAGGTGACGGAAAGTGGGAAGTTCCACATCGCCCCTGAGGGCTTCCTGGAGGTTAAGGACGTGGGTCTAGCCGACGGTGGACGCTACGAGTGTGTCGCCCGCAACCCTATTGGCTACCAGTCCGCTAGCATGGTGCTCACCGTCCTAGGTAAGACACAGCTAGAATATGCTAATCTAGTCTAACCCTAATTGTGGAGACATTGCAAGCTTTTGTTCCAGCCCTGCTCTAACACACCTGAATCAAATGTGTTTTTGCTGGGATAGAACCAAAGCCTACACACACCCCACTCCTCACCGGACCAAGGCTTTGTGACCGCTGTAATACAGCTATTGTAACACCATAATTTGGGCCTACTCCTCAGCTCTAGCCCCAGTGTTGCTTATTTTCCTTGGCCTGCCTGCACGCTGTCTCGTAGCCGATGCTAGCTAGTGTGCCGACAGCGAACTGTGACCATGTTGGGTTGTTGTTGGACGGGTCTGCAGCCTGCACATCAGACACTCAATTTTTTACATGGCACACTGTAGAACTTCACTATGCAGTCTGACAGAAATGTGTTCTGTTCCTTCCAATCTGCGTTCTGTTCCCTCCAACAAAATAAATTGTACAATCACCAGGAATTCATCAAAAAATCGGTTTAATTTAAGAAATCTGTTCCCAAGTATTCTCATGAATACAAAAATAGACATGATCGCGTCTCAATGTAGTCATGAATCTAGTTGCCTACCCCTGATCTAGGTTATAATGCTACCTCATGCTGTCTTGAACATGGCACAACAGATGACATATGCAGTTGAAACATCTGATTTCAGCAAATGATTCTATTGTTTTATTATCAGTGTTAGTTGATTTTACGACTGCCTTTGAAAGCAGTGCCTATCTGTTTGCAGTGCCTCCAGTAAGTAGACAAGGGGACACCTTTGTGACGTCGTCTATTGAAGAGGCCATCCGCAACGTGGACAGTGCCATCGAATCCACCAGGAGGCATCTGTTTGATGGGTAAGTCAAATGCCCTTTTAGTCAGCGGGTTGGAATCAGGCTTATGAATCTAAGCTTTGTTGCATTATCATTTCTGAACTCTTATCTTGAGTAATGTTTTGTGTGTAAGCTCTTTGAACTGATGATGTGGTTAACAGGAGCATGTTTCTATATGCACGTGCGCGCGCGCTCTCTCACACACACACACACACACACACACACACACACACACACACACACACACACACACACACACACACACACACACACACACACAGCCAGCCAGCCAGCCAGCCAGCCAGCCAGCCAGCCAGCCAGCTAGGGATTTCTAGCTCTGTGCTAATGACATGCCCAGATAGTGAACCTGCCTCTGGGCCCCCAGAGCTCAGTGGCTTCACAGGCTTGTGTGTTTGTGCTCTGTAACTGGCGCATCCACTAAAGGTCTTCTCACAGCCTGAGGACTTGGATTGCAATGCTCCGTCCGATGTGTCATCATCACTATATATGACTAGAATATCAAACATTCTTAATTTGGATCCTCTAAATACAATATATTCTTTGTAATACTACTTATTTATTTGTAATACTACATTCTGTATTTATTTGTAATACTACATACTGTATTTCTTTGTAATACTACATATTTCTTTATTTCTTTGTAATAATGCATACTGTATTTCTTGTAATTCTACATACTGTATTTCTTTGTAATAATGCATACTGTATTTCTTGTAATACTACATACTGTATTTCTTGTAATTCTACATACTGTATTTCTTTGTAATAATGCATACTGTATTTCTTGTAATACTACATACTGTATTTCTTTGTAATAATACATACTGTATTTCTTGCAATACTACATACTGTATTTCTTTTTAATAGTACACACTGTATTTCTTTGTAATAGTACACACTGTATTTCTTTGTAATAGTACATATTGTATTTCTTTGTAATAGTACATACTGTATGCGTGTATGTGTGTTTGTGTGTGCGTGTGTCTGTGTGTGTCATGGTTTATAAATGACACTTTCAAAGCAATTCATAAATAACAGTGTAGTTGTTGGGATGGCATCAAAGGATGTGATGCCCATATAAGGAATTGAAGTTGGTTAGGAGAATGTGCATGTTGAAGTTTTACTGCCTGCTCATGTCATTTGGGTCAGAAGGGATGTTTCATCATTCACTACTGGTAGACACATTAGAGTTGTTGTAACTGCCAAGAAAACATTAGAAATCTAAATAGGATCACATTTCTCTCTCTAAGCACCCCTCTTCGGTCCCTCTCCCTACCCCCTCCCTTCCCCTCCATCTCTCTCTCTGTAGTAACCCTCGTACCCCTGGAGAGTTGCTTGCCCTATTTCGTTACCCCAGGGACCCCTACACAGTGGGGCAGGCCAGGGCGGGGGAGATCTTCGAACAAACCCTGCTCCTCATCCAGAACCACGTCAACCAGGGCCTCATGGTCGACACCAACGGCACAGGTGAGACAGCAGAAAGACAGTACTGTGGAATAAAGAGGACATATAAGGCTTTGATTGAGTTATGAGTTAGCAGACTTTCTATGTAATGTGAACGTATGGAAGTGAGGAGGACATGCCAATGCCCCAATCCACAAACATTCAATGGGTTACTTCAGTTGGATTTTTTAAACATCTCTGGCTGTAGATAGATGTTTATGACATCTGTATGACATGTTCCTCTCATTCTGACCCATTTGACTGGATGCTCATAAAGGGTTTTACTACCGATACGTCATGCCTAATATGGTCTGTTGTCACGGGTGAAAGCCATCCCAGATTTGGAAAGAGCAATGTGTCCAATGACCGAAACAACAAGGGGACTGATCCCCCATATTTAGGATTTATGAGGGAGAGAGGGAGGGAGGGAGAGAGGGAGGGAGAGAGAGAGAGAGAGAGAGAGAAAAGGCTCAGTGTTTTCACTGGTTATGACAACAGTCAAGTGTTCATTGTTACACCGGGCCCTAACTTTTGCACGCCAGCAAAAATAATGTAGCCTGTTTGGTTTATGTCTATGTGACCTGGGACACCCTCTCCACCCACACACTGCTACCCCGAAGGTTGTGTATGGCTGGATCAATTCTGTGAATGACCAGAGGGTGGAGGTGGAAGGGTGGGACTCGGGGGGAGATGGGAGGGTTGGTGATGTTTCATCAGCCAGCTGAATTCTGACGAGAAGTCTCACTTTTCCCCATTGAGTTGAGTTACACAAAGCACCTCACACATCACACAAACACACACACTGAGCTGTAACACAGGAGCTGTCTAGTTTCCCAGGGAGTTAGCGCATGTCAGAGGAACACTCTTTGTCCTCAAGATGCAGGTTTACATTCCCAGGGCAAACATTAGCAGCCTACATGCTCCTCTGTTAGGTGGAACTATATTGATATAGTGGTGTAGTACACAGCCCTGTGCTTGTTTCCTCTGTATGTGGCCTTATACAGTACACCATAAAGTACACCTCCTGTCCCTCCCTTTGTCCCCAGCATTTCGCTACAATGACCTGGTGTCCCCTCACTTCCTGGATGTGATCGCCAACCTGTCAGGCTGCACGGCTCACCGCCGCTTCAACAACTGTTCTGACATCTGCTTCCACCAGAAGTACCGCAGCCACGACGGCACCTGCAACAACCTGCAGCACCCCATGTGGGGCGCTTCCCTCACCGCCTTCCAACGCCTCCTCAAGTCAGTCTACGACAACGGCTTCAACCTGCCGCATGGCGCCAGCAGCCGCCATCACAACGGCCACGCCCTGCCTCTGCCCCGCCTCGTTTCCACCACCATGATCGGCACGGAGACCATCACCCCAGATGACCACTACACCCACATGCTCATGCAGTGGGGACAGTTCCTGGACCATGATCTAGATTCCACAGTTGCCGCCCTCAGCCAATCACGTTTCTCAGACGGCCAGCTGTGTACCAACGTGTGCACCAATGACCCTCCCTGCTTCCCCATCCAGTTCCCCCCGGGGGACCCTCGGCAGGCGCGCAGCGGGGCACGCTGCATGTTCTTTGTGCGTTCCAGTCCTGTGTGCGGCAGCGGCATGACATCACTCCTCATGAACAGCGTGTTTCCACGGGAACAGATCAACCAGCTGACATCGTACATCGACGCGTCCAACGTGTACGGCAGCTCACGCCACGAGTCAGAGGAGGTCCGCGACCTGGCCAGTCAGAGGGGACTGCTGAGGCAGGGCATCGTCCAGCGCTCTGGGAAGCCCCTGCTACCCTTCGCCACTGGGCCCCCTACAGAGTGTATGAGGGATGAGAACGAGAGCCCCATTCCCTGCTTCCTGGCTGGAGACCACAGGGCCAACGAGCAGCTAGGTCTGACAGCCATGCACACCGTGTGGTTCAGGGAACACAACCGCATAGCTACAGAGCTGCTCAGACTCAACCCACACTGGGACGGAGACACCATCTACCACGAGGCAAGGAAGATAGTTGGCGCACAGATGCAGCACATCACCTACAACCACTGGCTGCCCAAGGTAAGGACTACTCTACTATATAGATCAAGTACTCTCTCATACTCTAACCATGGTAAGGACTACTCTACTATATAGATCTAGTAATCTCTCATACTCTAACCAAGGTAAGGACTACTCTACTATATAGATCTAGTACTCTCTCATACTCTAACCAAGGTAAGGACTACTCTACTATATAGATCTAGTACTCTCTCATACTCTAACCAAGGTAAGGACTACTCTACTATATAGATCTAGTACTCTTTCATACTCTAACCAAGGTAAGGACTACTCTACTATATAGATCTAGTACTCTCTCATACTCTAACCAAGGTAAGGACTACTCTACTATATACAGTGCCTTGCGAAAGTATTCGGCCCCCTTGAACTTTGCGACCTTTTGCCACATTTCAGGCTTTAAACATAAAGATATAAAACTGTATTTTTTTGTGAAGAATCAACAACAAGTGGGACACAATCATGAAGTGGAAGGACATTCATTGGATATTTCAAACTTTTTTAACAAATCAAAAACAGAAAAATTGGGCGTGCAAAATTATTCAGCCCCTTTACTTTCAGTGCAGCAAACTCTCTCCAGAAGTTCAGTGAGGATCTCTGAATGATCCAATGTTGACCTAAATGACTAATGATGATAAATACAATCCACCTGTGTGTAATCAAGTCTCCGTATAAATGCACCTGCACTGTGATAGTCTCAGAGGTCCATTAAAAGCGCAGAGAGCATCATGAAGAACAAGGAACACACCAGGCAGGTCCGAGATACTGTTGTGAAGAAGTTTAAAGCTGGATTTGGATACAAAAACATTTCCCAAGCTTTAAACATCCCAAGGAGCACTGTGCAAGCGATAATATTGAAATGGAAGGAGTATCAGACCACTGCAAATCTACCAAGACCTGGCCATCCCTCTAAACTTTCAGCTCATACAAGGAGAAGACTGATCAGCCAAGAGCCAAGAGGCCCATGATCACTCTGGATGAACTGCAGAGATCTACAGCTGAGGTGGGAGACTCTGTCCATAGGACAACAATCAGTCGTATATTGCACAAATCTGGCCTTTATAGAAGAGTGGCAAGAAGAAAGCCATTTCTTAAAGATATCCATAAAAAGTGTTGTTTAAAGTTTGCCACAAGCCACCTGGGAGACACCAAACATGTGGAAGAAGGTGCTCTGGTCAGATGAAACCAAAATCGAACTTTTTGGCAACAATGCAAAACGTTATGTTTGGCGTAAAAGCAACACAGCTCATCACCGTGAACACACCATCCCCACTGTCAAACATGGTGGTGGCAGCATCATGGTTTGGGCCTGCTTTTCTTCAGCAGGGACAGGGATGATGGTTAAAATTGATGGGAAGATGGATGGAGCCAAATACAGGACCATTCTGGAAGAAAACCTGATGGAGTCTGCAAAAGACCTGAGACTGGGACGGAGATTTGTCTTCCAACAAGACAATGATCCAAAACATAAAGCAAAATCTACAATGGAATGGTTCGAAAATAAACATATCCAGGTGTTAGAATGGCCAAGTCAAAGTCCAGACCTGAATCCAATCGAGAATCTGTGGAAAGAACTGAAAACTGCTGTTCACAAATGCTCTCCATCCAACCTCACTGAGCTCGAGCTGTTTTGCAAGGAGGAATGGGAAAAGATTTCAGTCTCTCGATGTGCAAAACTGATAGAGACATACCCCAAGCGACTTACAGCTGTAATCGCAGCAAAAGGTGACGCTACAAAGTATTAACTTAAGGGGGCTGAATAATTTTGCACGCCCAATTTTTCAGTTTTTGATTTGTTAAAAAAGTTTGAAATATCCAATAAATGTCGTTCAACTTCATGATTGTGTCCCACTTGTTGTTGATTCTTCACAAAAAAATACAGTTTTATATCTTTATGTTTGAAGCCTGAAATGTGGCAAAAGGTCGCAAAGTTCAAGGGGGCCGAATACTTTCGCAAGGCACTGTAGATCTAACCAATGTTCCTGTGAAAGGTCTTCAGATTGATTAAAGGTGCTGTCTCTGTAAATGATTATTATTGGTGATGATGATGATGATGGTCACCCCCTCCCTCAGATCATGGGTGACGCGGGGAGGAAGCTGATTGGCGACTACCACGGCTACAACCCCAACATCAATGCCGGCATCCTCAACGCCTTCGCCACGGCTGCCTTCCGCTTCGGACACACCCTCATCAACCCCATCCTGTACCGGCTGGACGAGCACTTCCAGCCCATCCCCCAGGGCCACATCTCCCTGCACCGTGCCTTCTTCTCCCCCTTCCGCATCGTCAATGAGGGGGGCATCGACCCCCTACTGCGGGGCCTGTTCGGCGTGGCGGGGAAGATGCGCGTGTCGACCCAGCTGTTGAACACGGAGCTGACGGAGAGGCTGTTCTCCATGGCCCACTCCGTGGCACTGGACCTGGCCGCCATGAACATCCAGAGAGGAAGGGATCATGGGATACCGCCCTACAACGACTACCGGACCTTCTGTAACCTGACCTCGGCACAGAGCTTTGACGACCTGAGAAACGAGATCCAGAACCCCCAAGTCAGGGAGAAGCTGCAGAGGTGCAAACCAGGTTTTAGCTATCAATCATTTGCAGACACACTTGAACTGTGGCTCCATTGGGGTTGAGTTACAGTGCTCTGACTGTCTGTCTGTCTATTCCTATCTCTCCAGGCTATACGGCACTCCCCTGAACATCGACCTGTTCCCTGCTCTGATGGCTGAGGACCTGGTTCCTGGGAGCCGGCTGGGACCCACCCTCATGTGTCTGCTGGCTGCCCAGTTCAAACGCCTTAGAGATGGGGACCGGTGAGCTCACATCCCCTCAGCTACCAATTCTTGTCAAATTAATTATGCTCATCATCAACACATTTTTTAGAAGGATGAGAGGGAGAGAGAGAGAGAGAGAGAGTGTAGGTTTTGTCTATATGGTGTGGGTTTACATGTAACCCTCCATCCTCTCCTCCTGGGTTGTGCTTCCAGGTTCTGGTATGAGAACCCAGGTGTATTCAACCCGGCCCAGCTGACCCAGCTGAAGCAGGCATCTCTGACAAGGGTGCTGTGTGACAACGGTGACAACATCACTCGTATCCAGCAAGACGTGTTCAGCGTGGCACAGCTGCCCCACGGATATGGCAGCTGTGACGACGTCCCCAACATTGACCTGCGCATGTGGCAGGACTGCTGCGAAGGTAGGTAACATAGAATATAAAACACACATTCATTCTGTCTTGAATTACTCCTTATTCCTTAAATAGTGCACTACTTTTTGTCACAGACATAGTGTATTGTCTTTCTATGTCTTTGGTGAAATCAAATCAAATGTATTTATATAGCCCTTCGTACATCAGCTGATAACTCAAAGAGCTGTACAGAAACCCAGCCTAAAACCCCAAACAGCAAGCAATGCAGGTGTAGAAGCACGGTGGCTAGGAAAAACTCCCTAGAAAGGCCCAAACCTAGGAAGAAACCTAGAGAGGAACCAGGCTATGAGGGGTGGCCAATCCTCTTCTGGCTGTGCCGGGTGGAGATTATAACAGAACATGGCCAAGATGTTCAAATGTTCATAAATGACCAGCATGGTCAAATAATAATAATAATAATAATCACAGTAGTGGTCGAGGGTGCAGCAAGTCCGCACTTCAGGAGTAAATGTCAGTTGGCTTTTCATAGCCGATCATTAAGAGTATCTCTACCACTCCTGCGGTCTCTAGAGATTTGAAAACAGCAGGTCTGGGACAGGTAGCACGTCCGGTGAACAGGTCAGGATTCCATAGCCGCAGGCAGAACAGTTGAAACTGGAGCAGCAGCATGGCCAGGTGGACTGGGGACAGCAAGGAGTCATCATGCCAGGTAGTCCTGAGGCATGGTCCTAGGGCTCAGGTCCTCAGAGAGAGAGAAAGAAAGAGAGAAAGAGAGAATTAGAGAGAGCATACTTAAATTCACACAGGACACCGGATAAGGCAGGAGAAGTACTCCAGATATAACAAACTGACCCCTAGCCCCCCGACACATAAACTACTGCAGCATAAATACTGGAGGCTGAGACAGGAGGGGTCAGGAGACACTGTGGCCCCATCCAATGATATCCCCGGACAGGGCCAAACAGGAAGGATATAACCCCACCCACTTTGCCAAAGCACAGCCCCCACACCACTAGAGGGATATCTTCAACCACCAACTCACCATCCTGAGACAAGGCCGAGTATAGCCCACAAAGATCTCCACCATGGCACAACCCAAGGGGGGTCGCCAACCCAGACAGGAAGATCACATCAGTGACTCAACCCACTCAAGTGATGCACCCCTCCTAGGGACGGCATGAAAGAGCACCAGTAAGCCAGTGACTCAGCCCCTGTAATAGGGTTAGAGGCAGAGAATCCCAGTGGAAAGAGGGGAACCGGCCAGGCAGACACAGCAAGGGCGGATCGTTGCTCCATAGCCTTTCCGTTCACCTTCCCACTCCTGGGCCAGACTACACTCAATCATATGACCCACTGAAGAGATGAGTCTTCAGTAAAGACTTAAAGGTTGAGACCGAGTTTGCGTCTCTGACATGGGTAGGCAGACCGTTCCATAAAAATGGAGCTCTATAGGAGAAAGCCCTGCCTCCAGCTGTTTGCTTAGAAATTCTAGGGACAATTAGGAGGCCTGCGTCTTGTGACCGTAGCGTATGTGTAGGTATGTACGGCAGAACCAAATCAGAGAGATAGGTAGGAGCAAGCCCATGTAATGCTTTGTAGGTTAGCAGTAAAACCTTAAAATCAGCCCTTGCCTTAACAGGAAGCCAGTATAGGGAGGCTAGCACTGGAGTAATATGATCAATTCTGAGGGCTTCACCATGAGGGCTTCACCATGTTTAATTCAAATGTACAGCTGTGTGTCATCCGCATAGCAGTGAAAGTTAACATTATGTTTTCGAATGACATCCCCAAGAGGTCAAATATATAGTGAAAACAATAGTGGTCCTAAAACAGAACCTTGAGGGACACCGAAATGTACAGTTGATTTGTCAGAGGACAAACCATTCACAGAGACAAACTGATATATTTCCGACAGATAAGACCTAAACCAGGCCAGAAGTTGTCCGTGTAGACCAATTTGGGTTTCCAATCTCTCCAAAAGAATTTGGTGATCGATGTTATCAAAAGCAGCACTAAGGTCTAGGAGCACGGGGACAGATGCACAGCCTCGGTCTGATGCCATTAAAAGGTCACTTAACACCTTCACAAGTGCAGTCTCAGTGCTATGATCGGGTCTAAAACCAGACTGAAGCATTTCGTATACATTTTTTGTCTTCAGGAAGGCAGTGAGTTGCTGCGCAACAGCTTTTTCAAAAATGTTTGAGAGGAATGGAAGATTCGATATAGGCCGATAGTTTTTTATATTTTCTGGGTCATGGTTTGGCTTTTTCAAGAGAGGCTTTATTACTGCCACTTTTAGTGAGTTTGGTACACATCCGGTGGATAGAGAGCCATTTATTATGTTCAACATAGGAGGGCCAAGCACAGGAAGCAGCTCTTTCAGTAGTAGATTTCATGACTAGAAGCTCAAAAGACGAAAACGTCTTTTTTTTTTTGTAAATAGAAATTTGCTATCGTAAATGTTAGCAACACCTCCTCCTTTGCGGGATGCACGGGGGATATGGTCACTAGTGTAACCAGGAGGTGAGGCCTCATTTAACACAGTAAATTCATCAGGCTTAAGCCATATTTCAGTCAGACCAACACATCAAGATTATGATCAGTGATTAGTTAATTGACTGTAACTGCCTTTGAAGTGAGGGATCTAACATTAAGTAGCCCTATGTTGAGATGTAAGGTATCACGATCTCTTTCAATAATGGCAGGAATGGAGGAGGTCTTTATCCTAGTGAGATTGCTAAGGCGAACACCGCCATGTTTAGTTCTGCCCAACCTAAGTCGAGGCACAGACACGGTCTCAATGGGGATAGCTGAGCTGACTACACTGACTGTGCTAGTGGCAGACTCCACTAAGCTGGCAGTCTGGCTGACAGCCTCCTGCCTGGCCTGCACCCTATTTCATTGTGGAGCTAGAGGAGTTAGAGCCCTGTCTATGTTGGTAGATAAGATGAGAGCACCCCTCCAGCTAAGATGGAGTCCGTCACTCCTCAGCAGGCCAGGCTTGGTCCTGTTTGTGGGTGAGTCCCAGAAAGAGGGCCAATTATTTACAAATTCTATCTTTTGGGAGGGGCAGAAAACAATTAAGTTGTGATTGAGTTGTGAGACTGCTGTAGAGCTCATCACTCCCCCTAACTGGGAGGGGGCCAGAGACAATTACTCGATGCCGACACATCTTTCTAGCTGATTTACACGCTGAAGCTATGTTTCGCTTGGTGACCTCTGACTGTTTCATCCTAACATCGTTGGAGACGACGTGGATAACAATATCTCTATACTCTCTACACTCGCCAGTTTTAGCTTTAGCCAGCACCATCTTCAGATTAGTCTTAACGTCGGTTGCCCTGCCCCCTGGTAAACAGTGTATGATCGCTGGATGATTCGTTTTAAGTCTAATACTGCGGGTAATGGAGTCGCCAATGACTATGGTTTTCAAATTGTCAGAGCTAATGGTGGAAAACTTCGGCGTCTCAGACCCTGTAACGGGAGGAGTAGAGACAAGAGAAGGCTCGGCCTCAGACTCCGACTCGCTGCTTAATGGGGAAACCGGTTGAAAGTTTCTGTCGGCTGAATGTGCGACACCGGTTGAGCATTCCTACAGCATTTCCCCCCAGAAGCCATGAGAAAGTTGTCCGGCTGCGGGGACTGTGCGAGGGGATTTATACTAACGTTACTATCTGTACTTACTGGTGGCACAGACGCTGTTTCATCCTTTCCTACACTAAAATTACCCTTGCCTAACGATTGTGTCTGAAGCTGGGCTTGCAGCACAGCTATCCTCGCCGTCAGGTGATCGTTCTCCTGTATATGATGTGTACGGCGACTGCAATTAGAAGGCATCATGTTAATGTTACGACTTAGCTTCGGCTGTTGGAGGTCCTGACGAACCACGTCCAGATAAAGCGTCCGGAGTGAAAAAGTTGAATGAAAAAAAGTTGAGTGAAGGAAAAGCCAAAAATATAAACGGTAATTAAAAAGTAAAAACCGTAAAGTTGTCAGGTAGCAAAGTAAGGTTGGCAACAAAACGTACAGCAACACGTAAGCAAATCTGCACGTTGTGAAAAGTAGTGATCTGTGGGAATGGGGAGTCTCTGGGATTGGTTGTGTTGATGCTGTTTACATGTTGTGGAGTGTATCTATGGTCCAATACTCTTGAGTCAACTTCCTCCTCTTCTTCATCAGAATGGAATAATTTTAGGATTTACTGCTTCAAATATATTTTTTTAAGATACCCAGACTGTTGGTACTGTTGGTACACAGGGTTATACACGGTTACGCAGGGTTAATATTTGGACGCTTATTTCTGTGGAATGTGATGTGGGAAGAAACAGGACAAGAGAGGCTCTACATTTGATTACGAGACACCTGACTAGGCTTTGGGTAATAATTGGTCAGTGCCCAACAGTGTTTGAGACTGCATTTACAAAAGCTTTGTGCATTTGTCTGACAGTGCTATCTGTATGACTGCTGTCATTTGCCTGCATGTGAAAACAACAAACCCAGATATGATAGGACAGAGATTAAATAATACAAATGTCTTCAGGCTTTGTCTCATCACAGTGAAAAGGGCCATTGACTAGCTAGATTGGATCCCCAGTTGTGGCTGTATAGGTTAGGGTGTGGGTACAATTAGAATTGATTAGTGGGTCAAGAATGTACCTTTGATCAACATTACCATAATTGCCATGGTTTATTTTTCAGATTTTGGTAGTGTGTTTGTCTTGAGAGATATATGTAATCAGCTACCTGCTCTACTGTTCCCTGCTACCTTCTGACCCCAGCCTCCTGGTACTACCCTCTGACCCCAGACTCCTAGTACTACCGTCTGTCCCCAGCCTCCTGGTACTACCGTCTGACCCCAGCCTCCTGGTACTACCCTCTGACCCCAGCCTCCTGGTACTATTCTCTGACCACAGCCTCCTGGTACTACTTTCTGACCCCAGCCTCCTGGTACTACCCTCTGACCCCAGCCTCCTGGTACTACCCTCTGACCCCAGCCTCCTGGTACTACCCTCTGACCCCAGCCTCCTGGTACTACCTTCTGACCCCAGACTCCTGGCTTTTTAAGACATTACCATGTGATTGTAAGGGTTACATATTATATTGAGAGTTAGCCCTGATGTTGTACATTCCATCCCAGGGTTCCATTGACTAACCCAGCAGTACATGACTGGGATGACAGTAGGTATGAGTATGAGGGCTTTCAGTGGGGGTTTGTCTCGCCCCATCTACTAACATATATTATTTGGTTAGCATGTCGTCACATGTGCGAGCAGCGCAACCAATTCACCAATTTATTGAATTACCTGGGACACTTCTCTTCAACCAAAGCATAGGCTAGTAGATATGCTATTGGACATGGTTGGAAAGTTGGAATTGGTATCTGGGGGTGCAGGAGAGGTTTTGGTTTTTGGAGAGCAGCTGAATTTTCCCTCCAACAAACCCCTGAGTGGATGACTCTGAGCCACTTATTCTGGGTGGCTGGGTGAGAATACAGGGCTTCTGTGAGCAGCCATTACACATATTAAGCTATTTACTCCCTACTGTGAGACACACTAGTCACAATGCACTTTTCCATTGGATCCTTTGAATGTTTTAGATGATGTCATGACTTTTGAGTTAAAAGAGTTTGTATTCAGGTGGATACGGGTGTGAAGTGGAGAGGTCTGGGGGTGTACTCACCCTACTTTCACCCCACTCTCCCTCCACCCTCAACTGTTGCCTCATGCTTGTGACATTAATATTGGTAATTTGGTTATTCATCAAGTAAAATGAAATATAGTGAAATATAACTGAAGTATGTTTTATTCAAAATCAGCCTTGGACAACGGCCAACTAGTTTCACTAGTCATTGCTATGATCTCAGATAATGTCTCTTGAGAACATAATGATTTTGGGATTACATTTACGACTGTGGTCTCTTATCCTTAGATGATTGTTTTCCTTTTTTCCTCTTGGCTCTGACCCTGAGTTCACTCAGCCTTCACAAATGAACATGGGAAAAGCTAATAAAAAGTGAATATCCTGTCAGTGGAGAGGGTAAGATGGGGAGAGATTCAGAGGAGAAGAGGGTCATATGTGGAGAGGGTCAGACGGAAGAGGGTCAGACGTGGAGAGGGTTAGAGAAGAAGAGGGTCGGAATGGAGAGGGTCAGACGTGTAGAGGGTCAGAGGAGAAGAGGGTCAGATGTGGAAAGGGTCAGAGGAGAAGAGGGGCAGATGTGGAGAGGGTCAGAGGTGGAGAGGGTCAGAGTAGGGGGGGCAGAGGTGGAGAGATTCAGACTAGGAGAGGGTCACAGGAGAAGAGGGTCAGTGGAGAAGAGGGTCAGAGGTGGAGAGGGTCAGATGTGGAGAGGGTCAGAAGAGAAGAGGGTCAGAGTAGAAGAGGTCAGAGGTGGAGAGGGTCAGAGTAGGGGGGGCAGAGGTGGAGAGATTCAGACTTGGAGATTGTCAGACATAGAGAGGGTCAGACATATGGAGGGTCACAGGTGGAGAGGTTCAGATGTGGAGAGGGTCAGACTTGGAAAGGGTCAGAGTAGAAGAGGGTCAGACGTGGAGAGGATCAGAGGAGAAGAGGATAGAGTTATGCTCTGGTTTCTGTGTTTGTGTGTGTGTGTGTGTGACAAGACAAACTGTAGACAGTGTGTGTGTGTGTGTCTTTCTCTTCATGCATGTGAGTGAGGGAGAGTTTTGTTTTTGATAAATAAGTATTTTATAGCTGAGTTTTTTTTTTCATGTTATATGTGTTTTATAGCTTTTGTTTATCATCACCCCAACCTGAGAATCTCCCACAGTGTACGTTACAGCCCACATAATTACAGGGCCTCAATTACAGGGCCTCTCTGTGTAACTGGTTTCTGTCAGGGGGTTTATTGCTCCTCTATTATAAGGAGGTTGTGAGCATCTTGGGGGCAAAGTAGAAGGTGTTGGCTTAGAAAAGGATTATTGACAACATGTACAGTGCCTTGCGAAAGTATTCGGCCCCCTTGAACTTTGCGACCTTTTGCCACATTTCAGGCTTCAAACATAAAGATATAAAACTGTATTTTTTGGTGAAGAATCAACAACAAGTGGGACACAATCATGAAGTGGAACGACATTTATTGGATATTTCAAACTTTTTTAACAAATCAAAAACTGAAAAATTGGGCGTGCAAAATTATTCGGCCCCTTTACTTTCAGTGCAGCAAACTCTCTCCAGAAGTTCAGTGAGGATCTCTGAATGATCCAATGTTGACCTAAATGACTAATGATGATAAATACAATCCACCTGTGTGTAATCAAGTCTCCGTATAAATGCACCTGCACTGTGATAGTCTCAGAGGTCCGTTAAAAGCGCAGAGAGCATCATGAAGAACAAGGAACACACCAGGCAGGTCCGAGATACTGTTGTGAAGAAGTTTAAAGCCAGATTTGGATACAAAAATATTTCCCAAGCTTTAAACATCCCAAGGAGCACTGTGCAAGCGATAATATTGAAATGGAAGGAGTATCAGACCACTGCAAATCTACCAAGACCTGGCCGTCCCTCTAAACTTTCAGCTCATACAAGGAGAAGACTGATCAGAGATGCAGCCAAGAGGCCCATGATCACTCTGGATGAACTCTTTATGTTTGAAGCCTGAAATGTGGCAAAAGGTCGCAAAGTTCAAGGGGGCCGAATACTTTTGCAAGGCACTGTAAATAATATTTTGTCTCCAAATGTATTGAAAACATAAATGCATTTTCACAATAAGCACTTGTTGTCTCTCAAATACATTGCTGCAGTTGTTAGCTAGCTGGTACATTTTTGCCAATTTATCATAGATGTGGTATAAGTCAAAACACCTCAAAACAAGACAAGGTATCAAAAACAAGATTGAACGAGCTGAAACAAACCACCTACGATTCCCCACATGGCAGCCTCTGGTCATTGTGGCTAGCTATCTGACCATTCAGAATCACAACACAGGGCCTTCTACCCTTGCAATGCATGTTCATCATTTTCATGACGTTGCCAGGGAAACCGTCTATATGGTGTGTGGGTGTGTGGGAGGCTGGCGTCTTGGTAGCCCTGCTCTTAGATAAGCTCTTTGAAGTGTGTTGAAAGGGGACCTGAAGATGAAGTGGTGTGTGTTCAGGGCAGATCCCCACCTACCACCACACTGTACTAAGGTGTGAGTGAGAGACTGTCAGCAGAGCTCCAGCAGTACTCACCAGCATCACTGGTCACATCACAGATAAGACTGCACAGGGCATGGGCCCAGAGCTTTAATTCAATCATCTTTATGTATTATGAGTTTCCTGATTTGCCCCATTGTTTAAGTTGTGATTTGTTGTACCCCCAGACTGCAGAACCAAGGGTCAGTTCAATGCCCTGTCCTACCACTTCAGAGGGCGCAGGTCAGTGGACCAGAGCTCTGCAGAGGAGAAGCCTGCCGCCAACAGCATACAGAGGAACAGCAGGTACCTCCGGCTACATTAAGTTCCTTGAATGTGATAACCATTCTGCGTCATAGCTAACGACTGTGGTGACTACAAGTATTATAACTCACAAAGTTATGCTATAAAACATAAGGTTGTATTTTGGGATGTGTTTTCTTATATTTCAGCCCAGGTGAAGGCACTCCTGAAAATCTTGTGAATGTCTCTCTCACCTGGCAACAAAGCATTGAACCCTCGCTGAATGACTTCCAAGACTTTGTGGTGGACATGCAGAAGACTATCACAGGTTTACGGAAGCAGGTGAGAACAGTTGTATACCACATAAGGCTAGATCTGCTGGGTTTGTTCATTAAGAAGTGTTACCCCAGTCTCATTCCGTCTGCTCATCACACATTGAAATAGCAACACCAGTCTTGTTGGATAGTGATTTGAGTGCTTCATTACATCCTTCCTCTACACTGCAAGTCCAGTCATATTCAGCTCAGGCTCTTACACTTAGAACCTATGCAGAACATTGTAGAATCCAGACACTATTAGCCGGTATTGTATGTGCCCAGATTGAACAGGATATGCTGCCTGATGGTATAGGATTTTAGCATGTAGCACACTGGGGTGGGATAAAGGAGAGCTAACTGTGCTGTAGGCTAACATGGCTTTGATTAAAGTGGAACTTACAGCGTTTGAACTACTTTGCAGATATGAAACAAACAGACAATCAAAATATCAGTAAAAAATATATACTTCTCAGTTCATGCAAAAAATTTACTTTATAAGAGATTTAAAAAAAAAATCATTTTTTACTCCAAATTCCATTGTTGGCCAAATAGAGGGATGCAGTTCGATGCATGATTAAAATAATTCACCAATACGTTTCTTGGTAGTTCCTGCTTTCAGGTTATAAATTACAGCTGGCCTGGTACATTGTTTGCTTCCTCTACCCACTCAGGATGCACTATTTCAGTTTCAATTACTCTTTATCTTGGACAAAAACGGACGAATGTAACTAAGGCTGGGAATGTCAATACAATCAAACTAGCAAGGGCAATGATCACAAGTCTGTCATTACATGGCTAATAGACTAGCGTATCTATTCATGTAGCTATTTATTTAGCCAAAAACACGGACTCAAAACATTAGTTAACTAGCTAGCTGCTGGGAGGATGCCATGTCATTGGACGAGTGGCCAACTTTCTACCCTCATATCGTGTTTTTTTTTGTGTGGCTACAGCTATAGATTCAGGTGTCATTTGGTTATCAAGCAAGGAATGTGGATCGCTTAGCTAGCTATGCTGAACTTGACCCACAGTTAGCATGCATATTTCTTAGTTGTCAATCAAATGTATTTGGCATCAATTCAATGGGCGGACGGGAAGGCAGTTCTCATTCAATTGTCAAAACGCGGGTTGAGACAAGCATGCATTGGTAGGCGAGCTGCAGAAGAGCGAGTGGGCTACTATTCCCCATCGTTTATCAGCGCAATTCAGATGGTCAACTACAAGCTGAAAAAGTTTGAGAGTGTTTGTCTACTGTTCCCTCATTAGATTTTAGCTCATCTTTCTCTGGCTAACATTATTTGTTGATCTTAAGGAGGGAAAGACACCTGTTCATGGTTGTTGGATCAATAGGACTGTAAAGTTCCTAAATGTACGTGGACTCACGTGGTATTTACGTATTCGCAGAAATCCATTCAGGTGTATTTTGTGACTTTTGGCGAATGTGTTCTATTGGTCTAAAGTCACGCTGTTGCTACTGTCTGTAAACACACAGTCCAGTTCAACGTGAATGACGGCCGACCCGTGTGGCAAATGACTTATTTGCATATCAGCTCTTATTGCCTAAGGTGCACCGGTCTGTGTAGAGTTGTACATTTTTATTATGCCTTGATCACACCGAGAGCGTTGTTGCGCTTTGGTACACCAGAAGTACATTCATTTCCAATGGAACTCTGCATTTGCATTGCAGCATTGCGTTACAGAGGCAGTTGTAGTGCGTTCTGTGTGGTGCATACGTTGGGTGTATCAAACGTATGCATCAAATCGTATGTGTAGGCGGTTTGACAGAAATGATAGCAGAAGTTGAATGTTGAACTTTTGTTGCACACATATCCAGATGATGCTGCGTACCATTTTGCACAACGACGCTGTAGGTTTGATCGAGACGATATTTACTGTAGTGTCTATTCATTGTCCAAACGCACACTGCCGCTTTCCCACTATATATGTATTGCTATAGAATTTTCACAAATGCGTTACTGTCATTCCTAAATATTCTATGAAAATGTGAAAATGACCATATCTAAGCATCAGAAAATGGCATATTTTTTTCCTGGGGGTTAATATGAACAGATTTTTATAAGATTTCATGTTGCTAAAACACTGTCTGTTCCACTTTAAGTTGTAAGTGGTACAGATGATTTAAATAGACTGGGCGCTGTTCCCTGCCCTTGGCCCCCCTCTGTGTGCTGCCTGGGTCTTTGAAGGGGGGGTATTTATTGGAAGTGGATGGTTAAATAAAACTGCCCCGGGTCTAGCTTGTTCGCGTGACTCGCATTACAGGAAAGACGTTTGCCTGTGGGTGTGTGTGTGTACGTGCTGGGGGGGGGGGGGGGGGGGGGGGGGGGGGGGGGGGGGGGGGGGGGGGGGGGGGGGTTGCTCTGGGCTTTAGTTTTGTGTGTTGCTCTGGGCTTTAGTTAGCAGAGGGGGTGCTACCTCCTTTCCTTAGCCTCCATTAACCCCTCCTGTCTGTCTGCAGATTAAAAGACTTGAAGCTCGTCTGAGTAAGACAGACTGCACTGATGCGGAGGGTCGTGAGCGATCGGACGGAGAAAGGTGGAAGAAGGATCCCTGCTCCACATGCGAGTGCAGAGTATGTACCCCCCCTCCCCCCGCTCCACACACATGCTTACACTCCCCTATGTATTTATTTGCATGGTGGAGCTGTAACTTTTAATTCGGCTCTATACTCCAGCATTTTAGATTTGAGATGCAAAATGTTTCATATGAAGCGAAAGTACAGAAAGGGTTTTTTAATACAGTATCTGTTTAACCATTTAGAAATGAAATCACTTCATGTATCTAGTCCCCCCATTTGAAAGTGTGATAAGTATTTGGACAAATTCACTTATACATGCACAGTTGAAGTCGGAAGTTTACATACACTTAGGTTGGAGTCAATTAAAACGAGTTTTTCAACCACTCCACAAATTTCTTGTTAACAAACTATAGTTTTGGCAAGTTGGTTAGGACATCTTCTTTGTGCATGACACAAGTCATTTTTCCAACAATTGTTTACAGACAGATTATTTCACAATTCCAGTGGGTCAGAAGTTTACAAACACTAAGTTGACTGTGCCTTTAAACAGCTTGGAAAAATTCCAGAAAAGGATGTCATGGCTTTAGAAGCTTCTGATAGGCTAATTTATATAATTTGAGTTAATTAAAGGTGTACCTGTGGATGTATTTCAAGGCCTAACTTCAAACTCAGTGCCTCTTTGCTTGACTCATGGGAAAATCATAAGAAATCAGTCAAGTCCTCAGAAACAAAATTGTAGACCTACACAAGTCTGGTTCATCCTTGGGAGCAATTTCCAAATCCTGAAGGTACCGAGTTCATCTGTACAAACAATAGTACACAAGTATAAACACGATTGGACCACGCAGCCGTCATACCACTCAGGAAGGAGACGCGTTCTGTCTCCCAGAGATGAACGTACTTTGGTGCGAAAAGTGCTAATCAATCCCAGAACAACAGCAAAGGACCTTTTGAAGATGCTGGAGGGAACAGGTACAAAAGTATCCATATCCACAGTTAAACGAGTCCTATATCGACATAACCTGAAAGGCCGCTCAGCAAGGAAGTAGCCACTGCTCCAAAACCACCATAAAAAAGCCAGACTACGGTTTGCAACGGCACATGGGGACAAAGATCATACTTTTTGGAGAAATGTCCTCTGGTCTGATGAAACAAAAATAGAACTGTTTGGCCATAATGACCATCGTTATGTTTGGAGGAAAAAGGGGGAGGCTTGCAAGCCGAAGAACACCAACCCAACCGTGAAGCATTGGCGTGGCAGCATCATGTTGTGGGGGTGCTTTGCTGCAGGAGGGACTGATGAACTTCACAAAATAGATGGCATCATTAGGTAGGAAAATTATGTGGATATATTGAAGCAACATCTCAAGACATCAGTTAATGCTTGGTCGCAAATGGGTCTTCCAAATGGACAATGACCCCAAGCATACTTCCAAAGTTGTAAAACTAATTGATTGTATGTAAACTTCTGACCCACTGGGATTGTGATGAAAGAATAAAAGCTGAAATAAATCATTCTCTCTACTATTATTCTGACATTTCACATTCTTAAAATAAAGTTTTCCCTAGGATTAAATGTCAGGAATTGTGAAAAACTGACTTTAAATGTATTTGGCTAAGGTGTATGTAAACTTCTGACTTCAACTGTATGTATAGGGGCGGCAGGGTAGCCTAGTGGTTAGAGCGTTGGACTAGTAACCGGAAGGTTGCAAGTTCAAACTCCCGAGCTGACAAGGTACAAATCTGTCGTTCTGCCCCTGAACGGGCAGTTAACCCACTGTTCCTAGGCCATCATTGAAAATAAGAATTTGTTCTTAACTGACTTGCCTGGTTAAATAAAGGTAAAATAAAACATTTAAAAAATAAAATAAATGTGTATTAAAGTATTCACTTCTCACATTCACACCCAGCTTATCAGACCTGTTTGCCATTAGAGGGCTCTTTCCACACCTTTCCACACTGCCTGGAGGCAGGCTAGATGATCAGATTGACAGAGCCATTGGCATGCCATCACTACTCCACTCAGCACCATGCCAGTGCCAGGATCCATCTGTCCTGTCCCATTCTTCCCTGTTCTGGCGCCATGGCCAGCATTACACCCTTGTACTATTTGACAGTACTAACTCCCTGGCACCGCATTACCAACCTGCTGGCACCATTGTGCCAACCTCCTGGCACCGCAGTACTAACCTTTTGGCACCACAGTGCCAACCTCCTGGCACCGCAGTACTAACCTTTTGGCACCGTAGTACCAACCTCCTGGCACCGTAGTACTAACATCCTGTCATCGCAGTATTTATTTCCTGGCACTGCAGTACTAACCTCTTGCACAGCAGTTCCAACCCCCTGGCACCGCATTACCAACCTGCTGGCACCGCATTACCAACCTCCTGGCACCGCAGTACCAACCTCCTGGCAACGCAGTACCAACCTCCTGCCAACCTCCTGGCACCGCAGTACTAACCTTTTGGCACCACAGTGCCAACCTCCTGGCACCGCAGTACTAACCTTTTGGCACCACAGTACCAACCTCCTGGCACAGTAGTACCAACCTCCTGGCACCGTAGTACTAACATCCTGTCATCGCAGTATTTATTTCCTGGCACTGCAGTACTAACCTCTTGCACAGCAGTTCCAACCCCCTGGCACCGCATTACCAACCTGCTGGCACCGCATTACCAACCTGCTGGCACCGCAGTACCAACCTCCTGGCACCGCAGTACCAACCTCCTGGCACCGCAGTACCAACCTCCTGGCACCGCAGTACCAACCTCCTGGCACCGCAGTACCAACCTCCTGGCACCGCAGTACCAACCTCCTGGCAACGCAGTACCAACCCCCTGGCAACGCATACCCATGTACAGTGTGTCACTTTTCAGCTTGACCGATTCTTTTCACCTCTTTATCTTCATGAATCTCCAGTCTCACTTTTCCAACTACTGGCAGAGAGCAAGGTTTCTCATGCCAAACCTGACGACCCCCCCTCTCTCTTTCTGATCTTTCTTTCCCTCCCTCTCTTTCCTCCCCACTCCCTCCCTCCCTCCAGGATGCCCAGGTGACGTGCTTCATGGAGTCGTGTCCTCCGCCGGTGGAGTGCCAGGAGCCTGTGAAGCTGAAAGGATTGTGCTGCCCCGTGTGTCTCAACCAAGGAGAGGGAGCAGCCAGTAACAGCCAGACCCAGACAGGGGGCCAGGCGCTGGGTAGCCCTCATCACGTATAACCCTCAGGGGCCCCGTGCCCTAGTGTCTGACACACACAGAAGGAGAGACCCTGACGGTGCGCTTACCTAACAGCCACCTGCACCCAATTGCCTCGTTTTTAAAATATTTTTTGGAAAAATCATAATTTGTATTATTTTGTTATTTTGATTGTCATGTCCCCATGGCCAACGAACTGCCTGAGGCTTGGTTTCAAATCCACTGGCAACAGGAGAGCAGTCACTATGGATCTGCTTCCTTCTGGAAGGATGAATGGATGGATGAATATTTGGATGGATGGACAGATGGAAAACCCCCCTTCCTCACTCAGGGGCCTCCCATACAGGGCCTCAGATAGAGGTCTCTGATCTGAAATGTTACCTCACCACTGCATTTGAAGGCCCCACAAAGTGGCTGAAAGAAATTTGTTGTGAAAAGAGGTGAAATGGCACTGCAGCCATTAGATCGACCATGGGTCGACCATGTTGTCTCAAAACGCTTTCTCAGGTTAGAGATGCCGGAAAACTGGTGCTAATTTTCCCCTTTGTCTTAACGATTTAGTCACTAAATACAACCCTTCAAAGTATTATTATTATTTTTTACAATATGCAAAGCAACAAATATACACTCATTATGTGCCTTTTGTTCTTCAAAAAAATCACATTTGAGACATTTTATGTACTAAATTACTTCTGCTTTTCAAAATGTTTATGGTGCTTTATATCATATTATGAATATGTATTTTCCCTTTTGTATCACCTGCTAACATATGAAGATAATGTGAAGCCCTACAAAAACCTTTTACAATTCAAAGATATCTACTGATTTTTACCTTATCACATCTGTCTTCAATGGCAACTGTTGGTGAACTAAATAACATCTGGTATTTAGATATGTTATCTCCTCTCCTCAAGGCAATGTCAAACTTTTACAAACTTGAGGGGTGTTGGTTGGGGCTTGGGGTTGGGGTTGGGTTGGAAGGGGAGATGTTCCTATTTGGCTCAACCGCTCTTTACTAGAAGGCATAATAATTTTTTTCTCTCAAGGTGTAATGCTTTTTCACACTCCATGTTGTTAAAGCAGTGAAAGGCCATTTGTTACCACTGTAGAGATGTAGTCATTTTTGTCCCAACATTTTCAGTGTTCGCCCCCTCTTTCAGTGCCTACTGCTAACCTACCACAGCAGTACTCTGTCCTACCCCTAGTGTCCCGTCTACCCCTCTCTCCAGCATTAGCCCATACTCACACATAGACATTAAAGGACTGCAGCCATACCTCCCTAACTATCTCGTGCTCTCATAACCGAACCCACAGCTTCTCAGCTCCAGTTTACTGAAGGACACTCACTCACATGCATTCCTTTCCTCCTTCCCAAGCACTCAGCCCATATGATGTAACTATTCTCCTCTGTGTGCTGGAGAGTTGTGTGTGTGTGTGTGACCGATCACCAGGTCTCTGTAGTTTTAATGCAGGTGAGAAACCTTGCCTGGCTCTCATCTCTTAGGTTCCTAGGAGACGATGGATATGGAGGTGAGGTGACATCATTTGGCCGGGTGTGTGAAGCGCAGACGTCTACCTCTCTGAACCCCATTCCTCTCTAATGCAAGCCAGATGGGAGGGGAGGGTGGAATGGGAGATGGTGTCAATCAAATATCTGGTGCTGCTTTATTTTCTGGAGGCTCCCTACTGTTACAAATCAGCCAACAGAGTGTTTCCCATTGACGGACACACGCACACACACGCACACATACACACACACACACACACACACACACACACACACACACACACACACACACACACAGGCCCATTAATCAGATACAAGTATGTACAGTATGCTGTTGGGGTTTGGGGTTTCTCCAAGAATGTCAAGGCAATCATGTAGTTGTGGTGGAGCTCAATAGCAATGTTGGAATACACGCTGGAATACATGCTGCATTATGTATTGTAGACCCTTCCTTTCTCCTCCCTCTACTTTCCTCTGCAGTACCTTGGCTTTTACTCCTGCTTCTGTGTGTGTGTGTCTGTCTGCGTCTGTATATGCATGCAACCCCAGGTTTGGCTCCCATTGCACTGTGACCTCACTTCCTCTGCATCGCTGGTTGTCATGTCATCTTCAGCCATGTTGTAATGAGTACCTTTCGTCGTTTTTAAAATGTTCATTCTAACCCTCATGTTACTGGTCTCCCCCTTTGTTCCCCAAACCCCCCACTGTCACCAGAATGCACTGCTCTGCAAGACTGAACATGCTTTACCTACACTGTCCCAAAGTGAGTGGTCAAAGTGGATACCTATCTGACAATTGTATTGTAAGGTTGCCAAAGAATTGTTTGCACTGTAATGTATGCCTCTCAACAATAATAAAAAATAGGCCACATTTTAAATACAACCGCCATGTTTGTTTCTGTTATTTCCCTGGTGGGTGCTGCTACTCTCGTTCCCAAACAGTGGCATTGTGGGTAAACATGTACAATACTGCCTTGTGTAAAGAAGATTGATGATAGAGTTGCATGTCTTAAGGCCTGATCCAGTCATTGCCCAATGCATCCATCCTGCACTGTACTATGTAGCCATTCCTAGTCAGTTGTAATTAGGCTTTTAGATGTGAATGAAGAACACGAGAGTCATGTTTGATGAATACCTGTTGTAGTGGAAACCCTATCCCCTGTGTAACTATGGGAGATCTGTCTGAGTGTCTGTGTTGTGGCACTGTGGGGTTAAATATAACTATATTACTGGTTAGAGAATGGCTGTGTTTTTATTTCTCTCTAGTTAATTAGTCTCTAGAATTGTTATGGTTTGGGAAGCACCAATGTCTTTGGTTACCTCATCTGGAGGGCCAATAGTTGTTCCTGATCATGTGACCTGACCAGGAAAAACTCCAGACCCTAGTTATAACCTGTAATAGTATAAGTTCTGGAGATGTTCCTTTGTCGGAGCTAACAATCCCTTTTGAAACCTGATGTAATTATAGATTTCATCACATCCTCATCATAGTTTGTCAATTGTTCTCTCTGCATTTGTCTGGTGCACAGATGTTCTGTTTTCATGACATACCATGAGTGTTGTAAACAGACCAACAAGCATCAGAAAGCTCCTTTAACCAAACAGGAGGCAGCTGTTGTTTACTGAAAGACTTCTCCTCCATTGATCATCAAACATTAGTAACATTGTCCATAGATCATCATCTTCCCATCGGTGCTCTTGAATGTTATGATCTTTTCAACCAGTGTTCTCTTAAAAAGTACATTTATTTTGAAATAGGATGTCGGATGCAATGATTTATTTAGGCTTTTACAAAGCTATCCCAAACATTGTGTCTGGATTATGTCTTCAACAGTCTGTCCCTGGATTACCTTCAACACCTAACCCCATTTGATCCTGAAACACTGGAACAAATAGTCATTGGGACTACAATTACTTTATAATGAGAAAGTAATGAGTGAATGGAAAGTTATCTATGATGCTGAACCATGACAGAGTTTTGTTCAAATAAGGTCGTCTTGACACAAAGCAGTCTGCATGATGTCCACTCCTTTCTTTTCTCTGAGGCCTGTCAATCAGGTGGTCTCTTTTTCTGTCTGTCTCTGAATTTCTCTCTCTCTCCTTCTCCGATCATCCATCTATATCTCTCTCTCCATTCTTTATTCCTTCTGTCTATTATTGGTATCTTCTCAGAGGAGGTCCTGATCCTTGTCCTCCCTCCGGTGGAAGCTCCTCTCAAAGTCAGAGAGATGGAATGAAACTGGAGGTGGACTTGAGGTTTCCAGTGGCGGGCCAGATGTTGGTCCCAACATGGGACCACTCCATAGACATCCTCAGAAGTCCCACCAGTGGTGGTGCGTGGGTAAAATCAGTGGGGAAGCCAGGAATAAAACGTGTTGTGATAATTGCGTTGTTTGCTCTATAACCTGTCAGTCCATATGCCTTTGCCACTGTGATGTATAGGCCTAAGGCAGAGACAATAAGAAGACACAGTGGCAGAATACATTCAACCACACCTGTGTTTCATCACAAAACCAGAGACGCTGAAGTTCAAAAAGCATATTGTCCGGTTTTGTCCACAACACAAAGCATATTGTCCGGTTTTGTCCACAACACAAAGCATATTGTCCGGTTTTGTCCACAACACAAAGCATATTGTCCGGTTTTGTCCACAACACAAAGCATATTGTCCGGTTTTGTCCACAACACAAAGCATATTGTCCGGTTTTGTCCACAACACAAAGCATATTGCATGTAACAAACAGTTACATGACCTACAGCATGGTCAAGCAAGTTAATGTTTCCAACATTTTTGGACTACTAAACAACTGTTGATTTAGAACCATGGATAGTTACCGCAAGTCACAAAGAAAACCTCCACTAATTCCAGAATCATTTCAGCAAAATTGACTGTGAAAGTTTCAACATCATAAAATCACCTATGCTTACTTTAATACAGTGACAACTAAAATATACCAAAAACAATTTAATCCAATCAACCAAAGCTAAATATGATGTGGCTGAAAATGGCACTGATTTCTGTGTGTGTGTGCGTGCGTTCATGCAAGTTGACTCACACTACACCAATGCCATCCTCCTCTCTTTCATGTTGCCGAAACAGTCTATCACTCTGTCATACGGTACACGCTTTTAGTTTTTGTTGTCCTAGGCTACCTGGCTAAAATGTTTGCTCGCTAGCCTAACTTCCTTTCATGGGCAACAATGAGCCAGCTAGTTAACATTAGCCTACTACATCTAGCTACATGTTGAACTTCCATCCTCTCAGGTAAGGGGCACAATGTATGGATTTATTGTTTGAATGGTCAGAATCGCCGTTATAATCATTGGCCTGTACGGAGAATTAAGTAAAACCACAAGACCAAATCCCAATCTCCATCCAAGGCTAATTTAGGAAAGGGACAATTTTAGCTAGCTAGCTAGCCACCCGAGGACGACAACACAATGAGAATAAACAATTCCGTTTGTTTCTCTCAACTACGTTTGGCTTTTGATGTGATTGATGTGAAGCCAAATTCAAACTGACTTTCAATGACTCAGTTTAGCTCAACGCAGATTGGCTATTATTTTATCAAATCAAATCAAATGTATTTATATAGCCCGTACATCAGCTGATATCTCAAAGTGCTGTACAGAAACCCAGCCTAAAACCCCAAACAGCAAGCAATGCAGGTGTAGAAGCACGGTGGCTAGGAAAAACTCCCTAGAAAGGCCAAAACCTAGGAAGAAACCTAGAGAGGAACCAGGCTATGTGGGGTGGCCAGTCCTCTTCTGGCTGTGCCGGGTGGAGATTATAACAGAACATGGCCAAGATGTTAAAATGTTCCTAAATTACCAGCATGGTCCAATAATAATAATAATAAGGCAGAACAGTTGAAACTGGAGCAGCAGCACGGCCAGGTGGACTGGGGACAGCAAGGAGTCATCATGTCAGGTAGTCCTGAGGCATGGTCCTAGGGCTCAGGTCCTCCGAGAGATAGAAAGAAAGAGAGAATTAGAGAGAGCACACTTAAATTCACACAGGACACCGAATAGGACAGGAGAAGTACTCCAGATATAACAAACTGACCCTAGCCCCCCGACACATAAACTACTGCAGCATAAATACTGGAGGCTGAGACAGGAGGGGTCAGGAGGCACTGTGGCCCCATCTGAGGACACCCCCGGACAGGGCCAAACAGGAAGGATATAACCCCACCCACTTTGCCAAAGCACAGCCCCCACACCACTAGAGGGATATCTTCAACCACCAACTTACCATCCTGAGACAAGGCTGAGTATAGCCCACAAAGATCTCCACCACGGCACAACCCAAGGGGGTAATAGGGTTAGAGGCAGAGAATCCCAGTGGAAAGAGGGGAACCGGCCAGGCAGAGACAGCAAGGGCTGTTCGTTGCTCCAGAGCCTTTCCGTTCACCTTCACACTCCTGGGTCAGACTACACTCAATCATATGACCCACTGAAGAGATGAGTCTTCAGTAAAGACTTAAAGGTTGAGACCGAGTTTGCGTCTCTGACATGGGTAGGCAGACCGTTCCATAAAAATGGAGCTCTATAGGAGAAAGCCCTGCCTCCAGCTGTTTGTTTAGAAATTCTAGGGACAATTAGGAGGCCTGCGTCTTGTGACCATAGCGTACGTGCAGGTATGTACGGCAGGACCAAATCAGAGAGATAGTTAGGAGCAAGCCCATGTAATGCTTTGTAGGTTAGCAGTAAAACCTTGAAATCAGCCCTTGCTTTGACAGGAAGCCAGTGTAGGGAGGCTAGCACTGGAGTAATATGATCACATTTTTTGGTTCTAATCAGGATTCTAGCAGCCGTATTTAGCACTAACTGAAGTTTATTTAGTGCTTTTATCCGGGTAGCCGGAAAGTAGAGCATTGCAGTAGTCTAACCTAGAAGTGACAAAAGCATGAATAAATTTTTCTGCATCATTTTTGGAAAGAAAGTTTCTGGTTTTTGCAATGTTAGGTAGATGGAAAAAAGCTGTCCTTGAAATGGTCTTGATATGTTCTTCAAAAGAGAGATCAGGGTCCAGAGTAACGCTGAGGTCCTTCACAGTTTTATTTTAGACGACTGTACAACCATTAAGATTAATTGTCAGATTCAACAGAAGATCTCTTTGTTTCTTGGGACCTAGACATCTCTGTTTTGTCCAAGTTTAAAAGTAGAAAGTTTGCAGCCATCCACTTTCTTATGTCTGATACACATGCTTCTAGCGAGGGCAATTTTGGGGCTTCACCATGTTTCATTGAAATGTACAGCTGTGTGTCATCCGCATAGCAGTGAAAGTTAACATTATGTTTTCGAATGACATCCCCAAGAGGTAAAATATATAGTGAAAACAATAGTGTATGTAATTTGTTTATCAAGGGAGGCCAAATGCTCGCTGGCTTCGCTTGCATTCAATGCTACAGGTGGCAACAAATTCATACTCTTTTGACCAGACTGTCACGGCTGATGAAAGGAGCGGACCAAGGGACAGCGTGGTTAGCGTAAATGTTCTTTAATTAATAAAAGACACCGAACAAAACAATACACACTACAAAAATAAAACCGTGAAGCTTAAGGCTAAGTGCCATAAAGAAAGTCATCTTCCCAAACACACAGGTGGGACAAAGGGTACCTTTTTGGATCCCTATGTATGGTTCCCAATCAGAGACAACGACAGACAGCTGTCCCTGATTGAGAACCATACCCGGCCAAAACATAGAGATAGAAAATCATAGAAACACAAAACATAGAAATGAACAACACAACTCATGCCCTGACCAAACAAAAAGAGAGACATAAACGGGATCTCCAAGGTCAGGGCGTGACAGTACCCCCCCAAAGGTGCCGACTCCGGCCGCAAAACCTGAACCTATAGGGGAGGGTCTGGGTGGGCATTTCTCCGCGGTGGCGGCTCTGGTGAGGGACGTAGACCCCGCTCTACCTCTGGCTTGGCCCACTTAGGTGGCGCCTCTAGAGTGGGGACCCTCGCCGCCGACCCCGGACTGGGGACCCTCGTAGCGGTCCTCGGACTGGGCACCCTCGTAGCGGGCCCCGGACTGGGCACCCTCGTGGAGGGCCCCGGACTGGGCATCCTCGTAGCGGGCCCCGGACTGGGCACCCTCGTTGTGGGCCCTGGACTGGGCACCCTCGTTGTGAGCCCCGGACTGGAGAGCGTCGCTGAAAGCTCCGGACTGAAGGGCGCCTTTGGAGGCACCGGACTGGAGGGCGACACTGGAGGCTCCGGACTGGAGGGCGTAGCTGGAAGCTCCGGACTGGAGGGCGACACTGGAGGCTCCGGACTGGATGGCGTCGCTGGAAGCTCCGGACTGGAAGGCACCTCTGGAGGCTCCGGACGGGAGGGCGACACTGGAGGCTCCGGACTGGAGGGCGACACTGGAGGCTCCGGACTGGGCGCAGGCACGGGACTCACCAGGCTGGATAGACAGACAGGAGATCTGGCTCTGGGAGCAGGCACAGGACTCACCAGGCTGGGGAGCCCTACTGGAGGCCTGGTTCATGGAGGAGGCACAGGATAGACCAGGCTGTGCGGCAGCACTGAAGATCTGGTGCCTAGCCTTGGCACCACTCTTCCAGGCTGAATGCCCACTCTAGCCCGGCACCTCCAGAGCGCAGGCACAGGTCGAACCGGGTTGTGGGGGAGCATTGGAGCTCTGGTGCTTGGCACTTGCACCGCTCCTCTTAGCTGCATGCCCACTTTAGCCCTGCACGTGGGTGGAGCTGGGGAAACCGTGCCTAGAGCCGGCGCAGGACTCACCGGGCTGTGGAAGCGCACTCGAAGTCTGGAGCGCCAAGCTGGCACAAGACGTGCAGGGCTGGGAAGGCGCACAGGAGGCCTGGTGTGTGGGGCTGGCACAGTCTTCACCAGACGGCTAGCACACACCTCAGGACGAGTATGGAGAGCTGACTCAGGTGACATCAACTCGAGGACATGCTCCGTAGGGCGAATGACGTGCCTCATGCACCAACACAGCAGCTCTCTCTTAGTTCTCTCCTCCAATCTCCCCATTAACTCCTTCACTCACTCCCTTCACCCACCTCCAATTTCACCCCGACTGGCTCTGGTTCCATCCTCGGCTCTGCCGTCTGCCCCGTGTGCCCCCTCCCCAATAATTTTTTGGGGGCTTTCTCTCTTGGCCACGCTGCTTGGTCCTTTGGTGGTGGGAAGTTCTGTCACGGTTGATGAAAGGAGCGGACCAAGGTGCAGCGTCGTGAGCCTACGTGTTCTTGAATTAAGAAAAGACGCCGAACAAAACAATACACACTACAAAACAAAACCGTGAAGCTTAAGGCCATAAAGAAAGTCACCTTCCCACAAACACAGGTGGGAAAAAGGGTACCTAAGTATGGTTCCCAATCAGAGACAACGACAGAAAGCTGCCTGTGATTGAGAACCATACCCGGCCAAAACATAAAGATAGAAAATCATAGAAATACAAAACATAGAAATGCCCAAGGCATGACACAGACAGCATCAGACAGATGGACTATATATACAGAGACAGAGGGGCCTTGTTTTGCTCACTCAGATTCTTTCTACAGTGAGATCCATTCAGCCTCTTGCGAATTGAAGGGAAATTATGAAAGCAAGACGAAAGATAATTATTTATTATTTTGGGGGGTGGGGGAGCCTGGCTTCCCTTTACATGAATGGATACCAACCACTGGGTCCTCAGATAGGAGGCCCCCTAGAGGGCATGTTGGGGGGAGGGAATCACCAGCATGTGGTCTCTCTCTCCCATATCCCTTCATAGTTTACTCTTTCCGGTATCTCCCATAGTCCTAGTCCCTGCACGCACTGAAGCCTCTCTCCTGGCCACTTAGCGCTGAGCTAAGCCCCAATGTTGACTTTGGGACAGGGTGAGATTATGTAAGCGAGGAAGTGCTGTAGGTGTTCCAGGCCTTTCCCCAGACATAGCCAGATGGTGTGACGCAGACAGACAGACCTACAACAAACACAGGACATCTCCCATACCCTACGCAGCTGCACAGCTCTGGCTCTCCACAGCCTCGACTCTACTTTCTTAATCAGGACCTGGAATTTAATTTGGAAGACCGGGTTTCTGTATTGCCTGACCAAGGTGGGAGTTTTCTTCCCACCCTCCCTCTCTCCCCAGGAACGTCAGTCTCATTCTCTATGCCAGGTGATGAAAGGGAGAAGAACTCTGGATCCTGCTGTTAGCTTCAAAGCACCAGGGCCTTTGATTGGTTGTCATCCAGCTGTAGCCTTTTATTGTTTTCCAAAATGGCACGAAACCCTTTTTTTAGTGTGTACTGTATGTACAGTAACTATGTTGGTTTAATGTTCTGAGGGAGAATGTCATTAGATCTGATTTGGCACAGAAAGCAGACTAGAAGAGACTCGGGGGAGAGGAGCTCTTGTTAGCATTATATGGCAACATACATTCCTTTTTCCAGTTCAGGCCTTGATTACATTTCCAGATTTTTTGTCACTCCCAATGTCGGTTACAGTAATTAGATTTACGGCCGAAACTTGAACCCAGAGAGAGTGCTACATCTGACCCATTCCCCCTTCCTCCCTCAGGATTTTCAGCCCTATGCAAATGCCAACTTTCTTTCCGTAGTCTATTAATCCTAATTGCCTAAACAGAATATATCCTCTTAACCTAACTGTAAAAACAGGTCAGTTTTCGAGGACGGGGAGTGTTCTGACATTAGATACAATCTTCCACTGAGCGATAGAGCTGGGGGAGGGGGGGGGGGCTAGTGGTGGAAGGAGGGAGAGGGGGAGGGAGGGGTACATGAAGTAATTGTTGTCGTTAAAAACAAAGCTAATCTTGTCTGAGGAGTGACTGTGACTGACTTGCCCTGCATTCCTCCAACAGAGCTCAGACTGCGCCAGTAATAATCTCCTGCCTGCCTGCCAGGCAGAGCTCCTAATAAGCTCTCCTCTCCTAGGCCTGAAATGGCCCTAATAGGCCCAGCCGGAGAGGGAGAGAACCAATAAAAACAGAGACAGACCAATCCCGTCTGCTGCTGGTCTGACTGCAGTACACCTTCTCATCCACAATCTGGAGGAATGTGAGATACTGGGTTGATAAAGGAGAAGAGACTGTTTGTGGGAAATGTTGTGTTTTGAGGTGTGAGAATTGGAGAAAGGATGAGAGTGCCAAAGTGGTTTGGAAATGTCTCAGTTGTCTCAAACCTGTGTGAAGCTTTTACAGTGGGAATTCAGTTGATATGTAAACACATTTCCCAGGCCAAGCCAGATCCCCTGTCAGGAGGATAGTGTTGTCGGGTTGTCAGGTATCAAACACTCAAAATAAAATGTATTACACAGTCTATTCTTTCTGTTGGTGTGCGCCAGTAGACCAGTAATGAAACTGGATCTTGTGTCACCAACCCCTGGCTGTCATACTCTGCAATATCACAAGAGTCAATAAATATTGTATCCGATCCTCTCCCACTTGTTTTCTATGGCAACTCTCCTGTTGGCTTTCTCAGTTTGCTCTCATACTGATATGATAACAAAGGGCGAAGATCAGGCCAGAGATTAGCCGGTGTGTGTGTGTGCGTGCATCCCGTTTTAAGATTGCTCCCAGGGATGGATTCTGCAGACTAGAAAAACACTTCTTCAGGAGATGACATCACTCCGAGGGTCAGGCGGGCTGATTTATGGTTGGCCAATGGTGCCTGGATAAGGTAACACACACACACACTCACCGTATTTCAATTACACACTGCTCCAGGTTTCTCAGGCCGTTGGTCTTTGCCATCATTCCTAATTAATGAGTTAAGTGCTACAGATGTAAAGTGGTGTAAAGTACTTAAGTAAAAATACTTAAAATTACTACTTAAGTAGTTATTTGGGGTATTTGTACTTTACTATTTACATTTTTGACAACATTTCCTTTTACTTCACTACATTCCTAAAGAAAATAATGTACTTGTTACACCATACATTTTGCCTGACACACAAAAGTATGTGTTACATTTTGAATGCTTAGCAGGACAGGAATGTGGTCCAAAGGGTGACACATATATCGAGAGAACATCCGATAGTGTGCAAAGCTGTCATCAAGGCAAAAGGTGACCACTTTGAAGAATCTAAAATCTATTTTGATTTGATTCACACTTTTTTGGTTACTACATGATTCCATATGTGGTATTTCATAGTTTTGATGTCTTCACTATTATTGGAACCCTGAAATTAGTAGGTGAGTCCAAACTTTTGACTGGTACTGTACATATACAGTGCATTCGGGAAGTATTCAAAACCCTTACATAAGTATTCAGACCCTTTACTTAGAACATTGTTGAAGTGCCTTTGGCAGCGATTACAGCCTCAAGTCTCCTTGGGTATGACACTACAAGCTTGACACACCTGTATTTGAGGACTTTCTCCCATTCTTCTCTGCAGATCCTCTCAAGCTCTGTCAGGTTGGATGGGGAGCGTTGCTGCACAGCTATTTTGAGGTCTGTTCAGAGATGTTCTATTGGGTTCAAGTCCGGGCTCTGGCTGTCGCTTGATTAGGGTCGTTGTTCTGTTGGAAGGTGAACATTCACCCCAGTCAGGTCCTGAGCTCTCTGGAGTAGATTTTCATCAAGGATCTCTTTGTACTTTGCTCCGTTCCATCGATCTTGATTAGTCTCCCAGTCACTGCCGCTGAAAAATATCCCCACAGCATGATGCTGCCTCCTCCATGCTTCACCTTAGGATTGGTGCCAGGTTTCCTCCAGGTGTGACGAGTGGCATTCAGGCCAAAGATTTCAATCTTGATTTCATCAAACCAGCGAATCTTGTTTGTCATGATCTGAGAGTCCTTTAGGTATTTGTATTTATTATGGATCCACATGCCAAAGCAGCAGCTACTCTTCCTGGGGTCCAACAAAATTAAGGCAGTTTATACCATTTTAAAACTTTACAATACATTCACAGATATCACAACACACTTGGTGCCCTCAGAACCTTAGTCCACCACTACCACATATCTACAGTACTAAATCCATGTGTATGTATAGTGCGTATGTTATCGTGTGTGTGCCAAAGTTTGACAGCCCACTTGGCAAACTCAAAGCGGGCTGTCATGACCCTTTTACTGAGGAGTGGCTTCCGTCTGATTGGTGGAGTGCTGCAGAGATGGTTGTCCTTCTGGAAGGTTCTCCAATCTCCACAGAGGAACTCAGGAGCTCTGTCAGAGTGACCATCAGGTTGTTGGTCACCTCCCTGACCAAGGCCCTTCTCCCTCGATTTCTCAGTTTGGCCTCCAGGAAGAGTCTTGGTGGTTCTAAACTTCTTCCATTTAAGAATGATGAGACCACTGTATTCTTGGGGAGCTTCAATGCTGCAGAAATGTTTTGGTACCCTTCCCCAGATCTGTGCCTCGACACAATCCTGTCTCGGAGCTCTACGGACAGTTCCTTCGACCTCGTGGCTTGGTTTTTGCTCTGACATGGACTGTCAACTGTGGGACCTTGTAGACAGGTTTGTGCATTTACAAATCATGTCCAGTCAATTGAATTTACCACAGGTGGACTCCAATCAAGTTGTAGAAACATCTGAAGGATAATCAATGGAACACGATGCACCTGAGCTCAATTTCGAGTCTCATAGCAAAGAGCCTGAATACTTATGTAAATAAGTATTATTTATAAATTATTATTATTATAAATATTGAATACATTTGCAAAAAATTCTACAAACCTGTTTTTCACTTTGTCATTATGGGGTATTTTGTGTTGATTGATGAGAATAAAAAATAAATCAATTTCAGAATAAGGCTGTAATGTAACAAAATGTGGAAGAAGGGAAGAGGACTGAATACTTTCCAGATGTACTGTGTAGATAGATAGAGAAAGAGAGAGAGGAAATATATATATTGAAGTCTGAAGTTTACATACATCGTTGCCAAATACATTTAAACTCAGTTTTTCGCAATTCCTGACATTTAATATTAGTAAAAACTCCCTGTCTTAGGATCACCACTTTATTTTAAAGATGTGAAATGTCAGAATAATAGTAGAGAGAAGCTTTTATTTCTTTCATCACATTCCCAGTGGGTCAGAAGTTTACATACACTAAATTAGTATTTGATAGCATTGCCTTTAAATTGTTTGACTTGGGTCAAACGTGTTGGGTAGCCTACAAGCTTCCCACAATAAGTTGGACGAATTTTGGCCCATTCCAACTTTGGAGGTATGCTTGGGGTCATTGTACATTTGGAAGATCCATTTGCGACCAGGCTCGTCACGTTCTGACCTTTATTTCCTTTGTTTTGTCATTATTTAGTATGGTCAGGGCGTGAGTTGGGGTGGGCAGTCTATGTTTGTTTTTCTATGATTTGGGTATTTCTATGTTTCGGCCTAGTATGGTTCTCAATCAGAGGCAGGTGTCATTAGTTGTCTCTGATTGAGAATCATACTTAGGTAGCCTGGGTTTCACTGTGTGTTTGTGGGTGTTTGTTCCTGTCTCTGTGTTTGCACCAGATAGGGCTGTTTTGGGTTTTCACGTTTCTTGTTTTGTTAGTTTGTTCATGTGTAGAGTCTTTATTAAAGAACCATGACTAGAAATCACGCTGCATTTTGGTCCGCCTCTCCTTCACCACAATAAAACCGTTACAAGGCTTTAACTTCTGATGACTGATGTCTTGAGATGTTGCTTCAATATATCCACATAATTGTCTTGCCTCATGGCGCCATCTATTTTGTGAAGTGCACCAGTCGCTCCTGCAGCAAAGTACCCCCACAACATGATGCTGCCACCCCCGTGCTTCACGGTTGGGAGGGTGTTCTTCGGCTTGCAAGCCTCCCCTTTTTTCCTCCATACATAACGATGGTCATTATGGCCAAACAGTTCTCTTTTTGTTTCATCAGACCAGATGACATTTCTCCAAAAAGTACGCTCTTTATCTTTATCCCCATGTGCAGTTGCAAACTGTAGTGGTAATGTCTGGCTTTTTTATGGCAGTTTTGGAGCAGTGGTTTCTTCCTTGCTGACGATATAGGACTCGATTTACTGTGGATATAGATACTTTGTACCTGTTTCCTCCAGCATCTTCACAAGGTCCTTTGCTGTTGTTCTGGGATTGATTTGCACTTTTTGCACAAAAGTACATTAATCTCTAGGAGACAGAATGCGTCTCCTTCCTGAGCAGTATGACGACTGTGTGGTCCCATGGTGTTTATACCTGCGTACTATTGTTTGTACAGATGAACGTGATACCATCAGGCATTTGGAAATTGCTCCCAAGGATGAACCAGACTTGTGGAGGTCTACAATTTTTTTCTGAAGTGTTGGCTGATTTATTTCAAATCATATCAAATTTTATTTGTCACATACACATGGTTAGCAGATGTTAATGCGAGTGTAGCGAAATGCTTGTGCTTCTAGTTCCGACAATGCAGTAATAACCAACAAGTAATCTAACTAACAATTCCAAAACTACTGTCTTATACACAGTGTAAGGGGATAAAGAATATGTACATAAGGATATATGAATGAGTGATGGTACAGAGCAAAATAGGCAAGATGCAGTAGATGATATCGAGTACAGTATATACATATGAGATGAGTATGTAAACAAAGTGGCACATTCCCATGATGTCAAGCAATGATGCACAGAGTTTAAAGGTAGGTCTTGAAATACTTCCACAGGTACACCTCCATTTGACTCAAATGATGTCAATTAACCTGTCAGAAGCTTCTAAAGCCATGACATCATTTTCTGGAATTTTCCAAACTGTGTAAAGGCACAGTCAACTTAGTGTCTGTAAACAATTGTTGGAAAAAATACTTGTGTCATGCACAAAGTAGATGTCCTAACCAACTTGCCAAAACTATAGTTTGTTAACAAGAAATTGGCGGAGTGGTTGAAAAAACGAGTTTAAAGGCAATGTTACCAAATAGTAATTGAGTGTATGTAAACTTCTGACCCACTGGGAATGTGATGAAATAATAAAAGCTTAAATAAATCATTCTCTCTACTATTATTCTGAAATTTCTCATTCTTAAAATAAAGTGGTGATCCTAACTGACCTAAGACAGGGATTTTTTTTACTAGGATTAAATGTCAGGAATTATGAAACACCTTAGCCAAATACATTTTAACTCAGTTTATCTAAACTTCTGACTACAGCTGTATATATTTATTTCCTCTTTGCATTATTATTACTATCTGCTAGTTGTATTCATCTTTATATTGTGAATTTCTGTACGTTAGCAGAGAAATCTGTTAAGGGTTCAGAAGTTTGTCATTTCCACTTTGAAATTTCAGACTTGTTTTTCCCTTACAAAAAAATCTATCAACGCTTCAACATTTTCAATGTATTATAATCCACAAAATAATTCACATTTCCTGTTGCTTCAGGATTATTTTCCTGCTGTAGCAAACTCAAATTTAGATCCTACATCTGTATACATGAAACGCTCTAATTCAGCTCAGCCCAAACACACACCTCTCTGAGCACACTGGTTCTGAGCATCAGTTAAGCATGACTGATTTCCACATTTGAAACAGGATCAAGCCAGGGTTACTTGTTTTAATATACCAAGTGGTTGTATTTGTGTATTTTGACAGAACTCCCCAACACACACACTCACACACACACCTCCCTTAACATCTGGTGGTCCTGGAACATCCAGTGTTTCGGTGTGTTCACTTGAGCTGCCTGTAGTTGACTGTCCCGTCGAGAGGTTGGCATTTATTGTCAAGAATCTTACCCTGGAGGCAACTCTGCAGAGTGGTCACTAGCTGGCACAGACACTACAATATAAAATCTGATTGTAAACCTAACCCTAACCTTAACCACACTGCTAACCCTAACCTTAAATTAATACCAAAAGTAAACTGGTGGAAATTGCTCTGTTCTGCCTCCAGGGCAAGATTCATTAAAATAAATGTCAACCTGCGTCCCGCTGATAGTCCAGGGGAGCAGAGATTTATTCCGTGCTGGAAAGTAAAAAGGTTTAGAAGGACTCTATTTTTGCCAGCCTGGCAGTGTCATTTTGTATGCATAGCCCATCTCTCTGTGGAAACATCTGACTGCCAGCCAGCTAGCCATACACACACAGACACACACACACATATCCCTCTACCTCCCATCTACGCGGGAACATGGTGACTAGACAATCCCTCAGGCATACCATAGCTCATGGAGACAGGAAGGAGCACCATGTCGTGTCCAGCACATTTCTCCCATACAGCACTTACAAACACACACACACTACTGTCAGACAAACGCCTCTAAAGGATGGGAACCCGGGAAGTGTGCATCGCCCCGGCTCCACAACATCCCCTTTCCACAAAACAAGCGGGCAGCTTGTGTAAATGTCATGTTGGCTTGGAATTTAAAAAACAATGTTTTCTCTTCAGGATTGGTCTGGGGGACCCCCCCTACCCCTGCTCAGTGGATCAGACACAAGTTTCAAAAACTCACACATACACACACACACTTTGCATATATGATACACACCCATCCTACATCAGTATGTGTCGTTCTTTGCACAAAGGCTACAATCAGTATGAAAGGCAACTGAGTCACAGCCAGTTGACTAGGTAGCCCTCTGCCGTGGGCTGCACTTCCTTTTATTGTGGTCAAGGATCTCCGCTGCTGATAAGGGCAACCCAAAACAGATGTTGTATCTCTGATGACCGGGAGGGGGATATGGACTTGACCTGGATACGACCTGCCATGCAGAGGGGTACCAGAGAGAGAGAGAGAGAGAGAGGTCCCTTTTTCCAGATAGCTCTCTGTCTCTCTCGCGCTCTTTTTCTTCACCACTGTGCTGCTGCACCTGTTTTGCCACTCTGGTTCGGGGGGCTGAGTCCTGGGGTATATCCTCTCCTAGCAGGCAGAGGATCAGTCCTACTGGGCAGCACCTGGAGGAACTCTGCTGGATCTGAGCTGAGACCTTGTCCCTGGAGTGGGAGGGTCCTCTTAACTGGGCCTGTCTAACTAATGGGCCACAGGTGGATTGTTCTGTGGGAATGGTTGTGAGGTATGTTGCTGCCTGAGATTGTTCGCTGCTAACACACTCTGATCATTACAAGCTAATTTGGCTTTATAGGGGTTTTATTCCTGTGTCAATCTCCCTTTTGCAGAATAGGCTATGTCAAGATTATACTTATTTAACCATGGAATATGGATATGTGACTAAACTGACAGGCAGGAAAGCAAGATACTATACTGGATGAATGGAATACTACCCTGCTACTGATAGTATATTATGTATTGTTATGTATTCTCATTGCTGGGTAAATATGCTCATGTATTATTTTAGATATTTTGCTGTCTGGGGACATCCAGTGGAGCATTCAGGAACTGGTCTTTAGTGCAGATACACAACCCCAGCCTAGGGCACCACTGGTCATTCTTTAAAAGTGCATCCTTTCTTCCTCCCTTTTTTGAAGTAATCTCTGCTATGTGTCAACAGATCTCTACAAGTGCATATAGGGGCAGAGGTAACACAAGGTCGATTTGGAATTGGGCATATGCATAGCCTTCTTCCTCAGTTTGTTTCTTAGGAATGCGATCCTGGTAGCCTACTGGTAGTTGATGCAGAGTCTTTACCAGATAAAGTCAAATTAGGATGTGTCAGTTATCCCGTGAGAGCCTTTGTCCCGGTGATATCGTTGGCAAATTAATTAGCTAACCGACAGCCCTCGGCCCTAAACCCTTAGTTGAATCCTCGCTGCCATATTTGTCGTCGGTCCAAATGACTTGCCAAGCAAGGGAGGTTTGCAACATAAGCCCCTCAGCCCTCCTTTTAAATGGAGTGTGCGAGTGTAGAATTATGTTCACTTCAGGGCCTGAAACGCTCCATAATTAAATTTGTGATGATTGTACATCCGCTAAGAAAAGTCCGCTAAAACTTAAAAACTAAAAGTCAATATGGAGTCAACATACGTAAGTAAAAACGTAAGTAAAAACGAATGTAAATAAGTTAGAAATTGTGCTACTAATGCACAAACACGCCTCATAAAAATAATAATGTTTTTGTTTGGTTAGCTTTTGGAAATTGTAGAAATAAAAAAATTTCCTTCTTCATAAGTAGTTAGGCAGGTTAACATTAGTTAGCTAATTAATTTGCTAGCTATCATACAGTAGGCATATATTAATAATTATATAGTGAATATAAGTAGACATGCAATCATAATTGGCTGTAGCGCATACAAAGTACCCACTAGCTACCAGTGGCTGAAAACACAATCATTGCTGGATGAACGTGACGAAGTGTATACTCGTCAGACGTCAATTTTAGCAACAAAAATAATTGTATAAAGTTACTCACCAGCTGTACGTCATCAGAAGAGTCCACTTAATTTGAGGGTTGAGGGGATAGGGTGTCATTTAAGATTTAAAACACAGCCAATGATAAATATACATATTTTACATTGTTTGCAAACTGATATGTAACATGTATTAATGACAAAATAACATGCAAAACAGGCAATTCACTCCCACCATTTTTCATTCGTATTTATTTATACTTTTTTTGCTAAAATTGTGGGGCTCTCACCTGCCCTGAATGACGGGTCGCCACTGCGCGTGTCACAGGAACATCGCAAAGAAGTCGACGTGACGCCGACCAGCTGGTGAGTAACTTTATACATATTAGTATGTTACAAATTACTTTATCGACCAGTCAAAGTAGACAATGTTGAGAATTCCCCCTGACAGTGGTGTCATCACCATTTCACAGCCCTTTGGGGTAGATCATTCGAGTGGTCCTGCACCCAACCCCCACAGGCTATTTGTGCATAGCATGGAAAAACAATTCACATCTGACCAGAGCCCGGTTTCCCAAAGTACAAGTCTAAATTCATTGTTAGAACCTTTTTAGGAGGCTGATACACAGCCAATACAGGAGGTGGCGGCATGCACCTATCATTTGTATGCGCATCGCCTTCTTCGAGATAGAACATCTCAAAGAAGTCGACGTGACATCGACCAGCTGGTGAGTAACTTTACGCATGTAAGCATGTTACAAATTATACAATGCTTTAGGCTACCAGTCAAAGTAGGTATTGTTGAGAATTCCCCCTGACAGTAGTGTTATTATGGAGCCAGATACCTTTCAAAAGGTTGAACGTACATATGGTTAGGATCATAAGAAAATGCATACGTAAATTGTTAGGATCTTAAGAAAAGCCAAACTTGAAATATAAAGTTTAAAATAGATCTGTTACGACTATGAATTAACATTTACATGTTCAGTTCTTACTTTACGTCGGCTACAGATCTTTTTAATGCATACAAACTTTTGTCAGTGTAACAGTATAACTTTAGACCGTCCCCTCGCCCATACCCGGGCGCGAACCAATCAACAACAGTCACCCACGAAGCATCGTTATCCATCGCTCCACAAAAGCCGCGGCCCTTGCAGAGCAAGGGGAACCACTACTTCAAGCTCTCAGAGCAAGTGACGTCTCCGATTGAAACGCTATTTAGCGCGCACCACCGCTAACGTTTCACATCCGTTACACTCACCCCCCTTTTGACCTCCTCCTTTTCCGCAGCAACCAGTGATCCGGGTCACGGCACCAATGTAACAGTATAACTTTAGACTGTCCCCTCGCCCATACCCGGGTGCGAACCAGGGTCCCTCTGCACACATCAACAACAGTCAACCCACGAAGCATCGTTACCCATCGCTCCACAAGAGCCGCGGCCCTTGCAGAGCAAGGGGAACCACTACTTCAAGGTCTCAGAGCAAGTGACGTCACTGATTGAAACGCTATTTAGCGCGCACCACCGCTAACTAAACTAGCGTTTCACATCCGTTACATCAGCAATGTTGCATCTGCAAAGTACATGAACCGAACATAGCTAGTCGAAGTTAGCTAGTCCATCAAGCAACTCTAGCCCAGACGTTAGAGTTGCTTTGCAGCTTCCGGTTTCATTTCCAAAATACAATTCTAGAGCTTGTTTTAGAACTGCATTTAAATACGACGTTATACTCAAATCAAATGTATTTGTCACATACACATGGTTAGCAGATTTTAATGCGAGTGTAGCGAAATGCTTGTGCTTCTAGTTCCGACAATGCAGTAATAACCAACGAGTAATCTAACTAACAATTCCAAAACTACTACCTTATACACACAAGTGTAAAGGGATAAAGAATATGTACATAAAGATATATGAATGAGTTATGGTACAGAGCAGCATAGGCAAGATGCAGTAGATGGTATAGAGTGCAGTATATACATATGAGATGAGTATGTAAACAAAGTGGCATAGTTTAAAATGGCTAGTGATACATGTATTACATAAAGATGCAGTAGATGATATAGAGTACAGTATATACGTATACATATGAGATGAATAATGTAGGGTATGTAAACATTATATTAAGTAGCATTGTTTAAAGTGGCTAGTGATATATTTTACATCAATTCCCATTATTAAAGTGGCTGGAGTTGAGTCAGTGTGTTGGCAGCAGCCACTCAATGTTAGTGGTGGCTGTTTAACAGTCTGATGGCCTTGAGATAGAAGCTGTTTTTCAGTCTCTCGGTCCCTGCTTTGATGCACCTGTATTGACCTCGCCTTCTGGATGATAGCGGGGTGAACAGGCAGTGGCTCGGGTGGTTGTTGTCCTTGATGATCTTTATGGCCTTCCTGTGACATCGGGTAGTGTAGGTGTCCTGGAGGGCAGGTAGTTTGCCCCCGGTGATGCGTTGTGCAGACCTCACTACCCTCTGGAGAGCCTTACGGTTGTGGGCGGAGCAGTTGCCGTACCAGGCGGTGATACAGCCCGACAGGATGCTCTCGATTGTGCATCTGTAGAAGTTTGTGGGTGCTTTTGGTGACAAGCCGAATTTCTCCAGCCTCCTGAGGTTGAAGAGGCACTGCTGCACCTTCTTCACGATGCTGTCTGTGTGGGTGGACCAATTCAGTTTGTCTGTGATGTGTACGCCGAGGAACTTAAAACTTACTACCCTCTCCACTACTGTCCCATCGATGTGGATAGGGGGGTGTTCCCTCTGCTGTTTCCTGAAGTCCACAATCATCTCCCTAGTTTTGTTGACGTTGAGTGTGAGGTTATTTTGCTGACACCACACTCCGAGGGCCCTCACCTCCTCCCTGTAGGCCGTCTCGTCGTTGTTGGTAATCAAGCCTACCACTGTTGTGTCGTCCGCAAAGTTGGAGGCGTGCGTGACCACGCAGTCGTGGGTGAACAGGGAGTACAGGAAAGGGCTCAGAACGCCCCAGTGTTGAGGATCAGCGGGGTGGAGATGTTGTTACCTACCCTCACCACCTGGGGGCGGCCCGTCAGGAAGTCCAGTACCCAGTTGCACAGGGTGGAGTCGAGACATGTGGGAACAGCAGACTGGGATAAGGATTGAGTAGATGAAGTAGTAGAGGCTTGGGCCTTCAGCAAATGACTTGTGTGAGAATGATAGACACAGAAGTGCCTTGTCTAGAACAACCGCCTGAGCTACAAAATAAACGTTTTATTTTTATTTATTTATTTTTCCTTTATTTAACTATGGGACGCCCAATCACAACCGGATGTGATTCAGCCTGGATTCAAACCAGGGACTGTAGTGACACCTCTTGCACTGAGTTCCAGTGACTTAGACCGCTGTTGCACTCGGGAGCACTAGCCTAGGCCTATTCTGCTATCTAAATATGCCATACTGTTGTGTGTTATATAATGGCCATATAATTGCACATTTATTTGTATAGCCGCGTGAGGCTATTGTGGTGATCATGTAACCTAATATGTAACACTTTTTCCAGTATTTGGGAGCACGGACTGTTGGCCTCATATTAGGCATTTTGACTAGTATAAGTGCAGTTATTCTCAAACTGGGGTACGCGCAATGCCGTCGGGGGTATGCCAAAAAAAATGTGATTCACATTTCAAAATAAATTTATAATAATAATACAAAATGTGCATTTAAAAAAAAAATACAAAAATGTCTTCACATTTTCAAACAGTCCAACAGGGCTATACATTAGGGGGAAGTTTTTTTCTCACCTGAGTAGCTTCATTTCACTGCCAAAAATAAAATTAAACCATCTTGTGTTCTGCAAAATAACAACACAATGTCAAATACAGGTAGCCTAGTCAAATAACTAACATTCAATCACATTAACGGTTACTCTCTGGTGGGACTTCCACTAATGGTCCGTATGTAGCCAACCGTAGCTGTTGCTCATTCCGTTTGCTCGAAAATTGATGAAGGGTTAAAAAAAGTAGGGCCTGCATCCATAGACACATATACCAGCTCTGCTGGTAGTACTGCTACTACCAGCAGTACTACACCTGCACCTATCGACGACACAAGTTGTTCTGCTTCCACGAGCACATCCAATGCTAGCATCAGTAATTCTACATTTGTTGTTAGCCCAGCCAGCGTGTACACTGACAGTTGTGAATCTCATGCAGCCGAAGACCAACTGCCCCCTGACCCGGGAAAGCACCAAACAGACAGGGACGTTGGACCATCGAAAAGGCGTAAATATGATAAGAACTACATTGATTTGGGGTTCACAGCCACAGTGTGTATATGTGCAAAAGTACAATCTCACAACTCTATGAAACCTGCACTCTTGCGCAGACATTTAGAAACAAAACATGCTAATTTGAAAAATAAGCCAAAGGACATTTTTGATCGAGAATTAAGACAACTTTCGAGTAGTAAGACATGTATGAAAGCAACAGATACCATTAATAAGAAGGGGCTAGAAGCATCTTATATGGTGAGCTACCAAGTGGCTAGGACAGGCAAGCACCATACTACTGTGGAGGACTTCATTCTTCCTGCTGCCGCGGATATGGCTGGGACAATGCTGGGGGAAAAGGCAAAAAACAACTATACAGACAATTTCTTCATCAAACACTGTTTCACGACGCATGTTGTGCAAATGGAATAGACAACAGGTGGACATTATAGGCAATTAGCAAGACAATAAAGGAGTGGTTCTGCAGGTGGTGCCCACAGACCACTTCTCAGTTCCTATGCTTCCTGGCTGATGTTTTGGTCACTTTTGAATGCTGGCGGTGCTTTCACTCTAGTGGTAGCATGAGACGGAGTCTACAACCCACACAGTGGCTCAGGTAGTGCAGCTCATCCAGGATGGCACATCAATGTGAGCTGTGGCAAGAAGGTTTGCTGTGTCTGTCAGCGTAGTGTCCAGAGCATGGGGGCGCTACCAGGAGACAGAACAGTACATCAGGAGACGTGGAGAAGGCCGTAGGAGGGCAACAACCCAGCAGCAGGACCGCTACCTCCTCCTTTGTGCAAGGAGGAGCAGGAGGAGCACTGCCAGAGCCCTGCAAAATTACCTCCAGCAGGCCACAAATGTGCATGTGTCTGCTCAAACGGTCAGAAACAGACTCCATGAGGGTGTTATGAGGGCCCGACGTCCACAGGTGGGGGTTATGCTTACAGCCCAACACCGTGCAGGACGTTTGGCATTTGCCAGAGAACACCAAGATTGGCAAATTCGCCACTGGCGCCCTGTGCTTTTCACAGATGAAAGCAGGTTCACACTGACCACGTGACAGATGTGACGGAGTCTGGAGACGCCGTGGAGAACGTTCTGCTGCCTGCAACATCCTCCAGCATGACTGGTTTGGCTGTGGGTCAGTCATGGTGTGGGGTGGCATTTCTTTGGGGGGCCGCACAGCCCTCAATGTGCTCGTCAGAGGTAGCCTGACTGCCATTAGGTACCGAGATGAGATCCTCAGACCCCTTGTGAGACCATATGCTGGTGCGGTTGGCCCTGGGTTCCTCCTAATGCAAGACAATGCTAGACCTCATGTGGCTGGAGTGTGTCAGCAGTTCCTGCAAGAGGAAGGCATTGATGCTATGGACTGGCCCGCCCGTTCCCCAGACCTGAATCCAATTGAGCACATCTGGGACATCATGTCTCGCTCCATCCACCAACGCCACGTTGCACCACAGACTGTCCAGGAGTTGCTTTAGTCCAGGTCTGGGAGGAGATCCCTCAGGAGACCATCCGCCACCTCATCAGGAGCATGCCCAGGCGTTGTAGGGAGGTCATACAGGCACGTGGAGGCCACACACACTACTGAGCCTCATTTTGACTTGTTTTAAAGACATTACATCAAAGTTGGATCAGCCTGTAGTGTGGTTTTCCACTTTAATTTTGAGTGTGACTCCAAATCCAGACCTCCATGGGTTGATCAATTTGATTTCCATTGATCATTTTTGTGTGATTTTGTTGTCAGCACATTCAACTATGTAAAGAAAAAAGTATTTAATAAGAATATTTAATTCATTCAGATCTAGGATGTGTTATTTTAGTGTTCCCTTTATTTTTTTGAGCAGTGTATATCAACCGGGACAGAGCTTTTTTCACTAAGACCGGGTGGAAAAATGGCTACCTCTGTCTTTTGAGCGAGAAATACACAAAGAGCCATCAGGTGGACACTGACGCAATGTTGTCGCTTAGGCTCATTTTTCAAAATAAAAGCCTGAAACTATGTCTTGTGATACTAGACACATTAAGGAAGCCATAGAAAAAGGAATCTCGTTGATATCCTATTCACTGCTCAATAGGGAAGCATAGGAAGGGACTCTTATTTAGAAACCGCTGCGTTCCTGGTTGGATTTTTCTCATTCTTTTGCCTGCAATATCAGTTCTGTTATACTCACAGACAATATCTTTAGAGTTTTGGAAACTTTAGAGTGTTTTCTATCCTCAGCTGTTAATTATATGCATATTATATTTTCTGGTCCTGAAAAGTAGCCCGTTTACTTTGGGAATGTAAAAAAAAATGCCCCCTAGATTCAACAAGTTAAAGCAAGGCCCCTGAACTCTCATGTATTTTCTGCACTATGCAATGATATGGGCAGCGACCATGTAACGCTTTTACAACATACAGCGGTGCGCTTGTTATCAAGGGGCAAAGTATTGACAGTGTTTTCAATTGAGAGACAAGCTTAACGTTTACATTGCTGACCATAATTTTCACTTGTCTGACCGCTTGCATGATGACGAGTTTCTCACATGACTGGCTTATCTGGGGGATGTTTTTTCTGCCCTGAATGATCTTAATCTAGGATTACAGGGACTCTCTTGCAACTATATTCAATGTGCGGGTCAAATTGAGGCTATGATTAAGAAGTTGGAGCTCCTCTCTATCTGCATTAAGGACAACACACAGTTCTTTCTGTCATTGTATGATTTTTTTTGTGTGCAAATTAACTCAAGCTTACGGACAATGTCAAATGTGATATAGTGAAGCACCTGAGTGAGTTGGGTGCTCAATTACGCAGGTACTTTCCCGAAACGGATGACACAAACAACTGGATTCGTTATCGCTTTCATGCCCTGCCTCCAGTCCACTTACCGATAGCTGAACAAGAGAGCCTCATCGAAATTGCAACAAACGTTTCTGTGAAAATGGAATTTAATCAGAAGCCACCACCAAATTTCTGGATTGGGCTGCGCTCAGAGTATCCTGCCTTGGCAAATCGTGCTGTTAAGACACTGATGCTCTTTGCAACCACGTACATATGTGAGAGTGGATTCTCAGCCCTCACAAGCATGAAAACTAAATGCAGGCACAGACTGTGTGTGGAAAATGATTTAAGACTGAGACCCTCTCCAATACAACCCAACATTGCACAGTTATGTTCATCCTTTCAAGCACACCCTTCTCATTAACCTGTGGTGAGTTATTCACAATTTTTGATGAAAAAATAAGGTTTTATATGTAAGCTGGCTAAATAGAGAGCAAAATTATTCATTATTATATTATTATTTGTGCCCTGGTCCTATAAGAGCTCTTTGTCACTTCCCAGGAGCTGGATTGTGACACAAACTCACACTCATTCTTATGTTTAATAAATGGATTACATAGTGTGTGTAGCAGGCTTACAATGATGGGTTACGGGTTAAGGGTTACGGGACTATAAAAAGTTTTGGAACCATTGTATTATTGAATTCCACTCTGTATGTAGGCTTGTTATAGCCATTTGCGTTGCACAACCCCATCACCCAAAGGCAATATCCATATCAATAAACGAAACGAAACAAAACAAAATATTGATTAAGTCTTGGCTATAACCTGTCCTGAGCAAATTGTCTATATATAGCCTTGTTCTTATTGACAGATCTGTTTTCCCTATCAGCCACTGCACGTGCTTCTTCAACTATTATGTTAAAAATGTATTTAGAGGCTATATTTAAAGGCCTGTGAGCTAGGGTCTCTTTTTAAAGGGAGCCCTATAATACAAATGGTTATAAAACACAAATGGAGTTCTAAAATGTATCCGCAAGACACCAGTACATAAAATGATGGCCTAAATTGCAATGCCTACAAGTTGAAGACCTACTCTTTATTTGGTTAGGCCTACATTTATTTTTAAGAGAATGGATGCCCATGTGAGCTCTCACATTTCTTAACATGTTTTTTTACAAAAGGATAGACTTCTATTTTTCGGCTGGGACATATGCAGATTGCTACCCTCCACAGCATGGCCTTCACTCCAGATGACAAAAATTAACTGGAGAGATTAATGCTAACAAGGTTTCCTTTTTCCAAGCTATATGGAGGGTGCTCTAGACAAACCTGAGGACACCATTCAACCTGGTACTGAGTGAGTAGTGTTTGGTCTGATGCTATTTTAAAGCAAAGAAGAAAAAGGAATGACATTACAATGATATATTTGACTTTATGAGGACTGAATGCTAGGGTAAGGCTGCCAGGCTTGCAAGGACAGACCAGATACAACTTCAATTAGCACTGAGGTGTGAAGTAAAAGGTGTCAGAAGCCTTTGGGCCCAACAAGTGGCAGGAGTGTTCAAAAACCATTCACTGGCATTTTCTACAAGAAATCTACCTCCAGAAATAAAAGCTTCTCCCAAGTGGGTGTGACACCTACTCCCGTTGCCTGCTGCACTTCTGCTTGGGTTCCACCTGCCGACCTGTTCAGCGTCTGCCCTGGCCTGGCTCCCCCTACCCCCCTCTCTATTTTAACCACCTCTTGCCGGCTTTGTATTCATGTTACCTGATGAAATTGCTGTACAATATGATCTTGGTGCCATCTGATGCACATTCAGAAGTCATAAATCAACACTGCAGAGCTCTCCCTGTTTTATGCCGTGCCTTGATTGTATTACTGTTGATGATATTTGGAAAAGTGCATGTACACCCTGGCCCATCACATTAACACTGGGAGCTTATTACCTAAAATGGATCAATTGAAAGTGTGGGTTCACAGCTCCAATTCCGATGTGCTGGTCATTCCTGAGACATGGTTAAGGTAGTGCGTTTTGAATAGTGATGTTAACCTTTCTGGTTATAACCTTTTTTAACAAGACATATCTTCCAAAGGTGGGGGAGTGACAATCTTTACTAAGGATCACCTTCAGTGATCGGTTGTATCCACCAAGTCTGTCCCCAAACAATTTGATTTACTGGTTTGAAGCATTAAACGTTCAAATGCCTCTTGTTGACTGTTTCTGGGTGCTATCGTCCTCACTGGTCTGTACCCTACCTGCCCTAAACTCTCTCCTGACACCTTGCACTAAGTATGAATTTGTCCTGCTTGGTGACCAAACTGGGACATGCTTAAACTGACCAAGTCCTAAAGCAATGGGACTCCCTAAACCTTTCTCAGATTATTACCAATCCCACAAGGTATGACTCCAAACACCCAGAAAAGGCTACTCCCCTCTACATTATCCTCACAAATAACCCTGATAGGTATTAATCTGGTGTTTTCTGTAATGACCTTAGTGATCACTGTTTTACAGCCTGTGTTCGTAATGGCTGCTCAGTGAAACGACCTGTCCTGATTTGTCATAGACGCTTGCTAAAAACTTTAATGAGCAAGCCTTCCTTCTTGAACTGGCCTCTGTAAAATGGTTTAGAATCAGCTTTATCCCCTCTGTCAAAGACGGTTGGACCTTTCTTCTTTTTTTGTAATTTCAGTGGTTTTGTTAACACGCCCCATAAAGAAAATTAGAATTAAAAAACCTTGATCTTGCAGAGTTACTCCACCTCTAGAATTGCATTTGGTGAAAGGCTCGGTACACGAATACTCAGGCTGACTGGCTCTCGTTCAGGCAAATGAGAAATAAGTGCTCTCAGGCTATCTGGAAAGCCAAAGTTAGTTACTTTAAGGAGCAGTTGTCTCTCTGTGAGTCTAACAAGAAGTTCTGGAAAACGGTTAAAGACCTGGAGAACAAGCCCTCCACTTCACAGCTGCCCATGTCCCTTAATGTTGATGATGTGGTTGTTACTGACAAGAAGCACATGGCTGAGCTCTTTAATCAGCACTTCATTGTCAGGAATCCTATTTGACTCAGCCATGCCTCCTTGCCCATCCCAACATTTCCTCATCTCCCACCCCTTCTAATGTGACTATGCAGAAGCTCCCTGCAGGCAGTCACTGAGTCCAAGGGGCTAAAGGAGCTCCTTAAACTTGATCCCCCAAAAAACATCTGGGTCAGATGGTTTCGACCCTTTCTTCTTTAAGTTTGCTACCCCTATCATCGCCAAGCCTATCTCCAACCTTTTTAACCTTTCTCTCAATTCTGGGGAGGTTCCCATTGCTTGGAAGGCAGCCACGGTTCACCCCTTTATTTAAAGGTGCAGATCAAGCTGATGCTAACTGTTATAGGCCTCAGTGTTGGAAAAACTTGTCAATAATCAACTGACGTCTAAAGTATTCTCTCCGGTATGCAATCTGGTTTCCGCTCAGGTTATGGATGTGTCACTGCAACCTCAAAGGTCTTCAATGCTGTCACCATTGCCCTTGATTCTAAGAAATGTTGTGCTGCTATTTTTGTTGACTTGGTCAAAGATTTTGATACGGTAGACCATTCCATTCTTGTGGGCCGACTAAGGAGTATTGGTGTCTCTGAGGGGTCTTTGGCCTGGTTTGCTAACTACCTCTCTCAAAGAGTGCAGTGTTTAAAGTCAGAACATCCGCTGTCTCAGCCACTGTCTGTCACCAAGGGAGTACCCCAAGGCTCGATCCTAGGCCCCACGCTCTTCTCAATTTACATCAACAACATAGCTCAGGCAGTATGAAGCTCTCTCATCCATTTATGTGTAGATGATACAGTCTTGTACTCAGCTGGCCCCTCCTCGAATTTGTGTTACATGCTCTACATCAAAGCTTTCTTAATGTCCAACAAGCTTTCTCTACCCTTAACTGTGTTCTGAACACCTCCAAAACAAAGGTCATGTGGTTTGGTAAGAAGAATTTCCCTCTCCCCACAGGTGTGATTACTAGCTCTAAGGGTTTAGAGCTTGAGGTAGTCACCTCATACAAGTACTTGGGAGTATGGCTAGATGGTACACTGTCCTTCTCTCAGCACATATCAAAGCTGCAGTCAAAATCTAGACTTGGTTTCTTCTATCCTAATCGCTCCTCTTTCAACCCAGCTGCCAGACTAACCCTGATTCAGATGACCATCCTTCCCATGCTAGATTACGGAGACATAATTTATTGATCGGCAGGTAAGGGTGCTCTCGAGCGGCTAGATGTTCTTTACCATTTGGCCATCAGATTTGATACCAGTGCTCCTTGTAGGACACATCACCGCTCTCTATACTCCTCTGTATACTGGTCATCTCTGTATACCCGTCGCAAGACCCACTGGTTGATGCTTATTTATAAAAACCCTCTTAGGCCTCACTCCCCACTGTGCGATATCTACTGCAGCCCTCATCCTCCACATACAACACCTGTTCTGCCAGTCACATTCTGTTAAAGGTCCCCAAAGCACACACATCCCTGGGTCGCTCCTCATTTCAGTTCGCTGCAGCTAGATACTGGAACGAACTGCAACAAACACTCAAACTGGACAGTTTTATTTCAAAGACTCAATCATGGACTCTCTTACTGAAAGTTGTGGCTGCTTTGTGTGATGTATTATTGTCTCTACCTTGCCTTTTGTGCTGTTGTCTGTTCCGAATAATGTTTGTATCATGTTTTGTCCTGCTACCATGTTGTGTTGCTACCATGCTGTGTTGCTGCCTTGCTATGTTGTTGTCTTAGGTCTCTCTTTATGTAGTGTTGTGTTGTCTCTCTTGTCGTGATGTGCATTTTGGCCTATATTTATTTACTTTTTATTTTTAAGCCCAGCCCTCGACCCCGCAGGAGGCCTTTTGCCTGTTGGTAGGCCATCATTGTAAATACAAATTTGTTCTTAACTGACTTTTCTAGTTAAATAAAACATTAAACATTGGATTATTAAGGTGACAGGCTAAAGAACATAGGTTAATTTAGATCATTTGAATACACATGGATCTTAACAAACAAATGAATAAGACTGTTCTATTGTCTTTGATATTGCAACTCAAAAAATTACATTTGACTATATGAAGGACGAATGAAATGTTCAAATATGTTGGAATGATGAGTTGCACACATCATGCATGCATGCTCTGCACTTCATTTGGCTAGTAGGCAAATAGGCCTATATTAGGGTATAATGACTGATTGCCTCCAGAAGGGCATCTTGGTGCTGTGGTTCTGTACGGAGGGAATAGTGTATACGGAGACTACCTAAGACCACTACAGTCGGTAATTTGTTGATGATTAGGCTACTATAAGCTTTAGATAGCGCTCTAGACGATCTTAGCTAGCAATCAACATTTTCTTTGTTTAGCTGACATGGGATAATTGAGTGAATGTCAGTGACTAACATAAGTGGAAAATTGCATTACCACATTTCAAAATTGCACCTTATTTTCTACTTTTCTTACTCAACAGTAGGCTAAGTTGAGACCTCGACTGAGTCAGGGTCCCTTAGCAGCAGCGGGCCCTACGCGCAGTGAAGAGGTGGCTCTGGGTGCACCTTGGTGATGCAGGCCTAGTGCATTGTCATGTCTAATCAAATTGCATGAGAATATGGGCAGGAAATGTTTTTTTGTTCTAATACAAACAACTGGAATCAAATACATAACTGACATTCATTACAGAATGTTTCCTTTTGGCTCTGAACACAAGTTGATATGTCCCTTTTCCAGAAATGAAGACATTGCTATAATACAATAACTACGTTTGCTTGTTAAATGAGGTTGAACGAATAACATCATGATGGCACTTTAAATGGCAACTAGAAAAAGCAATGCAAAAAAATACATTTCCAATTCACACGTGCCTATTAATACACACTTATGTGAAATAGGACAAATATAAGCACCCAGCATATTATACTGAAGAAAATATAATGTAAAGTGTTGGTCCCATGTTTTATGAGCTGAAATATTTTGTTTTTCAAAAATAGCTAGCAATGCTAATGTTAGCTAATGTTAGCTAGCTAAAATATCAATCAGGTGACATCACAATCATGACAAAAAGTGTCCTACTTATTTGCCTTTTGACATGTTATTGTGGCCAGTTGTATTGCTTCTTTAATCAGGACGACGGGTTTTCCGTTGTGCTTACATGTTTGCAAAAGGGTTTTCTAACGATCAATTAGCCTTTTAAAATTATAAACTTGGATTAGCTAACACAACGTGCCATTGGAACACAGGAGTGATGGTTGCTGATTATGGGCCTCTGTAAGCTTATGTAGATTTTCCATGAAAAAGCAGTTGTTTCCAGCTACAATAGTCATTTACAACATTAACAATGTCTACACTGTATTTCCGATCAATTTGATGTTATTTTTTTTTATTTTTTTTTGAGTTAATTAAGAAATATGTGTATGTACGTAGGTAGGGGTAAATTGATTATGCATAGATAATAAACAGTGAGTAGCAGCAGCGTTTAAAAAAAAAAAAAGGGGAAGATCAATGCAAATAGTCCGAGTAGCCATTGGATTAGCTGTTCAGCAGTCTTATGGCTTGGGGGTAGAAGCTGTCTCTCAAACATAGAAAATACCTAGTTTTCCCAAAATATATACTTTTATATTCTTCCTTTATACCTGGTAGATTCATGCAATGCCAAAGGAGTAAAACTGCATTTGTGTACATTTCAGTTAGACATTCGACAAAAACATCCTTGGCGTTCATGGTTCCTTGTACATGGAAAAGTCCAGCAACATAAACGTACAGTTGAAGTCAGAAGTTTACATACACCTTAGCCAAAAACATTTAAACTCAGTTTTTCACAATTCCTGACATTTAATCCTAGTAAAAATTCCCTATCTAGGGTCAATTAGGATCACCACTTTATTTTAAGAATGTGAAATGTCAGAATAATAGCAGAGAGAATGATTTATTGCAGCTTTTATTTATTTAATCACATTCCCAGTGGGTCAGAAGTGTACATACACTCAATTAGTATTTGGTAGCATTGCCTTTAAATTGTGTAACTTGGGTCGAAACGTTTCGGGTAGCTTTCCACAATAAGTTGGGTGAATTATGGCCCATTCCTCCTGACAGAGCTGGTGTAACTGAGTCAGGTTTGTAGGCCTCCTCGTTCGCACACGCTTTTCCAGTTCTGCCCACACATTTTCTATAGGATTGAGGTCAGGGCTTTGATGGCCACTCCAATACCTTGACTTTGTTGTCCTTAAGCCATTTTGCCACAACTTTGGAAGTGTGCTTGGTGTCATTGTCATTTGGAAGACCCATTTGCGACCAAGCTTTAACATCCAGACTGATGTCTTGATGTTGCTTCAATATCTCCACATCATTTTCCTGTCTTATGATGCCATCTATTTTGTGAAGTGCACCAGTCCCTCCTGCAGCAAAGTACCCCCACAACATGTTGCTGCCACCCCCATGCTTCACGGTTGGGATGGTGTTCTTCTGCTTGCAAGCCTCCCCCTTTTTCCTCCAAACATAACGATGGTCATTATGGCCAAACAGTTCTATTTTTGTGTCATCAGACCAGAGGACATGTCTCCAAAAAAATATGAGCTTTGTCCATATGTGCAGTTGCAAACTGTAGTCTGACTTTTTATGGCAGCTTTGGAGCAGTGGCTTCTTCCTTGCTGAGCGGCCTTTCAGGTTATGTCGATATAGGACTCGTTTTACTGTGGATATAGATACTTTTGTACCTGTTTCCTCCAGCATCTTCACAAGGTCCTTTCCTGTTGTTCTGGGATTGATTTGCACTTTCCGCACCAAAGTACGTTCATCTCTGGGACACAGAACGCATCTCCTTCCAGAGCGGTATGACGGCTGCGTGGTCTCATGGTGTTTATACTTGCGTACTATTGTTTGTACAGATGAACGTGGTACCTTTTTTAGACATTTGTAAATTGCTCCCAGGGATGAACCAGACTTGTGGAGGTCTACAACAAAAATTCTGAGGTCTTGGATGATTTCATTTGATTTTCCTATGATGTCAAGAAAAGAGGCACTGAATTTGAAGGTAGGCCTTGAAATACATCCACAGGTACACCTCCAATTGGCTCAAATGATGTCAATTAGCCTATCAGAAGCTTCTAAAGCCATGACCTAATTTTCTGGAATTTTCCAAGCTGTTTAAAGGCACAGTCAACTTAGTGTATGTATACTTCGGATCCCCTGGAATTGTGATACAGTGAATTATAAGTGAAATAATCTGTCTGTAAACAATTGTTGGAAAAATTACTTGTGTCATGCACAAAGTAGATGTCGTAACCGACTTGCCAAAACTATAGATTGTTAACAAGATATTTGTGGAGTGGTTGAATAACGAGTTTTAATGACTCCAACCTAAGTGTATGTAAACTTCTGACTTCAACTGTAGGTCATTTGTTATGGTGGGGGTATCTTTTACCATTCGCTGGCTTGTTATGTGCCCCTTCCAAGTATTGCTAACTGGTTTTTCACAGGCGATTACTGCTAGAACAGTGTCTCTGAGTCCAGAAGATTTGTTGATCCACCATGCGCAAGATACAATTTGTTTTCTAAGTATTTATCTGAAGTGCCTATTCATTGTGCGATTTTTACTGTAGGAGTATTGAGCTCCCTAGCATGTGATAGACTTGTTGATTGTTTGACTATAATCAGTTAGCACAGGCTGCTGTTGACATGTCAGAAAGAAAGGCTTCTCTTTAAGAAAGATGGGTTATAGCCTCCATTTTACATGCTGTCTCAATTAGTTTCACTTGAGTAACCCATGAAAGTGAGTTATGCCTCCCACTCACTGCCAAACCAGTGGGGGGGGGGGGGTCTGCAACACCACTAAGCAAGGGGCACCACCAAGCAAGCAGCACCACCAAGACCAAGGAGCTCTCCAAACGGGTAAGGGACTAAGAATTGGAGAAGTACAGATCAGTATTGGGTTATAAAAAATATCCGAAATGTTGAACATCCCACAGAGCACCATTAAATCCATTATTAAAAAATGCAAAAATATGACACCGCAACAAACCTGCCAAGAGAGGGCTGCCCACCAAAACTCACGGACTGGGCATGGAGGACATTAATCAGAGAGGCAACAAAGAAACCAAAGATAACCCTGATGTAGCTGCAAAGCCCCACAGCAGAGATTGTATATGTCCATAGGACCACTTTAAGCCGTACACTCCAGAGAGCTGGGCTTTACGGGAAAAGTAGCCAGAAAAAAGCCATTGCTTAAAGAAAAAAATAAGCAAACACGTTTGGTATTCGCCAAAAAGCATGTGGTTAGATGAGACTAAAATTTAGTTTTTTAGCCATCAAGGAAAATGCTATGTCTGGCGCAAACCGAACACCTCTCATCACCCCGAGAATACCATCCCCACAGTGAAGCATGGTGGTGACAGCATCATTCTGTGGGGATGTTTTTCATCGGCAGGGACTGGGACACTGGTCAGAATTGAAGGAATGATGGATTGCTCTAAAATACAAGGAAATTCTCGAAGGAAACCTGTTTCAGTCTTCCAGAGATTTGAGACTGGGACAGAGATTTACCTTCCAGCAGGACAATGACCCTAAGCATACTGCTAAAGCAACACTTGAGTGGTTTAAGGGGCAACCTTTTAAATGTTTTGGAATGGCCTAATCGAAGCCCAGACCTCAATCCAATTGAGAATCTGTGGTATGACTTAAAGACTGCTATACACCAGTGGAACCTATTCAACTTGAAGGAGCTGGAGCAGTTTTGCCTTGAAGAATGGGCAAAAATCCCAGTGGCTAGATGTGCCAAGCTTATAGAGACATACCCCAAGAGACTTGCAGTTATAATTGCTGCAAAAGGTGGCTCTACAAGGTATTGACTTTTAGGGGGTGAATAGTTATTTTTTTGTCTTATTTGTTTGTTTCACAATAAAAATGTTTTGCATCTTCGAAGATGCATGTTGTGTAAATCAAATGATACAACCCCCCAAAGAAATCTAATTTAATTCCAGGTTGTAAGGTAACAAACTATGAAAAATGCCAAGGGTGGTGAATACTTTCGCAAGCCACTGTATATCTTGATTAGAGAAGTATTCAACTCCTGAGTCAATACGTGTTAGTCACCTTTTGGCAGTGATTACAGATGAGAGTCATTCTGGGTAAGTCTCTTAAGAGCTTTGCACACCTGGATTGTACAAGTTTTGCCATTATTCATCAAGCCCTGGTTGTTGATCATTGCTAGACACCTATTTTGAAGTCTTGCCATAGATTTTCAAGCCAATTTAAGTCAACTGTAACTAGGCCACTTAGGAACATTCAATGTCGTCTTTGTAAGCAACTCCAGTGTATTTATGGTCTTGAGTTTTAGGTTATTGTCCTGTTGAAAGGTGAATTTGTCTCCCAGTGTCTTTTGGAATGCAGACTGAACCAGGTTGTCCTCTAGGATTTTGCTCTTTATCCTACAAAACTTCCTAGTCCTTGCCGATGACAAGCATACCCATAACATGATGCAACCACTACCATGCTTGAAAATATCAAGAGTGGTGCTCAATGATGTGTTGGATTTGCCCCAAACAAAATGCTTTGTATTCAGGACAAAAAGTTCAATTCTTTGACAAATTTTTTCCAGTAATACTTTAGTGCATTATTGCAAAGAAGATGCATGTTTTGGAGTATTAATATTCTGTACCTTCTTTTCACTCTGGCATTTATGTTAGTGTTGTAGAGTAACTACATTGTTGTTGATAGAAGACATCCTCTGGTATAGAGATGGGGTAGTAATTTCAAAATCATGTTAAACACTATTAGTGCACACAGTGAGTCTCTTCAATTTATTATGTGATTTGAAAAGCACATGTATTATTTAGGCTTGCCATAACAAAATGGTTGAATACTTATTGACTTAAGACATTTCAGCTTTTCATTTTTAATTAATGAGTATTTTTTTTAAACATAATTCCACTTTGACATTATGGGGTATTGTGTGTAGATCAGTGACACAGCATTTTCAGTTTGTCTTTTGGGAACATAGCAACTCGACAACCATCATATTGCCATAATATCAAGAGCTCCCTAAACCCAACAGAGTTAATGGTCAATTCAATGTTACCGGAATTGCGCTGAGAGTCAGATTTTTCATTTAAAAAATGTATACTATGTGGAGATGCAACGTTTGGTAAAATCATCCTCAGTTTGTGACCTCTGTTTTTAAATATCTCCCCCGAATTAAGATTCAAAGATGTCTGCAGAAAGAATGGGGTGTCAGCAATGACATGACACATTGAAATCTATTTGGTTATTGAACTACAGAAAGTGGATTTACAGGAAGTGGAATTTCATCATGGGTCCCTGATCTGTACTACAGACATGCATAATTATGGATACACACTGGCTATTATTTTAATGAGCTCTGTCCCCAAACAAGACCAAAATTGGTTGGACCGGAACACATCTGAACCAATCATAGACGTCTATGTTTCACAAGTGTTGAGAGCACAGTAAAGTAAAAAAGAAACTATGTTTAGTAAAGTATAGTTCAGTACAGAACACAGTAGAGAACACTATAATTGAGGACACTATAATGTAATGTACTCTACTGAACTCTACTGTTCTGTGCTGTGCTGTACTTTGATGTCCAAACTTGTGAAACACAAACCTCTATGATTGGGACAAATCAGCATCTCTCGACATTGAAATTAAAGCTGGTCTGGACCATAACAAAAACCCTAAATTTGGACTCACCAAATCAACTACTTTTCAACATCCATGGATGTCCAGTGTTGGTCGGTGTTCTATGGGTGAGGATGCTGGTGACAGTAAATGGAAAGAGATTGGGCCCATGGGTAGGTGTCAGTAAGAGCCGGGAGAGGCAACATTAAATGGAAAGAAGAGAGAGATGGAGTGGTTGTCCAGACTGTTTTCACACTTGCTTTGACAACCAGACGACAGAAAGAGAAAGACAACCGTGATGAGTTGAATATAAGCGTATATCAGTGGAAGGGAGGACTGTAGCAAGTGACCCAACTGTGGTTAGTGACTACTATGATTACCCATTGATGCCATTTCAATTGCAGTAATTCTGTTACAGATATTTGCGAAGTTCCGCTACCAATTTGGGAACAGAATTTCATGTTTAATCACTTAATGATTCATACACCACATAGATATCAGTAAAAAAAAACTTTACTTCTGTGAACTTTCATTATCCTCCCTCCCGAGATTTTAGAACATGAATCTTAAAGATTTGTTTTTGGCTACGGAATTTCAAGGCACAGGGCAATGTTTCTTAATCTTGCAGGCAAATAATTTCTCAAACTAAATATATGTTGATATTAGTTGGCAGGGGTCTTTACTTCAACATTATTGTGTTTTGATGTATATCTAATACTTTAATAAATTTTCTGGTAGATGTTTTCCAATGCCCTTTTTCTATCTGTTTGAACAGAAATCAAAGTATTTGCTTATTCCTACTATTTTGAATAGAAAATATTAGTCAAATGTGTATACATGCCTTAATTTCTCAAATATGGACAGTTCGCTTTCATTTGACACCAGATTTGACAGTCTCCTATAAACTTCACATTGGTAAAATATACCCCACCATAAGAAAAGACCTTTCCCTTGTTTGTTGTGTGCTCCTTCCAAGTATCTCTAACTGGTTTGTCACAGCCGATTTACTGCTAGAACAGGCATTCTAAGAGTCCAGAAGATAACCACTTTGTTGATCCACCATGCGTAATATTCAGTTTGTTTTCTAAGTATTTATCTGAAGTGCCTATTCATTGTGTGAATTTTTTCAGGAAAAAGTATACCGCATGATGATGACACTGTTTTGAACAATAACATCTATAGTCTTGGCACAATATTATATTTAAGCAACAAGGCCCAAGGGGGTGTGTTATATGGCTAATATACCACAGCTAAGGGCTGTTAGGCACGACACAACAAGGCGTGTCTGGAAACTGCCCTTGGAGATGGTATATTGGCCATATATCACCAGCACAAAAGGAGACACTCTAGACCCAAACTGTTATAGACCTACAGTGGGGCAAAAAAGTATTTAGTCAGCCACCAATTGTGCTTGTTCTCCCACTTAAAAATATGAGTGGCCTGTAATTTTCATCATAGGTACACTTCAACTATGACAGACAAAATGAGGGAAAGAAATCCAGAAAATCACATTGTAGGATTTTTTATGAATTTATTTGCATATTATGGTGGAAAATCATATTTTTAAGTGGGAGAACTCGCACAATTGGTGGCTGACTAAATAATTTTTTGCCCCACTGTATATCCATCCTGCCCTGCCTTTTATAAAATCTTCGAAAGCCAAGTTAACAAACAGATCACCGACCATTTCGAATCCCACCGTCCTTCTCCACTATGCAATCTGGTTTCCGAACTGGTCATGGGAGCACCTCAGCCACGCTCAAGGTCCAAAATGATATCATAACCGCCATCAATAAAAGACAGGACTATGCAGCTGTCTTCATCGACCTGGCCAAGGCTTTCGACTCTGTCAATCACTGCATTCTTATCTGCAGACTCAATAGGTTCACCGACTAATTCTCAGATAGAGTTCAGTGTGTCAAATCAGAGGGCCTGCTGTCTGGACCTCTGGCAGTCTCTATGGGGGTGCCACAGGGTTCAATTCTTAGGCCGAATCTTTTCTCTGTATATATCAATGATGTCGCTCTTGCTGCTGGTGATTCTCTGATCCACCTCTACGCAGACTACACCATTCTGTATACATCTGGCCCTTCGTTGGACACTGTTGACAAACCTCCAAACAACCTTTTAATGCTATAAAACACTCCTTTGGCCTCCAACTGCTCTTAAATGCTAGTAAAACTAAATGCACGCTCTTCAACTGATTGCTGCCCGCACCCACCCGCCCGACTAGCATCACTACTCTTCTGACTTAGAATATGTGGACAACTACAAATACCTAGGTGTCTGGTTAGACTGTAAATTCTCCTTCCAGACTCACATTAAGCATCTCCAATCCAAAATTAAATCTAGAATCGGCTTCCTATTTCGCAACAAAGCCTCCTTCACTCATGCTGCCAAATGTACCCTCGTAAAACTGACTATCCTACTGATCCTTGACTTCACCGATGTCATTTACAAAATAGCCTCCAACACTCTACTCAACAAACTGGATGTAGTCTATCACAGTGCCATCCGTTTTGTCACCAAAGCCCCATATACTACCCAACACTGCGACCTGTATGCTCTCGTTGGCTGGCCCTCGCTACATATTCGGCGCCAAACCCACTGTATCCAGGTCAGCTATAAGCCTTTGCTAGGTAAAGCCATGCCTTATCTCAGCTCACAGGTCACCATTGCAGCACCCACCTGTAGCACTCGCTCCAGCAGGTATATTTCACTGATCATCCCCAAAGCCAACACTTCCTTTACTTCCAGTTCTCTGCTGCCAATGACTGGAACGAATTGCAAAACTCACTGCAGCTGGAGACTTATATCTCCCTCACTAACTTTAAGCATCAGCTGTCAGAGCAGCTTATCGATCACTGTACCTGTACACAGCCAATCTGTAAATAGCCCACCCAACTACCTCATCTCCATATTATGATTTATCTTCTTGCTCTTTTGCACCCCAGTATCTCTACTTGCACATCATCTTCTGCACATCAATCACTCCAGTGTTAATGCTAAATTGTAATTATTTCGCCTCTGTGGCCTATTTATGCCTACCTCTCTAATCTTCTACATTTGCACACATTGTAGATAGATTTTTCTATTGTGTAATTGACTGTACGTTTTGTTTATGTGTAACTCTGTTGTTTTTGTACACTGCTTTGCTTTATCTTTGCCAGGTCGCAGTTGTAAATGAGAACTTGTTCTCAACTGGCCTACCTGGTTAAATAAAGGTGAAATAAAAATCAATTAATAAAAAAGGGGTCAAACTGTCTCCTGGACATTTCCTGTGACCTCCACTGGCCAATCAGAGGCAGTGATCTGGCCTGAATGGCCAGAGGCCAGACTTCAGTGGGCCAAACCATGGATCCCGAACTCCACTCCCCCGGACCTCAGCCACTCGAACCACGGCCTGTTCACCACAGAAGGTGGAGACCGTACAGGTGCATCAAAGCTGGGACCGAGAGATAAACAGCTTCCATCTTCAGGCCATCAGACTGTTAAACAGCTACCACTAGCCGGCCTCCGCCCAGTACCCTGCCCTGAACCTCAGTCACTGTTATTATCCAGCTACCACCCGGTACTCTACCCGGCACCTTAGAGATTGTTGCCCTATGTACAGTCATTGAACACTGGTCACTTTATTAATGTTTCCATACTGTTTTACCCACTTCATATGTAGTCATGGCTCATACTATATGACTACTGCTGTGCACCTTTTCTATTCATATACTGTCTATACATAACTTAATTATAATATTTTATATATATAAATAATCTGACATTGCTCGTTCTAATATTTCTGAATTTTTTGGGATTGTGTGTATATTGTTTTTTATTGCTAGTTATTACTGCACTGTTGGAGCTACAAACACAAGCATGTTTGTTAACCCTGTCCTAAAGCATAGAGAACATCCCAACAGTCTGCACAAAAAACTTCTTTGTTGTCTTTCAGGAATAAATAGCCTACACCCCTGGTTGAGAATGGACGCGGTTGCTGACAATTTTGCAATGATGGGAAGCATTATTGGATAACTTTTAAACATCGTTGGAATGGATGCCGCTGCACTCACTTCCTTCCCCTTTGGAGGAATCGTTGTCTCATCCGTTTTTGCGATCTTTCTCCTGGCCCTCATGCTCTTGTCATGCCGCGGCAGGAACCAAGAGGTGATAGGAGCGGGCCGTGCGGTGCTGATAACGGGCTGTGACAGCGGATTCGGTCATCAACTGGCCCGCAGGCTGGATGCTCAGGGGTTTGTGGTCTTTGCCGGTTGTCTGTTTCCCAACGGAGACGGTGCCCAAACTCTGCACAGAGAGAGCTCCAGCAATATAAACATTCTCAAGCTAGACGTCACTAAAGATGAAGATGTGACACAGGCAAGGACTGTGGTCCAATCGAACCTGCCAGAGAAAGGTGAGCTTTGTTACAAGTAGGTTACTTAACATAACAATTACGGACTGTTAACGCAAAAAAAATGATCAAATCAAATGTATTTATATGATCCAATTTCCTTCTCAAAAGAAACTCTTAAGACTAAGCAGGGGTAGGCAACTACAGTATGTATATTCAGCCATGGGCCAACGTTTGTCGGAGCGGATAGTCAGGGGCGGAACATAGCCCAACTGTACACTGCAAATTGAGCACGACTAAACCCAATAAGATTTTTTTTTTTTTAAGAATCATGTCATACATCATCTTTTTATTTGTGGGAGTACTTTGGAACAGATGTCATAAATTCCTGGTGATTTTAGCCTCTTTAAAAAAATGTTTTTACTTAAAAGAAATTCATTGGGGGCTGCTTTTGGCTTGTGGGACACCTGTTGCTGACCCATGACTAAGTCTATTCAGAGGTTAATGTTCCTGCTCTTCACAAGTCCCTTTTCCCCCAGGGCTTTATTAATGATGCATTGACTGTTATTAACACGAAGAGTGAACCTTTTCCTTCTCAAAAGCACCTGTTGTCAACTAAATCATAAAATGTGCAACCTGGACTCAGGGCGATTTGTAGGATTTTGTGCATACCTCGATTTAGCATGTTATATTACATTTCTTTAGGTACATTATGAATTGAATAGCGGTCATACAATATCATATGAATTGGAGGACTTATACTGTCACTCAAACTCGCAACCTTTGGATTGCAGGAATTAAGGTTAGGGTAGAGCTGGGTGACACGGACAAAAATCCATATCCCGATATGTTGACCTATTTATTTTATTTTTATGATGAATCAGCGATAAATCATTTTTGTGGGAGGTGTTAGATAGAGCCTGACGATTAATATGGACAAAAAGTAATGTGAAAAATGTAACTATTTTGATGGGCAGTTACTTTGCAGGGCTCTAGAATATGTTTTTCCAGTGCCAAGTAAGACAACGGAGATGGTAGCCTATATATGATTCAAAGAGTAGTGATTTCATCAAACCTATCCAGGGAATGCATGATTTGAAATTGTGATGTGAAACCTGTAAAAAATTATCCAGAATTATCAGATTTTTGGGGGGGCTCTTCAGAGAATTTGCAGACACCTACCTATAGGCAATATTATTTCACCTCCTGAGGTAGTGGAAAATCAAAACACTTAGCTAGTTTGCTGACTCTAAATATGATACTGTTGCTATATAGCCATGTAGGTTAATAGATTAAGATGAATCAATCAGTAAATGTAGGCTAATGGCCTACAAAAACTTTCCAGCACAAGGCTCCTTGATGAAGGCCTAGTCACTGAATCGTGCGCTCATCTCCGCTCCGCGGGCGTATCAAAACCATTTTACAGCCTGCTCCAGATATGTTTAAGATGTACTATGCAGAAATCACTCCGCCATTTCCTGGTTGCTAAAATAGTAGTTCTAAACCACTGCGAAATATCTTCTCCATAACCAAAAAATATTGTACTTTCAGCTGTTTTAAGCTGGTGTGGAAAACTGAAAGTAAAAGATGCAAAAACATAGAAAGCATAGAAATAGAGAATGCACACAGAGCATATCTACCGCTTCTTAGACTTGCTTTCAATAAGAATGACAGCTCTATGTGGATTTGGTCGGGTTTAAAGTAACTGAACCATTAGTATATATTTGATTTAACTAGGCTTGTCAGTTAATTAAGAACATTCTTATTTACAGTGGCGGCCTAGGTACAGTGGTTTAACTGCCTTCTTCAGGGGTAGAACGACAGATTTTTACCCTGTCAGCTCGGGGATTCGATCTAGCAACCTTTCGGTGACTCACCTAACGCTCTAACCACTAGGCTGCCTGCCACCCCAAAAACTATATAGTTTCAATCATCTTGGAGGTGCTCAGAAATATGTATCGTATGCTTCATATGGCTCTGACGCCAGGCTGTATTGTGAGACACTTATGACAAAACTGATTTAACAGGTTTTACACACATTGTTAATGTAAGTTGATTTGTTTTGTTTTTTAAGGGCTTTGGGCAGTTGTGAACAATGCTGGCATCTTAGACTGGTCAGAGACAGAGTGGAACACCATTGATGATTATCGCAATATGGCTGAGGTCAATTTATTTGGCAGCATCAGGACCTCCATAGCTTTCCTCCCATTGGTTCGTGCCTCAAAAGGTAAGTTTAATAATTATTTTACCATCACCATTTCATAATGGTGATCACAGTTCTTGATTTATCACATTCAATGTTAATTTTACTCCACAGTGTTCTAAAATGTGTAATGTTCATTGATTTCTGTAGGACGGATGGTGTACGTCTCAAGCATCTTTGCCTTCTTCAACTGTCTGACCATGGGGGCCTACAGTATGTCAAAGAGAGGACTGGAGGCGTTTGCAGACTGCCTGCGGGTAGAGATGGACTGTTTTGGAGTAAAGGTAAAGACAACTCTTGGTAATCATAATTACTGTGTGTGTGTGTGTGTGTCTTTTTAATACTCTGTAGATTTGTTTACATTGATTGTAATCAACACATTCCCCTTAAAATGTCAATCTGTGATTGCTATATCCATTTATGGACATTTAAGTTAATGATATACAGTATAACCATTTATTCTTGAAGAATATAACATATAAATGCCTCATGAGCGTAGTTCAACTGTGCTACCCCATCAGAATCCAAAATATAAGCTTGTTTCACTTCTTTGTTGGTTAACAATGTAATTGTAAACAAACACTATAGCTTCAAAACACAATTAAATCTATAACTTTGAAACAGCTCCTGTCCATAGCCCTGTTATGAATTTGAGAAAGGTTACATTTCTCCAGCCCCATCCCCCAGGTCTTCACCAAAACACTGGCGGTGTGACTGCTTATTGTTTGAACTTCAGAGTGCCCCTTTAACATTGTGGTGATGATCTCAGGTGAGCATCATCCAGCCAGGTAACTTTGGTCCTGCTACCAGCATCCTGAGGCGGAGAACAGGGACAGAAATCTGGGAGAAACTGGACGAGGAGCGTCAACAGATGTTCAACAGACAGTATGTGGACCTGGCTAATAACTACCACATGTCTACATGTATGACTGGCAACCAGGACAGCAGCCTGGTCATAGACGCTATGGTGGAAGCCCTCACAGCAGACAGACCTAAACGCAGATATCTGTTGGTCTCTAAGCTGGATATGTTGTTCTTCTATTCCTTTCCCTATCTGCCGACATGCGTCACTGATGCAGTTTTCTACCTCAGTCCCATGTACAACAAAAGAAAAGCGATGCTTTATTCCAAATAGAGAATATCTGTATTATGAGTGACAGTAGAGGAAGTATATTGCTTTGTGTTATGTTGTAATGTGCAGTATTTTTACATTGCACTTCTCACTTATTCTGTGTTGCAAACTTGCATGTGTCCCAAATTCTCTGGGAAATGTATGCATTCCTTCCCACCAACAATACATTCGGGAAGAATAGAAGATGTTCGGGACGTTACTAAGAGGATTCAATGGCATGTTACTGGGTCTTGCAGCTGCTTGCCTCATTCATAACCACAAAATTACATATTTACCTGATTTGTTTTATATTAATAGTTAGGAATTGATACATAACAAATAGGAGGATATTTCTGTCCTGTTAGTGTCTGTGTTTTTATGGTCTCCCCTCTTGTTTCCTGCAGATAATCTGGGTGTATGGTCACCAGAGATGGCTTGAGCTGACAATTTAGTTAGACTGCCTTACATAGACAAGATGTGGTGGGTCTAACCGAGATGGAGATAGCCAGGAGGAGTTTAGAACAATTCCTCATTGTCTCTAAATCATCTAAGCCAGGGCGGGGTAAAGACAACAACCCACGTGCAGATAACGGCAGGATGAACCCAGAGTGGTTTGATGCTCCTTGGTCTGCATGAGGGGGGTTGAACCAACCATGACAGAGCATTGTTAGTGTCAGCTATATATAGTACTCTGCATTTGTGTAAAGGTTAGGTTACTCAGTCCAACACAAGGGTGGAGGGTCGACCAGCCTAATTATTGCAATAATTATTCGATATTTAATAAAGATGATTGTTTGAAGAAATTACCAAATCTCTCTCAGTACTACATTTCCACGACAGTATACAGAACCTACACTACATGACCAAAAGTATGGGGACACCTGCTCTTCAAACATCTCATTCCAAAATCATAGGCATTAATATGGAGTTGGAAAGGCTTCTGGGAAGGGACTTGCTTCCATTCAGCCACATCATGTCTGTGTGCTCAATTTTAAACACCTGTCAGCAATGGGTGTGGCTGAAAAAGCCGAATCCACTATTTTTAAGTGTTGTCCACATACTTTTGTAGATATTGTGTATGTGGTTGTTTTATTCAAGAAGTGGTATGCAACGTTATTTATACCAGTTTGTATTTCTCAGTTTTTTTACTATAATACTTTAAAGACAACACAATGCTTTATGCAATAAACTTGTCAAGAATACAACCTCAATTCTAAGGACATTATCACTACAGAATCCATAGGCTTTCAAATTGATGTGCATAGTAACAGTTTCCCCTCTATTGGTGTTAACTACCTTTCTCTTGGTGCAGGAAACTGCAGTTTATGGGGAAGACCCTTTATCTCTATGCTAATTCTTGCAAATGGAGTGTTGGGGTTGTTTGAAAATGGCTATTTCACCCACCTTTCCAACAAATCAGTTTGTAAAATGTCTGCCCTGCTAGAGCTGACCCGGTCAACTGTAAGTGCTGTTATTGTGAAGTTGAGACGTTTAGTAGTATCAACAGCTCAGCCGCGAAGTGGTAGGCCACACAAGCTCACAGAACGAGACCGGCGAGGACTGACGTTTCCAAATCATCTGCAACACTCACTACCGAGTTCCAAACTGCCTCTGGAAGCAACGTCAGCACAATAACTGTTTGTCAGGAGCTTCATGAAATAGGTTTCCATGGCCGAGCAGCCGCACACAAGCCTAAGATCACCATGTGCAATGCCAAGCGGTGGCTGGAGTGGTGTAAAACCTGCCCCCATTGGACTCTGTAGCAATGGAAACGTGTTCCCTGGAGTGATGAATCACGCTTCACCATCTGGCAAGTCCGATGGACTAATCTAGGTTTGGAGGATGCCAGGAGAATGCTACATGCCCCAATGCATAGTGTCAACGGTAAAGTTTGGTGGAGGAGGAGTAATGGTTTGTGGCTGTTTTTCATGGTTTGGGCTAGGCACCTTAGTTACAGTGAAGGGAAGTCTTAACGCTACAGAATACAATGCCATTCTAGTCGATTCTGTGCAGCCAACTTTGTGGCAACAGTTTGGGGAAGGCCCACATACTTTTGGCCATGTAGTGTTTGTGACGTAGTAGCAATTTTCGGCGACCACTTTTGGCTCGAACTACTGACTAAAAAAATAAACAAAAGTACCTGAAAATCTCTAACTTGATGGTTAGAGAAAGGCCTAAGCAGTTGATGATAATCAAGTGCTGCTCACAGCTCGGGTCCATGACTGTTTCATATCTACAGATATTGTCCTCATAGGAAAATATGAGATGAACTCTGTCACCATGCCCTGAGAGCGTTTTCTGTCATCTTAGAGACAGTTGTACTGCAGTATAGAACGTCTTCTATGTTACTGCTATTGTTGAAGCTATAGTTTCTAGTGCATACTGTATGCAGTGTGATAAAATCAACACTGCATACGATAGTCAGTGATATAATATAGCCTATCTCATTGTACTTTCTCCCCTCTGCTTCCTCCTGAAGGCTTTATTCAAAGGCAGATGGCATGAGAATCTGTATTAGTCCAAAATACCATATTCACAAGAAATATTTCCAGCATTTTTTCCAATGGGTACTGTCTACATGGTTGGAAAAAGTTAGTGTATCATCATTAGGGTTTAGGGCCATTACAGGGGGTGTCTGTGACACAAATACAGTGGACATTGTCCTACCAGCAGTCACTTCGTTATTGTTCATTCACTCCAACTCTACCTCTAATGTTGTACAACTGTTTTATGGATGCCACTTTTTAACCTCTTCTTCCACTGCATCTAAAGCCTTGTTTGTACCTGGTGCTAACATGCATCCGTATTCTGATTGGGCCCACATTGTAGCCATTGCGTCTACACATGGTACTAAAATGTGTCTCTTATTCGTCCACTGTGTTCGCATTGTGACCAGATATCCTGGTCCCTCCCTGTATGCAAATTGTTTGACAGATATTCTTTCAAAATAATATATATTTATTTTAAGACACATAATGATGCTATAAGTCAATGGTGTCACCTGTCAACTGTTTTAGAGGGCGGAATAATGATGATGTAAATGGTTTCACTGTCCAGAGCAGACTACACTTGTAAGATATACAGATACAATGCGAGTTTGACTACCTCTGGAGGTGGTCAGGAAGATGTGTATTTTAATGTATACACCCGTCTAAAAATGTGGGCACAATCACAATGTGGACAAGATCAGGACAAAGAGAGCATGTTAGAACCAAGTATAAACAGGGCTAGTGCCTTTTAACTCTACTCAACACAAACACTTTCATGTGTTTCTGCAGTCTTTACTTTCCATCCTATAATTTTTCACAAACCAAAACCTATGTTGTTGAAATGTGCCCTTTCCCTGAAAAGCTCATAAATAACCGTGGTGGTTGAATCACAAACAGGATGTTAATAGAATAAAGAGGAAGGTCTGAATGTGTCTTTGTAGTGATATTGGACATGGGGAAGTGATCGGAGTACTGTAATTGTTATGATAAAAACAGTATACTGTATGCTAAGGCTGTAATGATATGAATGGCACAGGGGTCAATTAGGGATTTATTAGGGATGTATTCCTTCCTTTCACCCAATAAGATCACACCCTGCTTCTGTCTGGTATTTTTGTTGGAAAGGCTCCCTCTGGCACCAAGTTACTTTTGAAGGAAAAGATTGGTATATTCAAATCATCCCATGGAAATGCTAGTGAGAGCTTATTTGTATTTTCCGTGCGAGATTATATCTGTCCTAGGCAAATACATTTCTTTTAGAGACCTGAAATGCAGTATTTGTATTGTGTTAGGTTGCATCCAGTTACACGTTTTAGTAATTCTTTGCTAGATTTTGACAAAAGAACATATCATGCTGTGAAATTGGCATTGATAAACAGAGGAGTAATTCAACATTTCACAATACAATTGACTGTATGTTTGTTTTACTCCATGTGTAACTCTGTGTCGTTGTATCTGTCGAACTGCTTTGCTTTATCTTGGCCAGGTCGCAATTGTAAATGAGAACTTGTTCTCAACTTGCCTACCTGGTTAAATAAAGGTAAAATAAATAAATAAAAAATACAAAATATGCAAAATAATGTAATTCTTGTAAAAACCCATAGCAATTTCATTAAAGAAATAATACATGAGGCCATTTATTTTAATTTCTCTCCTTTTCTATGACGTCTATAGCAGCGCTACTGATTGCTGCATGTCGCACCATCAAAGACGCTCAGGCTGACGCGCTGGCTGCTTTAGGTGGAAATGCCTTTTTTTCGACAATGGACCTTACCCCTGGCTACTTCAATGTGGAGATGCACATTGGATGACCAGAGATTCACAGCCTTTACATCACCGTTTGGATTTTATGAATACAACCATATTCCATAGGGGTTATGTAACAGTGTAACATTCATGAGGATGATGCTAAACATCTTCGGAGATCAGAACTTTCTTAGCCTGCTGTGTTACCTTGATGATGTCTTGGTCTATGCGCCCACTGAAGACCTCGGTTCTGCAGGGACTGGAAATGGTCTTTGAACGTCTTAAGGCCCACAACTTCAAGCTCAACCTGAAACGGTGTCACTTTTGATGTTGGGGCATATCATTTGACATTTTTTATTTAACCTTTTATTTAACTAGGCAAGTCTGTTAAGAACAAATTCTTGTCGTCAGTGCGGATGGTGTAGCTACAGATCCTGAGAAAAGTGAAGGCCATTGCAGGCGTGACGGAAGTTGACCTGATGGAAGACGGAACTGACATCCCCTCTCAGAATAAACTAAGGTTGTTCCCCTGGATGGTGGTGTATTACCAACAGTTAATTGAAGGATGCTTGACCATCGCAAAGCTTCTCTTTTAGATGACAACTGGGCACAAGGCTCCACACTGCAAGAGACGCTCACCTGTCAAGAAGATGACGGCAGCTGCCTGGACAACAGAGTGCAAGCAGGTCTTCCTCCAGCTAAAGCAAGCCTTGCTGGACAAGATCTTGTTGGCCCACCCCAACTTCGACAAACCCTTCCTCTCTGTGGAGGCATCCAGCAATGGTCTAGATGCTGTACTTTAGCCTTCACAAGCAAGTCACTCATGATGGCCAGTTTCATCATAACGCTTGATGTTTTTTGTGACTGCACTTGAAGAAACTTAAGTTCTTAAAATGTTCAACATTGACTGACCTTTGTCTTAAAGTAATGATGGAATGTCATTTCTCTTTGCTTATTTGAGCTATTTTTGCCATAAAATGTACTTTTGCCAAATAGGGGTATCTTCTGTATACCCCCCTACCTTGTCACAACACAACTGATTGGCTCAAACGCATTAAAAAGGAAAGAAATTCCACAAATGAACTTTTAACAAGGCACACCTGTTAATTAAAATGCATTCCAGGTGACTACCTCATGAAGCTGGTTGAGAGAATGCCAAGAGTGTGAAAAGCTGTCATAAGGTTGGCTACTTTGAAGAATCTTAAATGTAAAATATATTTGGATTTGTTTAACACTTTTTTGGTTACTACATGATTCCATATGTGTTATTTCATAGTTTTGATGTCTTCACTATTATTAATGAATGTAGAAAATGGTACAAATAAAGAAAAACCCTTGAATGAGTAGATGTTTCCAAACTTTTGACTGGTAATGTACATCCTGACAAAAACTAAGGTTAAAGCTTGTGAGCAGAGACGGGTTGCCAAGCTGGCACCGTATGAGTTTGACATTAAGTACTGTACATCCCTGGTCCGAAAAATGTGACCAAAGCAGCAGCTATTCTTCCTGGGGTCCTGCAAAATTAAGGCAGTTTATACCATTTTAAAAACATTACAATACCTTCACAGATTTCACAACACACTGTGTGCCCTAAGGCCCCTAATCCACCACTACCACATATCTACAGTACTAAATCCATGTGTGTGTGTGTGTGTGTAGTGCATATGTCATCGTGTGTGTGTGTGTGTGATGCAGGGTAGTAATGTTTTGAGTTGGGATTATGCTTCATTATTTAGCTAGCTAACTAGCTAGCTACATGTCTAAACAAAAGACTCCACTATGCAAGTAACCATTTCACCACACCTTCTGTATCCTGTTCATGTGAGAAATTAACAGATTTTATTTGATAGACTGTAGTATGTATCTACCAGAGATGGTAACGTGAAGAACAACATGACCTGCACCAAAGTCAAAATAGGATATAACGTTAGGCCAACGTTATATGTTAGGCCAACGTGTCCATGTTCTAAAATTCTCTGGTAAAATGCCCGGCTTTTGTCTGTAATTAGAGTAGCGATGAGCTTTCAATTGGATTAATACAGCAAATGCTATAGGTAAATTATGTAGATACAGTAGCAAACAAATACTCACACTGTACACAGAATATAAATCACTACTTGATTTCCTGACTAACCATGCTATCATCACCCATAGTAATTGGAGGCAATCTCTACCTACTCCCATGTTCACATGGTAAACGACGAGACATTCTTGTTGGATTTGTTGGATCCGTCGGTGGACTTGTGTGCTGGGATATAGAGGTCAGAGGTCATGCGTGAGGAGCGTCCAGATGGGTAGATGTACTTCCTGCCCATGCACCACAGGTCCTCCAGGATCTTCCTGAAGTGGCTCCTGAACTTGACCCCGATGAAGGCATACAGGATGGGGTTGAGGCAGCAGTGGAGGTAGGCCAGGCTCCTGGTGATGGTGAGGGTGGTAAGGATAATCTTCTCTACCTCACACTCCCTCTGCTGGAACAGCGCCACCGTGTGGTAGAGTAGCACCACATTGTAGGGCAGGTGGCACACGATGAAGACCAACACCACGGCTAATACCACACGAACCGCCTGAAGAGAAGATGGGAAACTTAATTGACCCAATAAGAGACATTTACTTGGACACAAATATATTCTTATAATTAAACATTCCAATTCTATGACTGGAATTTTGGTGGATACTTAAACCTTGTGTCTCTGGGTGCTTTGGGTCCTCAGTAGGGTCCATAGGATGGTGGCATAGCAGAGAACCATGGCCAGGAGGGGCAGGAAGAACCCCATGGCCACCTGCAGGCTAGGCACCAGCACCTTCATCAGCCGGGCGGTCCTGTTACTTTGGAACTGCTCCTGACACACGGTTATAGTCCCTTCCAGCAAGATGGTCTCCTCAACCCGCTCATTGTAGATGACTGTGGGGACGGACAGGGCTATGGCCAGAGCCCAGATGGCTGTACAGATTAGGCGGCTATAGATCAGGTTCTTGGACCGGAGGCCAAAGGAGCGCCTGGCCTGGACGATGGAGATGTAACGGTCTCCACTGATGCAGGCCAGCAGGAGCATGCCACTGTACAGGTTGATGCTGTAGGCTCCTCTCAAAGCCTTATAAATTAAAATAATGAATGAAGAAAAACATTATTGTCCATGCAATGTGGAAAGGAAGAAATGTTGAACATTAGAACCTGTATTGGGAACTTCATTAGGAATTGTGAGAACTCCATACCTTGCAGGCCACTGAGCCCATGCTCCAGTCATGCTGCTCATTGTAAATTATGAGAGGTAGGGCCACGATGAAGAGCAGGTCTGCCACCGCCACGTTCAGAAGGTACACGTCCGTCATGGTCTTGGCTTTCTTGTAGAAGGCATATGTGACTATCACCAATGCATTGCCACAGAAACCGAATGCACAGATGAAGGAATGGAAGTAGGTCTGTATGACTATCTCCATATCACGGTTGGGATTCAGGTTACAGATATATTCGTTACCATCTGGATAATCTTTAGTGTCGTTTTCTGTGATGTCATAATCATATGCATCTGTGAACGTCTCATTCATGTTTTATCACCTGTGGAGAAGACATATTTTGCTGTAGAAAATAGTCGTCTTCTATAATGATTTAGTCATTCAATTACTCTTTAATGTTGTACAATCAAGTCCATGACAAAAAAAGAAGAGATAAACATCACAGTATTTGTGAACTAGCCTGTAGCTACAATGTGACATTTCTTATTTTACACATACTGTAGAGCGCTGCAACTTGGACTCTGGGATAGATGTAACATAGTAAATGTAAATCTGTCTCCCTCCATTTAGTATGATATGTTACATTTCGTATGGTATGTATTCATTTGTGGATGTCCATCATCCATTTTGTACATGTCCATCATCCAATTTGTACATTATGTTAAGAATTTGCAATATATACACTACAGGTCAAAAGTTTTAGAACACCTACTCATTCAAGGGTTTTTCTTTATTTTACTATTTTCTACATTGTAGAATAATTGTGAAGATATCACAACTATGAAATAACACATGGAATCATGTAATAACCAAAGAAGTGTTCATCAAATCAAAATATATTTTATATTTGAGATTCTTCAAATAGCTACCCTTTGCCTCGATGACAGCTTTTCACACTCTTGGCATTCTCTCAACCAGCCTCCCCTGGAAGGCTTTTTCCAACAGTCTTGAAGGAGTTCCCACAAATGCTGAGCACTTGTTGGCTGCTTTTCCTTCAATCTGCGGTTCGACTCATCACAAACTATCTCAATTTGGTTGCGTTTGTGGAGGATTGTGGAGGCCAGGTCATCTGATGCAGCACTCCATCACTCTCCTTCTTGGTAAAATTGCCCTTACAAAGCCTGGAGGTGTGTTGGGTCATTGTCCTGTTTAAAAACAAATGATAGTCCCACTAAGCCCAAACCAGATGGGATGGTGTATTGCTGCAGAATGCTGTGGTAGCCATGCTGGTTAAGTGTGCCTTGAATTCTAAATAAATCACAGACACTAACCAGCAAAGCACCCCCGCCCATAACACCTCCTCCTCCATGCTTTACAGTAGGAAATACACATGCGGAGATCATGTTTATTTCCCATTTGGACTCCAGACCAAAGGACAGATTTCCACCAGTCTAATGTCCATTGCTCGTGTTTATTGGCCCAAGCAAGTCTTCTTCTTATTGGTGTCCTTTAGTAATGGTTTCTTTGCAGCAATTCGACCATAAAGGCCTGATTCACACAGTCTCCTCTGAACAGTTGATGTTGATGTATCTGTTACTTGAACTCTGTGGAGCATTTATTTGGGCTGCAATTTCTGAGGCTGGTAACTAATGAACTTATCCTGTGCAGCAGAGGTAACTCTGGGTCTTCCATTCATGTGGCGGTCCTCATGAGAGCCAGTTTCATGATAGTGCTTGATGGTTTTTGCGACTGCACTTGAAACTTTCAAAGTTCTTGAAATGTTCCGCATTGACTGACATTTGTGTCTTAAAGTAATGATGGACTGTTGTTTCTCTTTGCTTATTTGAGCTTTTCTTGCCATGAAATGGACTTTTACCAAATAGGGCTATTGTCTGTATACCCCCCTACCTTGTCATATATAAAATGTTTAACACTTTTTTGGTTACTACATGATTCCATATGTGTTATTTCATAGTTTCGATGTTTTCACTATTATTCTACATTGTAGAAAATAGTAAAAATAAAGAAAAACCCTTGAATGAGTAGGTGTTCTAAAACTTTTGACCGGTAATGTATATTTTCTGAATTCCACTTTGTTGTGGCCAGGGGCCACACACACACACACACATCCTAAAATTGCATTTGGACCCCCACCCCACAGTTTATCATTGCATTGTGATACAAAAAGCGGCATCGGTGTGCTTTAGTACCAGAGCAGTCAGGCTGTTTGGCGGTTTCAGTCGAGTGGATTTAGGACCGCAGGGACACCACTTTGTTTTGTCCGGTTTCAACAGAAGTAAATGAATTTGGCTCATTTTCGCCAGTTGGATAACGCCAAATGTTGGCTAATTGCCAAAAGTTGGCTAAATCAATTGCCCAATTCACAGTCAGTGATCACAGCCCCAATCACAGTCAATGTAACATTATTGATTTGTCAGTTTCCCTAGCTAATTCCCTACTTTTCACACTGGCACGGTATAAACAGCTCTACAGCCTTCACTGTCATGTCTTAGCAGGATCAAATGGTGACAGGTGTCCCAGCCGGGTCAGACAGCCAGGGAAGACCAGTCTTCGGAGCGGAGGTGAATTTTGAAGTATATTATCACAATCAGTGAATGGATACAAAGTTCCATCTTGAGTTGATAGGTAGGTTACAGTCTGGGATCTGGGAATAATGGTCATTTCAATTATTGAACCATTGATTCTATTCTTGGATAATATAATGTATAAATGTACACCAGGATCAGATGGTGACAGGGGTCTCAGCAGGGTCAGGGAAGCAGGGATGACCCGTCTGTGATGGCTTTGAGGTACATTTTTGCAGATGTTGCATCTTTATTCTCTCTGCGCAGCAAACACTGGACAAGCCAGGAGCTTCAAAGATTGAAACTATTTTAAAACAGTGTGACAAACTTCTAAAGTTGATTTCCAAACTGTATCAAGGGTTGACAGAGGCTTTTACCGATGACACAAACAAAATGTGAGGAAGAGCTGGGAGACACTACTGATGATGATGATGATGATGATGAATGGATACAGATATGTTTGAATAACCAATCATGTACATATCATCTCAGACAGAAATTACTTTAGTTCAAGACCATCCATAGAAACTGAACACCATGCACTCAGATATGTAATTCCTCTACTGGAGGTATAAAAGACAAAAGGGGATATATTTCAATGTTATTGCATATGTTATGCTCTGGTGAATGCTGAGCGAATTCTGGCAAAGAGTGTGTTATTTTATCTTAGCATGTCTACAGATTCTCCCTCCCTGTTTTTGTTTGCATGGAAATGTTGATACTGGAGACTGTTATCAGAAGAAACAGTGTAACCTAGCATTTACAGTATAGCGGGTATGAAATGCATTGCAATTAATTGGAATGTTTGTTATCCTCCCACAATGTCAAAATGGATGGCAGAAATGAAAAGTTATGTGTCACTAGATTTGATTTATTACAAGGGTATACTGTGCAAATTTCATAAGGTCTGGATGCCTTACAGCATTCCATATATGTGGACACCTGCTCGTCGAACATCTCCAAAATCATGGACATTAATATGGAGTTGGTCCCCCCTTTGCTGCTTTAACAGCCTCCACTCTTCTGGGAAGGCTTTCCACTAGATGTTGGAACATTGCTGCGGGGACTTGCTTCCATTCAGCCATAAGAACATTTGTGAGGTCGGGCACAGATGTTGGGTGATTAGGCCTGGATTGCAGTCGGCGTTCCAATTCATCCCAAAGGTGCTCGATGGGGTTGAGGTTAGGGCTCTGTGCAGGCCAGTCAAGTTCTTCCACACTACTCTCAACAAACAATTTCTGTATGGACTACGTTTTGTGCACGGGGGCATTGTCATACTTCAATCTATAAGTATATTTTTTTTGTCTCTTTATCTTTTGTGGTCTAGTACTATCTTTGTGTTAGCTAGGGCCATCTACTTTAACTGCTGCCTGTCTTCCCAGTGGCCTACTGGCAGTGTGAACTGCTGACTGTGCAGAATTTGCCGATAGTTATAGACACATCAACCAGGATTGTGGGGGTGGGGACAAATTAGCAATTAGTACAGGGAAGTGTGCTCTCCACCTGTGCTAGGCTATTAGCAATTAGAGTTAGTTCTTCAGTCTCCCCTAGTTTCTCAGCAGCATCTGTAAGTGTCGGTCATGTCAGTGGCGGTTTTGTCTTAAAACTAAGACCGTAGCCGAAACAAAGGCGGTTTGAGTTATTCTGAAGAGTTCGAGGAAGGAAAGAGAGGAAGGCTCCACACCACTCTCTCACCTGAGTATTTTGCCTAGTTATTTACAGATTATCAAATGTTGCTCTTTTGTAGCTTTGTCAACTATGTATGTGTTTTCTATACCTTCGCACCTCTCCCTGTAGGCTTTACACAAGCTCCCCACCCCTTGGCTGCAATCCTTCTAATTTAGTGTACCCTGCGCGCACAACCCAAGTGGAATTCCGAGTCTCAGGCAGCATTTGGAACTGCCGATCTGTGGTCAAGAACGCCGAGTTCATCTCAGCCTATGCTACTGTCGTGTCTTTGGCTATGCCGGATTAAGTGATATGACATGCTATTCTATAAATTCCTTTCTTTGTAATTAATATTACCTGATTGAGCTAATCATGTAAATATAATTAACTACAAAGTCGGGGCACCACAAAATAATATTTATAGAGCTGTTATCTTCGGAATAAACTCTTAGACCTAGTAATATTTTACATCAATAGCAGTCAATATTAATCGTCCCCTTTATTTCAGTCTCATCTGAAAGTTGTAAATTCTTGGTTGTCTTCACGAACCCTGGCTAACAAGTTGAATCAGCAATACAAAATTGTTTAATTATTTATTTACTAAATACCTAACTAATCACACAGAATTAATCCTACCTTGATTACAAATTACGTCATAAAGGAAAACGTCCCTAGCGGACGGAACAGATATGACACCTGGTTACACAAAAGAAAAGGGGGCTGGGTTCGAGCGGGAAGACGGAGGAACAAAGGGAGAAGCAATGTCTCTATCGTAAATACAGTATTTTATGCATTCTAAATTACCGCCCATTTGGAAAAGGAAAATGCAATAAATATTTACTCTGAGCTGCGCTTCGGTAGGTTGGTGGTAGATGGAAGGCCGTGTTGCCCAACCGAGTCCTTTGAAGAATGTGGGGGTAAAATGGATACGTTGTAGTAACGTTGTTGTGTGGTAGACGGGATACTCTGTCTGTGCTTTCCTTGCCCACGTTTGCAGCTGCTGTTGCTAACTCAAAGGCTAGGATCACTTCTGTAGTGAATAAGAGTTCAAAGTTCATACCTTTCGCAACCAAAGCTCATGCCGAGGTTGGCTTCGTTCTGTAGTTATTATCTGAACCATTCTGACATCGGACCGTCGTCCTCACATCCTCGGAACAGATAACATGTTAGTACTTTTAACATATGGACTGGCGTCCTCACATCCTCGGAACAGGAGGTTACATTTTCGTCAAGGCTTTATATAGTGGAGCGAGAAGGGTGTGTTTGAAAAGTTTTATAACCCATGTCTCTTCACAGGGGCGGGCCACTGATTGAGCAGAGCCCTAACCTTATGAAAACCCAAATCTCTCATTTGGAAGCTAAAATTACATTTAATCTTTTCACCAATAATTTTATAGTCAACAATTTAAATTAAACAACAAATCCATGTGAATCCGAATAACTACAATGTGCAGACTTTCCACTGTAGAGTTTGTCATCCTATCATTGATGAGAATGTCTCAGATGACAACCGAACTGACATATTCATTAAGTACCACCGCATATGTTCAATTAGTCGGATTATCAGAATATAGTTCATTTTCCCAAACCTTCTGATCTTCCCAGAATCTCTATGTTAACCAAAGGATTTTCAAATGTCACATCAGTAGGGTAGAGAGAAGAAAAAGGGGGGAGAAGTATTTATGACTGTCATAAACATACCCCCAGGCCAACGTCATGACACTGCTCTTCAGTCCCTTAACTTTTTGCCCTGACAGAGACATGGATCACCCTAGAGAACACTGCTACTCCAGCTACTCTTTCTTCTTTCTTCCCTCCTACCTCTCTGTGAACGACTTTGTCCACCACTGGAAATAAAGGTTGACTACAAGACCATGGTGCTTACCGCGCTCCAGCAGGTATATTTCACTGGTCATCCCCGAAGCCAACACCTCCTTTGGCCGCCTTTCCTTCAAGTTCTCTGCTGCCAATGACTGGAACGAATTGCAAAAATTACTGAAGCTGGAGTCTTATTAACCTACAAAGCATTACATGGGCTTGCTCCTACCTATCTTTCTGATTTGGTCCTGCCATATATACCTACACGTATGCTACGGTCACAAGACGCAGGCCTCCTAATTGTCCCTAGAATTTCTAAGCAAACAGCTGGAGGCAGGGCTTTCTCCTATAGAGCTCCATTTTTATTGAATGGTCTGCCTACCCATGTGAGAGACGCAGACTCAGTCTCATCCTTTAAGTCTTTATTGAAGACTCATCTCTTCAGTAGGTCCTATGATTGAGTGTAGTCTGGCCCAGGAGTGTGAAGGTGAACGGAAAGGCACTGGAGCAACGAATCGCCCTTGCTGTCTCTTCCTGGCCGGTTCCCCTCTCTCCACTGGGATTCTCTGCCTCTAACCCAATTACAGGGGCTGAGTCACTGGCTTACTGGTGCTCTTCCATGCCTTCCCTAGGAGGGGTGCGTCACTTGAGTGGGTTGAGTCACTGACGTGGTCTTCCTGTCTGGGTTGGTGCCCCCCCTTGGGTTGTGCCATAGCGGAGATCTTTGTGGGCTATACTCGGCCTTGTCTCAAGATGGTAAGTTGGTGGTTGAAGATATCCCTCTAGTGGTGTGGGGACTGTGCTTTGGCAAAGTGGGTGGGGTTATATCCTGCCTGTTTGACCCTGTCCGGGGGTATCATTAGATGGGGCCACAGTGTCTCCTGACCCCTCCTGTCTCAGCCTCCAGTATTTATGCAGCAGTAGTTTGTGTCGGGGGGCTAGGGTCTGTTATATCTGGAGTATTTTTCCTGTCTTATCCGGTCCTGTATGAATTTAAGTATGCTCTCTCTAATTCTCTCTTTCTCTCTTTCTTTCTCTCTCTAAGGAGGACCTGAGCCCTAGGACCATGCCTTAAGACTACCTGGCATGATGACTCCTTGTTGTCCCCAGTCCACCTGGCCGTGCTGCTGCTCCAGTTTCAACTGTTCTGCCTGCGGCTATGGAACTCTGACCTGTTCACTGTAATTACTATTATTTGACCATGCTGGTCATTTATGAACATTTGAACATCTTGGCCAAGTTCTGTTATAATTTCTACCCGGCACAGCCAGAAGAGGACTGGCCATCCCTCAGCCTGGTTCCTCTCTGGGTTTGTTCCTAGGTTAAGGCCTTTCTAGGGAGTTTTTCCTAGCTACCATGCCTCTACACCTGCATTGCTTACTGTTTGGGGTTTTAGGCTGGGTTTCTGTACAGCACTTTGATATATCAGCTGATGTAAGAAAGGCTTTATAAATAAATTTGATTTTATAATAGATACTCAGACACATTGTACAGGGCATCTGACTAAAACGGGTCAAAGTGGTGCTAGTGGAGCCTGCTGGTCATAATCAAAGATAAGCACATTGAGAATGAGCTCACAGACTGTTATCAGGAGTCAACACTAATAGTACTATGGTTTCACTTCTGTTTGATAAGAATTAAAAAAATGACTGAAAAGAGTTGGAGGGGAAAAACATTGAACTACATACACCATATTACACAGTTGAAGTCGGAAGTGTACATATACTTAGGTTGGAGTCATTAAATCTCGTTTTTCAACCACTCCACACATTTCTTGTTAACAGACTATTGTTTTGGCAAGTCGATTAGGACATCTACTTTGTGCATGACACAAGTAATTTTTCCAACAATTGTTTACAAACAGATTTTTCACTTATAATTCACAGTATCACAATTCCAGATGGTCAGAAGTTTACATACACTAAGTTGACTGTGCCTTTAATAAACAGCTTGAAAAATTCCAGAAAATGATGTCATGACTTTAGAAGCTTCTGATTCTAAAACTTCTAATTGACATCATTTGAGTCAATTGGAGGTGTACCTGTGGATGTATTTCAAGGCGTACCTTCAAACTCAGTGCCTCATTGCTTGACATCATGGGGAAATCAAAAGAAATCAGCCAAGACCTCAGAAAAAAAATGTAGCCCTCCACAAGTCTGGTTCATCCTTGGGAGCAATTTCCAAATGCCTGAAGGTACCATGTTCATCTGTACAAACAGTAGTACGCAAGTATAAACACCATGGCACCACGCAGCCGGAAGGAGACGCGTTCTGTCTCCTAGAGATGAACGTACTTTGATGCGAAAAGTGCAAATCAATACCAGAACAACAGCACAAAAATATCTAAATACACATTAAAACAAGAAGCCACTGCTCCAAAACCGCCATAAAAAAGCCAGACTACGGTTTACAACTGCTCTGCTCATGGGGACAAAGATCTTACCTTTTGGAGAAATGCCCTCTGGTCTGATGAAACAAAAATAGAATTGTTTGGCCACAATGACCATCGTTATGTTCGGAGGAAAAAGGGGGAGGCGTGCAAGGGTGCTTTGCAGCAGGAGGGACTGGTGCACTTCACAAAATAGATGGCATTATGAGGTGGGAAAATGATGTGGATATATTGAAGCAACTTCTCAAGACATTAGTCAGGAAGTTAAAGCTTGGTCACAAATGGGTCTTCCAAATGGACAATGACACCAAGCATACTTCCAAATTTGTGGAAAAATGGCTTAAGGACAACAAATTCAAGGTATTGGAGTGGCCATCACAAAGCCCTGACCTCAATCCTATAGAAAATGTGTGGGCAGAACTGAAAAAGCAAGTGTGTGCAAGGAGGCCTATAAACCTGACTCAGTTACACCAGCTCTGTCAGAAGGAATGGGCCAAAATTCACCCAACTTATTGTGGGAAGCTTGTGGAAGGGTACCCGCAACGTTTGTCCCAAGATCAACAATTTAAAGGCAATGCTACCAAATACTCATTGAGTGTATGTAAACTTCTGACCCACTGGGAATGTGATTAAATAAATAAAAGCTGAAATAAATCATTCTCTCTACTATTATTCTTACCTTTCACATTCTTAAAATAAAGTGGTGATACTAACTGACCTAAGACAGGGAAGTTTTACTAAATGCAGGTATTGTGAAAAACTGAGTTTAAATGTATTTTGCTAAGGTGTATGTAAACTTCCGACTTCAACTGTGTACACAGTGGGTTCTGAAATGATTGACACCTTTGATAAAGAAGAGCAAAAATGACTGTATAAAATAAACGATTCAAATACAGAGCTATATTGTAAGCAAAAAATCGTTTGCTCAGAGAGAAGGAGAGATTCTCTTGAACATGTAATAGTTATGTCACACATGCAGCTAACAAAAATATATGGGAATTTCTGCTCTACTCAATTACAACCATACTAATTGCAACATTACAGCTAAAATGGAAGTGGCAAGTGGAAGGAGGAAAGTAAGAAACGTGTCTCTCGGCATTAAAGACCAAAATTGTCTAAAGAAAATTGTGATGAATAAAAAAGTATATATGGGGGATTGGAAATGATGCAAAATATTACATTGATGGAATCTACAATCAATCTGCACTATTAAAGCTGATCTACCCCTAAAAAAACAACAAAGGGTCAAAATTGACACCCCTGTTTTCAATACCTTTCAATACTTCAACAATAACAGCACTGAGCCGTTCAACTAAAATGTTTTATGAATTGAAGAACACATTGGGCCGGTTCTTTTATTTATTTATATTTTTGTACTTTTAGTCCTTTTTCTCCCCAATTTCGTGGTATCCAATTGTCTCATCGCTGAAACTCCATATGGACTCGAGAGAGAGAGAGAGAGAGAGAGAGAGAGAGAGAGAAAGAGGCATAGGTCGAGAGCCGTGCGTCCTCCAAAACACAACCCAACCAAGCTGCACTGCTTCTTGACACAATGCCCACTTAACCCGTAAGCCAGCGTCACCAATGTGTCAGAGGAAACATTGTGCACCTGGTGACCGTGTCAACGTGCACTGCGCCCGGCCCTCCACAGGAGTTTGTGCAATGGGACAAGGACATCCCTGCTGGGCAAATAGTGCATCGCCCCATGGGTCTCCTGGTTGCGGTCAGCTGCGACAGGGCCTAGACTTGAAGCCAGAATCTCTAGTGGCACTGGGACAGATTCTTTGACCATTGCTCCATACAGAATCCTTTCAGATCCTTGATACCCTTCATCTGCGCTTCGGGACTGTCCTCTTCAATTCAAACCATAGGTTTTCAATGGGTTTCAAGTCTGGAGCCTGAGATGGCCAAATGTAGAATTTTGTGGCCAATTAACCATTTCTTTGTGGAGTTTGATGTGCATGGCCAAAGAGCTCTATTTTCATGTCATCTAACCTAAGTACCGGAAATGATTTGATATTGAGATAAAAACGGCTGCATTAGACCTTTTAAAGTTTGTTCGATCATATCAGACCACAAGTCCAAGACCACTATGATGACACACCAAATGTGTTTGATGGATTCTTTTTGTCTTCTTCTAATGCCTCTTAGGGGAAAAGTGATCCAAAAGTAACGGAAAGTAATCAAAAAATGACGTTACTGATTACAATTTTGGACATTTAACTACATAGTAACTGTAGCGGACTACATGTAGGAAATAACCTACTCAACCCTGCTTGAGTTTTGATGTGCCACATTCATTGCCGAACATTTTTATTTTCAGTTGTAACTGAGAACTAGATTATTTCAATTACATTTAGTAAATGATCAGTACATACCTGTAGAAAAGTCGTTGGGAGAACAGGTTGCTGGGATACAAAACAATTGATGAAGTACTTTCTGGCCAGGTTTTCTCCAAAATAAAGTCCTCCAAGTCAAATCAGACAAAGGCTGGTCAATCCTGTAAACTACGATGCCTAGAAATATGAGCTTGAGTTGAGAGTACTCCTGTTATAGCAACTACAACAACAGGCTACCTGACTCTCTTGGCAGACTGAAGTTACTGTTTGTTTGTGTGGTGGGGAGGTGGACACAGAGGTTCAGTGTGGTTGGTTGTGTATTTACTGGGAGGTGGAATCCCCACAGCTAACTGCATAGCTTATCTGATCAATGCTTATCTCATCTCTCCTCTTTTGGTCTTGTCTCCTGCACATCTAAATCCCACCTGTGTTCAAAGATACAGAAAGGCTTTCATGTAACACACGCTCTGAAATGAAACAGTACACAGTATGGCATCCCTGGGACATTCCCAGCTTCATATTAAAATCTAACTTTTACAGTTTGAGCACACAACAAGCACTGGTCATGTTTATAATTAGATGAATTGACATTCATGTGAACATGGACCCTAGCCCAACACCCTAGGAACAGCATCTGAAAGGATATGATGGGAATAAGCACTATGGCAATAGCATTCCTTATACTTATTAAATCCTTTCCAAAAGTGAATAGGGCTGGGATCCATGTGAATGAATTACTGTAATGTATTTGAAACTTGAACTTCCCCAATATGGCCAGCAGGGAGGGCCAACATATCTGAAATGTATGTATGCTTTTACAACTATTGAGACAAGTTTTGCCCAGTGATTAGGCTTTTACGGCACACAATTCCCACTTGACACAGTTTGGATATAACTTTTTTTAAACTTTTATATCGTATAGTATCATATGTCTTACTCGGTCATACAATAGATTAAGAATTGAATGCCAGGCCTCCCGATTGGTGCAGTGGTCTAAGGCACTGCATCGCAGTGCTTGCTGTGCCACTAGAGATCCTGGTTTGAGTCCGGGCTCTGTCGCAGCCGGCCGCGGCCGGGATACCCATGGGGCAGCGCACAATTGGCCCAGTGTCATCTGAGTTAGGGGAGGGTTTGGTCGGCACCAATGTTCTTGTCCCATCGCGCACTAGCGACTCCTGTGGCGGGCCAGGCACAATGCACACTGACACGGTCGCCAGGTGTACGGTGTTTCCAAAGACACATTTCGGGTTAAGTGGGAGTTGTGTCAAGAAGCAGTGCGGCTTGGCTTGGTTGTGTTTCGGAGGACGTACAGCTCTCAACCTTCGCCTCTCCCAAGTCCGTATAGGAGTTGCAGCGATGTAACTACCAATTGGATACCATGAAATTGAGAGGAAAAGGGGTAAATATATATAATAAATGAAAAATAAGTAATTGTTCATACATCTTGGAGGATGTATAGTATTGCACATCTTTATCTGAGACCAGGTTGCTTGCACTAACAACCAAAGATAATTATGGGGAGAGTTTACTTTGGCGGTTAGGGGAACTAAAGACAAATGTTGGTGGTTAGGGGAACTAATGGCAAAGGTTAGGAGAACTAAAACGACAAAGGTCAGGTGAATTTAAGTAGCAGGTTAGGTGAATTGGGTTAAGTTTAGAATAAGTGTTAGAGGAAGGGTTAGCTAAAATGCGATTAGAATTAGGTTGTAAGTAACAAGAACATTTCCCAGGACATAGACATATCTGATATTGGCAGAAAGCTTAAATTCTTGTTAATCGAACTGAACGGTCCAATTTACAGTAGCTATTACAGTGAAAGAACACCATGCTATTGTTTGAGGAGAGTGCACAATTTTGAACATGAAAGTATTTAATAAACAAATTAGGCACATTTGGGCAGTCTTGTTTTTTTTTTTAAAGATTGAAATGCAATGGTTCATTGGATCAGTCTACATACACCGCTGCCAAATAGTGGCCAAAATCTAAATTGTACCTGGGCTGGAATAATACATTATGACCTTTCTCTTGCATTTCAAAGATGATGGTACAAAAAAAATAATAATCATTTACAGTCACGCCAACTACGGCTAATTTACAGTCACGTCAAACAGTGCAGCCAGAATAACATTATAGTAGCTGCATTTGCATTTGTTTAAGCTGTTTTCTAGTGGCATTTATTTGGATACATTCGTAAGAATGAGCTAATGATGCGCGATTTCAACTGGCATAGTAAAAATGCACTCTCGTCAGGTCACTGATGTTCAGAGCTAGCCAAAAACCGCTAACATTAATAAACGTTTTACCTGTTTTCGATTGACATGTATTTGTATATGTCCATAAGAATTACACTGATTCATGATTTCAACTGGCTGAGAAAAGCTGCCTCCCTGCCTTTCTGTCTCAGTCCAGAACCTACACGTTCATTACTATGGGACATGAGATCGAATTTCAATGTTGAAACAATGTTCCAAATGTCAGAGACAGACCACAAGTTTTATGCAAATCTCCACTATTGAAAACCAATTGTTAGTCTAAAAGAAATGGGAGCTCATTTCTAGATGCTTTTTACAGCGGAGTTTAGAAATTGGCTGGCTGGGCTGATGAGACAGTGGATTGCGCAGTGAGATGGAACAGAGTAAATAGGCATTTCAATATCATAGCTTTAGCCATTGGTAATTTGTTGAATAGACACCTGCTGGAATACGGTTTTAACCCATCAGCGTCCAAGATTAGAACCACCCGTTGTTTAAATGTATAATAAGTGTTAGGGGAAGGGTTAGCTTAAATGTTACAGTTGTCCCGGATGCAACTCGTACATATAACCTTAAGATTGCTAAATGGTTGTGGATTACACCCGCCTGTCCAACCTCTACTTTTGTTTATGTTTCAAGTAATTTATTAGACTAATAATAGGTATCATAGACTTGGAGGTGCTCAGAAAGATGAAAAGTACATTTCGTATTGCTCTGAGGCCAGGCTGTGCAGAAAGGTGCATACAGCTCTGCATGAGCAATGTGTGATTTATGTCATATATCACTGTGACAGATATGAACACATTTTACCTGTAGCTGCAGGTGGCTCTGAAAATGAACCAAGACTACCTACTATATGTGCTTGAACTCCGTTAATACCCGGAAGACGACACTCTGCAGTGAGTGAGTTTAAACATTTAGGAGGTTCACTGAGACGGGTAGAGGATCTTTATCGCTGCGCATTTGGAAACACGCGCTTGGGCACTTGGTATGCGCTTTTTCAATCGCTGTAGTCTACAAATAGTCTATCAATTTTTTTTGTTTCACATTTCGATTGTTGTATAGTTCATTTCTATTATCGACTTTTTTTTAAAGCAGCATTTCGGGCAACCATGAGTAAATCAGTAAAATTAAAAATAAATAATTTGTTTCATAAAACAAAGTCACTGGATAAAGAAAACAAGGACGGGGAAAAGCACACATTTAAAGATGCAACTTCATATGGAGATGGAGAGCTTGCGAGCCCAGGCCCGAGTTTACCTTCGAGTCCCGGACTTGTCAGCCCCGTCAGCCCCCTGGATGGGCCGCTGCATAGGAGTCCAGCAAGTGAGAAGAAAAAGAAGAAGAAGCGGTTCTTGTCCTTGCAGCTCAAGAAGAAAGGCTCAACGGAGGAAGGGCGCATCAACGACCCACTGTTCTATAACGGTGCAGACGAGCTCCACAGCTTCACCAGTAACATGTAAATTAAACCTTTATTTACCTTATCGAAATTGTGCTCACGAGGGTAGGTCTATTATCACCTTGATTTGTGTGTACCAGGATACACCATTTAGTGCCTTCATAAATTATTAAAACTTATTCACCATTTTGTTGTACAGCCTGAATTCAAAAGGAATTTCATGGATTTATTTTTCTCATCCATTTACACACAATAACCCATAATGACAGTGAAAACATGTTTGTAGAAATGTTTTCAAATGTATTGGAAGTGAAATACAGAAATATCTCATCTACGTAAGTATTCACACCCCTGAGTCAATACTTTGTAGAAGCACCTTTGGCTGTGATTACAGCTGTGAGTGTCTACGTGCTTTCCACACCTGAATTGTGCAACATTTGCCTTTTTTTTTCTTCTTCAAGCTCTAAATTGGTTGTTGATCTGTAACTCGGCCCCTGTTCACTGTCTTCTTGGTAAGCAACCCCAGTGTAGATTTGGCCTTGTGATTTAAGTTATTGTCCTTCTGAAAGGTAAAGTCATCTCCCAGTGTCTGGTGGAAAGCAAACTGAACCAAGTTTTCCTCTAGTATTTAGCCTGCGCTTATTTATAGCTCCATTCCTTAAGTGTTTTTCAATCCGCCCCTTTTTTCAATTTTCACCTAAAAAGACATACTCAAATCTAACTGCCGGTAGCTCAGGCCTTGAAGCAAGGATATGCATATTCTTGATACCATTGTAAAGGAAATACTTTGAAGTTTGTGGAAATGTGAAAGGAATGTAGGAGAATATAACACATTCAATCTGGTAAAAGATAATACAAAGAAAAAAATAACAGTTGAAAAAAAATGTACCATCATCTTTGAAATGCAAGAGAATGACATAATCTTACAGATTCAGTATGTGTGGGGTACCGAGATGAGGTAGTCATGTTAAACACTACTATTGCACAGAGTGCAGAGTCCATGCAACTTATTATGTGACTTGTTAAGCACATTTTTAGTCCTGAACTTATTTAGGCTTCCATAACAAAGAGGTTGAATACTTATTGATGTGTCATTCCAGCCCAAGCAGAATTTAGATTATGGCCACTAGTTTTAGACTGATCCAATGAACCATTGCATTTCTGTTCAACCGTTTGTATCAAGACTGCCCAAATGTGCCTAATTTATTTATTAATAACTTTTCAAGTTCAAAACTATGCACTCTCCGCGAACAATAGCATGGTATTATTTAATTGTAATAGCTACTGTAAATTGGACAGTGCAGTTACATTACCAATAATTTAAGCTTTCTGACAATATCAGAAATGTCTATGTCCTGGGACATTTTCTTGTTACTTACAACCTCATGCTAATCACATTAGCCTATGTTAGCTCAACCATCCCATGGACGGGACACAGATCCCATAGAGGTACATTTTTTATCCTGAAAAACTCCCCAGTTCTTAATGATTACAAGCATACCCATAACATGCAGCCACCACTATGCTTGAAAATATGGATTTTGGGGTAAATTTGGATTTTCCCCAAACATAACACTTTGTATTCAAAACAAAAAGTTAATTGCTTTCCTCTCTTTTTTTTGCAGTATTATTTTAGGTCCTTGTTGCAAACAGGATGTATGTTTTGGAATATTTTTTATTCTATACAGGGTTCCATCTTTTCACTCTGTCAATTAGGTTAGTATTGTGGAGTAACTACAATATTGTTGATTCATCCTGTTTTCTCCTATTACAGCCAATAATCTCTGTAACTGTTTTAAAATCACCATCGGCCTCATGGTGAAATCTCTGAGTGGTATCTTTCCTATCCGGCAACTAAGTTAGGAAGGACACCTGTATCTTTGTAGTGACTGGCTGTATTGATACACCACCCAAAGAGTAATGAATAACTTCACCATGCTCAAAGGGATATTCAATGTTTGCTTTTTGTATTTTTCACCCATCTACCAGTAGGTGCCCTTCTTTGCAAGGCATTGGAAAACCTCCATGGTCTTTGTGGTTGAATCTGTGTTTGAAATTCACAGCTCGACTGAGGGATCTTACAGATTCAGTATGTGTGGGGTACCGAGATGAGGTAGTCATGTTAAACACTACTATTGCACAGAGTGCAGAGTCCATGCAACTTATTATGTGACTTGTTAAGCACATTTTTAGTCCTGAACTTATTTAGGCTTCCATAACAAAGAGGTTGAATACTTATTGACTCAAGACGTTTCAGCTTCTCATTTTTTTTATACATTTGTATGTAATCCATTGTAAATTCAGGCTTTAACACAGCAAAATGTTGAAAAAGTCAAGGAGTGTGAATACTTTCTGAAGGCACTGTAGGTAGCCTAGATTTTGTGGTTAAAGGTAAGACACAAAATAGATAGGCCTACCTATCCTAGTTTGCCCCCAATTGTTCATGCCATCCATTCATGTCGTACCATGCAGCCTACCTGTGTTGATACCTGTCAGCACCTGCTTGGTATTCAAATGTACAGTTAGCCAGCATTTAGGCTATGATATAGTCACCTAATCTCAGGGAGAGTTATACTTCTGACAACAAATTAATATATAGACTGATTTCAACAGTATGATTTACCTACCCTAAAAGCTCTCTATAACTAATTATTGGGGATTTTACTTTATTGAGCAATAAGTTATGCACAATCAGAGATGTGATTAAGAATAGCTTAGCTTTTAAATCACTATGGAGTTATCCCAGATCCTCAACTGATGGCCTAATCCTTATCCCACTGTCTTGTCTTATATCTTAAGCAATATCAGAACTGGCTACACTGAAATGGAAAACTGTCATTTCTACAGTAATTTGGGGGATATCAACAATAAAATACCCTGAAACATTTTACTGCAGCATACTGTAAATGATGGTGCATTGTGCGAAAATGTGGTGGGCAGGGAAAGAATTTCTCATTTTCAAATGGTACTGTTATTTCACCACTGAGGTGTTGTTTTCAACATAATCTACTCACGTTCGCATACACTGATTCATGGACTGTCTATATTTTACACAGCCCAACTTCACATGCACACTAGTATTCAGAGCGCACAGGAACCAGCGTGAGCAGCGACAATATCATCACGTCATCCAAAAACATGGCAGTCATTGGATGAATATAAAATGTTAATATCTTCAGCTGTGAGTAATGGAAAAGAAATCGGCCTGTGAAAATGCTGTACCAATGTAACTGGTACAGTATGTGGTTATAGTGCCCAATCAATTTGAAATACAGTATATAGGGGACAGATTGCATTTTGCCATGTCCTTTGGGTCTGTTTTGCCTTGTGGTCGCTGCCGGGTTGGAAGCCTTTGTTAAGGACTCTGGAAGTGCAAGTGATATAAAACACCATATATTCATTAATATGCTGTTATACACAAACACTTTACATAGCACCCAAGCTGCTTGTGCCAATCCCTTGTAATTACAATAAAATATTATGAAATACAAACCCCTTCCCTCAATGAGTTTCATCTATCCATTCATTAATTCATCACGATTACGGTAGAATTGACTTTTTGACAGAATAGTCCTAATACAGTACACTTTACAGTATTGTACTGTGTGTCATTACACAGTACTTTTTTTGATACCATATTTATATTACAGTAGGTGCACTGTAATATGAAATACATCATTTTACTTGACACTGAGCTGCCTGTAAATTACGGTCAATTTCACGACCACTCCTTTACAGTGTACTTTCTTTATCAAATAATGTGTGATTGCTCATGACCTGCACAGTGTAACAATAGCTATTAGTTGTGTGTGTGTGTTTGTTTGTTAGCAATGTAGTTGGGATCAGCTACTGGATTTCAACAGATATAGGCCTATCTGGTATGACTGGGCTGGGTAATATGTCATTTTCATTCCAAACAATGAGTCACAAGGAGTTGGCAAGATAGCACAAACAGGTCTGGGACCAGGCTCGGTAATATGCACTTCTACATTTGCACTCTGTACACTTATAAAGATAAACTGAGCTCCTCAAATATTTACGTAGATTACAATCCTGAATCCCGGGTAATCAAATCAAATTGTATTTGTCACATGCGCAGAATACAATAACGGGTTTAGACCTTACAGTGAAATGCTTACTTACAAGCCCTTAACCAACAATGCAGTTTTAAGAAAAAACAAGTGTTCAGTTTATTTTGTAAATACATTCTTAAGTAAACAATAAATAAATACTGTAACAAAACACCACCAGACCAGACATATGTTTCTCAAGTTAAACTAAATCATCCTCCTTATGGTCGTGTGTGTCCTTCTGCACCGGAGGTGTTTGTCGACTGTGTTTTGATGTATTCATTTCATTTTAAACGCAGAGCAGAGTGAATCTTTTTCCCTGTGGCAGTTTGTACAGGTAAACCACTGAGGTGTCTTGTTCCTGCTTGTCTAGTTCGGACTTGCGCCGGTTTTGTTAACTGTTGAAGGCAGACAAGTTTGATCTGAAGTTTGGGTCACGACTGGCATCCATCCATCTGTGAGACAAAATGGGGAATTTACCAGGAAGCAGCAACAGCATATCAATGGGGAAGCAAGAGAAATAACAGCAAGGTGTGATAGGGGTGAAAGAGGTGAAAATAAAAATTATGTTAAGCTGTATTTTATAGTTATTTTGTTCTTAAATGTTTGGTGGATTTAAATGTGCAGTCTGTAATTTTAAACAGCCTAACCCTGCCACAGTTTGGAAAGCTGGGGAATGGGGTTGAGGAAATGTTTCTCGGTAGTTGAAAGGTATTTTGAAGCTACACATGACATACCATATGGCATAAACAGTCATGACAGCTGCTAATTGTTCATGACGGTTATCTCATGACCATGACAGTGTTATGTTGTCCTTTCGGTGGAGGTAAAGTTAAGAAAATACATTACTTTCAACAAGCTATAGACTCTTCTCATGGCTATGCAAGTGTACTGTATATGTTTTCCATTAACATATTCCATAACACATCCCCACTAGATGATAACCAACAACCACAACCTAACTGGGTTCCACTGTCAGACAAATACATTCTATTGGGTGATGTAGTGGTAAAAAAAAGGGGTGTTGGTAAATTCTGTTACCAGTTGCTTCCTATACTTTCAGTGCATTTTTCCACTGAAGGTGAGTAAACTGTTGCGTAAAATACAAAAGGTGGACAAACTGCATTTGACTTGCGTTTAGCCTCTACACCACTGATTGTACATGGTGGGACTCACAAGGTGCTATCCAGTGTAATTGACCTTGCAAATATGCATGCGTTCATTGCTTACATCCGCAATGAAAGGCTCATTGTCCGTCCTCCCTCCCAAAAGCCTGGAAGGGATGAGAAAGCCAAGCCTATGGGTCCATAGCTTCAACCCCGCAGCACACACAGACACTTACACACACCAACTAATTCATGGACTGCTGAATGTACAGTTGAAGTCGGAAGTTTACATACACTCAGGTTGGAGTCATTAAAACTTGTTTTTCAACCACTCCACAAATGTCTTGTTAACAAACTATAGATTTGGCAAGACGGTTTTGACATCTACTTTGTGCATAACACAAGTCATTTTTCTGACAATTGTTTACAGACATATTATTTCACTTATATTATTCACTTACATACACTAAGTTGACTGTGCCTTTAAACAGCTTGGGAAATTCCAGAAAATTATGTCATGGCTTTAGAAGCTTCTGATATGCTAATTTACATAATTTGAGTCAGTTGGAGGTGTACCTGTGGATGTATTTCAAAGCCTACCTTCAAACTCAGTGCCTCATTGCTTGACATGAGAAAATCAAAAGAAATCAGCCAAGACCTCAGCCAAGATTGTAGACCTCCACAAGTCTGGTTCATCCTTGGGAGCAATTTCCAAATGCCTGAAGGTACCACATTCATCTGTACAAACAATAGTACGCAAGTATAAACACCATGGCACCACACAGCCGTCATACCGCTCAGGAAGGAGATGTGTTCTGTCTCCTAGAGATGAATGTATTTTGGTGCGAAAAGTGCAAATCAATCCCAGAACATCAGCAAATTGTTATTTATTTTTTACCTTTCTTTTACTAGGCAAGTCAGTTAAGAACAAATTCTTATTTTCAATGACAGCCTAGGAACAGTGGGTTAACTGCCTGTTCAGGGGCAGAACGACAGATTTGTACCTTGTCAGCTCGGGATTCAAACTTGCAAACTTTCGGTTACTAGTCCAACGCTCTAACCACTAGGCTACCCTGCCGCCCCAATGACCTTGTGAAGATGCCTGAGGAAACAGGTACAAAAGTACGAGTCCTATATCGACATAATTTGAAATGCCACTCAGCAAGGAAGAAGACACTACTCCAAAACTGCCATAAAAAAGCCTGACTACGGTTTGCAACGGCACATGGGGACAAAGATCATACTTTTTGGAGAAATGTCCTCTGGTCTGATGAAACAAAAATAGAACTGTTTGGCCATAATGACCATCGTTATGTTCGGAGGAAAAAGGGGGAGGCTTGCAAGCCAAAGAACACCATCCCAACTGTGATGCACGGAGGTGGCAGCATCATGTTGTGGGGGTGCTTTGCTGCAGGAGGGACTGGTACACTTCACAAACTAGATGGCATCATGAGGTAGGAAAATGTAACATCTCAAGACATCAGTCAGAAAGTTAAAGCTTGGTCACAAATGGGTCTTCCAAATGGACAATGTGGCAAAATGGCTTAAGGATAGCAAAGTCAAGGTATTGGAGTGGCCATCACAAAGCCCTGACCTCAATCCCATAGAACATTTGTGGGCAGAACTGAAAAAGCGTGTGCGAGCAAGGAGTTCTAAAAACCTGACTCAGTTACACCAGCTCTGTCAGGAGGAATGGGCCTAAATTCACCCAACGTGTTGTGGGAAGCTTGTGGAAGGTTATCTGAAACGTTAGACCCAAGTTAAACAATTTAAAGGCAATGCTACCAAATACTAATTGAGTGTATGTAAACTTCTGACCCACTGGGAATGTGATGAAATAAATAAAAGCTGAAATAAATAATTCTCTCTACTATTATTCTGAAATTTCACATTCTTAAAATAAAGTGGTGATCCTAACTGACCTTAGACAGGGAATATTTTACTAGGATTAAATGTCAGGATTTGTGAAAAAATGAGTTTAAATGTTTTTGGCTAAGGTGTATGTAAACTTCCAAAAAACTGTATGGTTGTAAGAGATGGGGCAAAATGATTGGCTAATAAGTCTGGCTGAGCAACTGACTGGCTGATTTACTGCAAGATAGGAAAATATGTGACTAAACTTAGCAAAAATAAGAAGAAACTGTATTATGAAGCCAAGATCAATTATATAATAAATGGTGTAAATTTATATTTTATAGGAAATTATGGGCAGAATGACAAATTGACCGATTGCTTCACTTCTTGTTTTTATGAGAAATGGTAATGTGTTGGAAATTCAAAATTGTTACACACAGCTCTGACACACACACTTACCCCATCAGACATGTCACCAGGGGTCTTTTCACAGTCCCAACATGTGACCTACTTGTTGTGTGTATGTACTGACATGTATGTGTAACTGATAGATGTACACACACCAACACTACATGTTAATGTTCTTAAATGTATGTAAATTGTAAAGTATTTGGTCTGTAATGTCTTTTTAGTTACATGTCGGACCCCAGTAAGACTAGCTGTCACCATTGACTTCAGCTAATGGGGATCCTAATAAATCAAATTCAATCAAATTAATTCAGAGACCATGTTGTTTTCCTCCTACTGATACCATCAAAGAAACACAGACCATTCAGTTTACATAACATAACAAACCTTCTACCGTACTCTGTCAACAACCCGTTTTTTAGCACCCTACAGTAACTAGTACTGTCCTTTTATTCTCAGTCATCAGGTATACGTTTTGCAGTAGCTTTTACCCTCTTGAATGACATGTCTTCTGCTCAAAATAAGTGTACTGTCTCAAATGGCCCTCAGCTGAAAGTGTGTACGGAGTAGTCATACAATCCTTGAATAAGGATATGGAATGATATCCTTCTGGGTCGTTAGGAGGCACAGTTGCCAGACTGCAAGCCAAAAGTGTGTGAGGTGTAGTGTGTTGCTACAGTAGTTCATGGCTCCAGCATGCCTGAAGTTATGGTTGTGGGTGAGAAAAGACATGCCACATACCATTTGCACTGTACCATAAGGTTATTTTGTACTGTAGATGCTTTTGGTAAACTTCAGATTCTTACTTGATCATCCATCTCCATTTCAACATTTCTAACCTAGTAATCCATGGCTTTTAGTTCTTCTAGCATTTCTTCAGCTTACCTTTCTAATATCTGCTGCCCTGCTGACTCATATTGGAATTATAAGACCAACCATACCTGAAACAGAGTTCCTTTGGAATTATAAGACCAACCATACCTGAAACAGAGTTCCTTTGGAATTATAAGACCAACCATACCTGAAACAGAGTTCCTTTGGAATTATAAGACCAACCATACCTGAAACAGAGTTCATTTGGAATTATAAGACCAACCATACCTGAAACAGAGTTCCTTTGGAATTATAAGACCAACCATACCTGAAACAGAGTTCCTTTGGAATTATAAGACCAACCATACCTGAAACAGAGTTCCTTTGGAATTATAAGACCAACCATACCTGAAACAGAGTTCATTTGGAATTATAAGACCAACCATACCTGAAACAGAGTTCCTTTGGAATTATAAGACCAACCATACCTGAAACAGAGTTCCTTTGGAATTATAAGACCAACCATACCTGAAACAGAGTTCCTTTGGAATTATAAGACCAACCATACCTGAAACAGAGTTCATTTGGAATTATAAGACCAACCATACCTGAAACAGAGTTCCTTTGGAATTATAAGACCAACCATACCTGAAACAGAGTTCCTTTGGAATTATAAGACCAACCAAACCTGAAACAGAGTTCCTTTGGAATTATAAGACCAACCATACCTGAAACAGAGTTCCTTTTTTTGTTTGGCCTTACTAATTTTCCTTCATTTGAAGTAATAGTAGGAAGTGATGTTTCGGTTTTAGATAGAACCCACATATTCAGTTTGCACAGTTTGACCAAACATTCACAACCTTACAGCTTGAATAACTGTATTTTTATTTTTACTTCTATGCTTATCATACTGTACTGTAGTGTATAGAATTGATAGATCAATTTAGGCCTACAGCTTTTTGTGGCAGAAAGGGTTCATTTTGATTGACATGTGTTTGCTCTCTTTCTGTGTGCTAAAGTATATGAATTGAGTAATGGCATTTTTAAGCAATAAGGCCTGGGTTTGTGGTATATAGCCAATATACCACAGCTAAGGGCTGTTATTAGGCATGAGGCAGCACTGAGAACTGCATACAGCCCTGAGCCATGTCATATTGGCCATATACCACAAACCCATGAGGTGCCTTATTGCTACATACCACAACTTTCAGCCAATCAGAATTCAGGGCTCAAACTACCCTGTTTATAATTAGTAATAAGGCATGACAGCCCATGGTATATTGTGGATTACACACAGTTAATGGGTGTTCTTAGGCCTGGTGCAATGCAGTGTAGGCCTATGAGTACTGTATGTGTATTTGTGTTCATCCGTGTATGCATTTTGTGGTTGTATTGTACATTTTACGCTATGTAGTCAGTTAATGTTTTGGACAGGAGTAACATAAGAGCAGAGCATGAATGAGAATATTTTTGTTTAATTTCTCTCCTGTAGTCCTACTCCCCCAACACGCATGTTTCGCCACGATACTGAATCAGAACTTGAGGCTATGAGCTTTACAGACAAGTCTATAGCAGTATGGCTGAGTGGACTCATGTTTGATATTCTTACTAGCCTCTGTACTGACAGTTCTCCAGTATGATGTGTCACAGCCACGTTGTGGTGTGTGCCTGGGAGGAGGATGTGGAGCAGGGCCAGGTAGGTTGGAGGATCAAGTGAAGCAATTTCTAACACACCACATATCCTATGATTAATTTACTGTATGATTCATATACTGTATGATTCATATACTGTATGATTCATATACTATGATTCATTTACTGTATGATTCATATCCTATGATTCATTTACTGTATGATTCATATCCTATGATTCATTATACATTTGAATGATTTGATGTTATTGTCTATAGGTTTTGTGGGAATGTGGCAGTTCAGGTACAGATTGTGTACATACAAACAGAAGCTGACACATATAGTATCTGTAATAACCAGTTCTTTGCATGTCTGTTGATGGAGTTTGCCAGGGGAACAATAAACAGAAGCAGCCTGACTGCCAACTGCTGCAGATCAGAGTCAGTCTGTCAGTGGTCTCTCTCCAGCTCCCTGCTTTGACTTTGATCCCAGCTGACCAAGGGAGAGTGTTTGTATGCAACTTCCTGTAGAGCGAAAGGAAAGCTGCCACAATGTTTGACTGATAATATTGTGGTGAGACGCAGCATGCAGACACAGTGGCGAAGTTCATCATCTGACATGATGTTTCAGACATATCAATAAAATGTGTTGATTGATCACCATTGCAAGACATTCTAGATGGTTCTACTGTAGTTCCAATCACATGATTCATATCCCCCAGGCTTGAACGGCTTTTCTTTATCAGAGAAATCTGCAGTAAATCTCCTCTGATGTGACATAATTTATTCACATACCTGCCCCTTGTTCCCTAGATCAGCAGAGTCACTCCAGAGGAATGCACTTAGCCAGCAAAGCTTTGACAAATAGTGCCTACTTTAGGACCATTAGATAAGACATTGATTCTCCATTCTGTCTATGTCAGCTCATTGATCAATTTTGAGAAGTCTAACTTGAATTTTTATATATATATATATATATATATATATATATAGACAGTAACAGACAGAGCCCTGCAGGTAGAGACAGAGAACGTGGTGGGGTCGGCGAGAGGGAGGAAGGGAGGGGTTGGAGTGAGTGATTGGTGGGAGGAGTGAGGAGGGGTGGGAATAAGGGCAGAGTGAGGAGGGGTGGGAATAAGGGGGTGGGACAGTGGAGGATGCAGAGCGATATGCTTGGAATTTAACCGCCATGGCTGACTGGTTCTGGAGTCTATAGGACTAAGAACTTTAAGCATCTTGTCTTCAGTGAAATGGAATGTGTATGGTATGAACCTGGAACCAAGGTTGAGAGATCTTGTAGAATTTTCTCTACTGAATTAAATTTGTTGTTTAACTAGTCCTTTATTAGGTAATTTAAAAACAAAATGCATGCATTAAGAAAACTAGGAAATACTTAGCTTAACAGCCATTTACCCATTGAGCGAGGTGTTTAGCAAGGTGTCAGTAACCATGTAACCACTATGTCTGTGTGACACTAGTGTTGATCCCTGCTCAATTGGTCTTCATTATTTTCTCTCCCCATTTTTTTCAGATGTCTGTCTACATCCACAGGTTAAATTAATAATAATAACAATATTTAATAATAACAATATTTAATTTGTAAAGTGCATTTCAAACACTAAATAGAAAACTAAACAAACCAAATTCATCAACACTACATCAGAAAGCAGAAAAAAAGATCACAATACATACAAAACCATGACCTACTATTATAGACTTTAAGCAGATTAAGAATGTTCATTAACATGGTGATAGAGTGATGCATTAGGCATCAACGCATAATTACTGACACAATCAAAGGACGGACAGGGCTGGACGTAGCCTAGAGCTTTGTACTGACACCGATGGGCATTGAGTAGGTGGTGCTGTTGTGTCTCTTTAAGGCCAACTCTTGTATTTTGAGACAATGCAGGTTTTGCTGTTCAATGGTCATTTCGATTCTTGAGCTTAGTACAAGTGTCTTACCCTACCATAGCCTTAAGTAAAAGGTTGTATTACATATTTTTTTAATATCATTTAGGTCTTTGTAAACAGGGTTGGGCCGTATCCAGATTTCCATACCTTCATACCGTACCTGTACCATACCGGGCTATACGGTATTACCAGCAGTGCACACAAGGGCCGCTAGTTCTATTCAAACGTTATTTAAAAAAATATTATGCCAACAAAGTACTAGTGATTACCCATAGCAGACACAACCTAAATGCTCACAAGCTCAAGAGAGGACAGACAAACCTGGCTCATAAAGTTATGCAACTATCTCAAAAGGCTACTCACATTTGATCCAGGAGAGGATTGATTGTCTCTTCTGTAACCAAGAAGCTTGATCTTGCAAGCTAACCAACTCCCGACTCCGACTGTTTGGTCACCTGGCCAGATCAAACCCACCTCTGGAGCCTGCCCTTGTCCTCAAGGAGCCATCCCCCAACTGGCCACACCCAAGATAAAGAACGAGAGTCTGGTTTGGTCACCAGTTGGAGGTTGTCCTACTCAACCTGGGACTCAACACCACATCAGCCTGGGACCTTGCCTAGAATAGGATGGCGTGGCGTTCACTGCGCTCCAAGGAGCGAGCAAAGATGAGTGAGTGAGTATTTAAAATCATACCGTCTGTATTTCAAAATACCCCTGTATACTGTATATATGGGCTGTCTGTCAGGGGAGGAGGACTATGACTGGTATGATCATTAAAGAAGGCCTTCTGAGGCTGAAGAGCCCCAGCCCCACATGGCTGCATCGTTTCCATTGTGAACCATCATCACTGTTTAATGGACTGATTTGTCTACAGTCAAAGTCGGGAGGTGGCTAGCTTGCAAGACCAAGCCTCTTGGTTACAGCAGAGACAATCAATCAGGCAAGAGAATGTGGCCGGTTTGAGTCTAGATAGATATGCAACATTCTACAACTGATCCAGATCCAGTTGTAGTTCGTTAAAAGGCCAGATTAACTGGTGGCATGTGACAATGATCTGACCTAGGAACAGAGGACTTGAAATTAAAGGAGTAGCATTGTTTTTACATCCAAAGCCAATGAAAAGCAATCTGGTTGAGAGCATTATAGGTGTGTGTGTGTGTGTGTGTGTGTGTGTGTGTGTGTGTGTGTGTGTGTGTGTGTGTGTGTGTGTGTGTGTGTGTGTGTGTGTGTGTGTGTGTGTGTGTGTGTGTGTGTGTGTGTGTGTGTGTGTGTGTGCACATCCTGTTATCCCTGCGTGTGTGTATGTGTGCATACACCTGGATTAGTTTGTTTTAATGGACTGATTTGTTTACCCAATGTCTCGAGCTGTAAGACAGGGGACTCTGTGCCACAACATAGGGCGGAGTTTTGAGTCTATATAAATTGTAGTTTGACTAAACAAACTACATTAACCAGGTTTCCATCCAACCTTTTTATGCACGTAAAGTGCATGTTGGATAAAAAATGTCATGACAGGCCTGATGGAAAGAGCAAATTTGTCACTAAACTTTCCAAATGTCTACCAAACTAGTAAATTTGCTAGACAACGTGGGATCTTTTTGTGTCAGTAGAATTCATTATGCTAGTAAAAAGTACATTATTTTCTTTAGGAATATAGTGAAATAAAATGTAAAGTTGTAAAAAATAAACAGTAAAGTACAGATTAACCCCAAAAATACTTAAGTGGTACTTTAAAGTATTTTACTTAAGTACTTTACACCACTGTAGACAAGGTGGGATCTTTTTGTGTCGTTAAAATGTATTATGCGAGAAATGGCAGTGGAAATACTTTTATGTGTAAATATTGATATAATAACCATCGTATTGAAGTAAACTTGGGGTCATGCAATGACATGTTGTCACGACTCTGGAAAGCATACGGTTTATTAGGCTACAGATGAAATACATACTAAATGCCTTATTCTGGTGACATGATGATCGATGCTTGGCTGCCGTTTGACAAATTTCATCATGTAGGCTATACCCGCACTCTATCTGCGAGATGTTGGCTAGAGCGCACGTGCCAATGCCAGATTGGGCACATTCGCTATATAAAGCTAAATGTTTTGTGACATTTTTAGTAGAGTTAACCTATTTAACTCGTTTATTAATTTTTCGGTACAGTCATCAATTGGTTGCCAATTGGATGGAAACCAAGCTACTCTTGTGAATTTGTTTGTTTTGACACCTGCTGCATTACCTTCAGACTGTTGGTAATGCAGTGCTTATCAATCTGCAAATCTCTACAGCTCAAAATGTCATGTCCTGGACAGTATCAGGATGAGAGAGAGAGAGAGAGAGAAAGAGAGAGAGAAAGAGAGAGAAACAATCTCTCTAGGGGGCTGCAATGAAAACGTAACCCTGCTTTGAACCTCTTAACCCCCTGAACAAACATGTATACAAAGATAAAATCACATAGTATATCTACACACAAACCCACGAGTGATATCCAACAAAGACCTACAGTAGGTATCATGCCTACACCTTTAGCTGACACCAGTCATTGTCCAGTGGAAATAAAGCTTTCTTTGTTAAAGGTAGTTCTGGTCATCATTATCAAACTGACTGTTTGAAGAAAAAAATGGTTTCCTATCACCATTCCCTTTACCCTGTTTTTACTAACAATCAGACATCTGGTGTGTCCATTCTGGCTCGGACATGGCTACTTGCTTACTTGGAGATATGGTGTGCTTGTTTCTGTGCCACCCACTTTTTTCTGGTGATATTTTAAATACAAATTATTCCAATATAACTATACAGCACATGGTCCATTTGTCAGAAATTGAAAGCTTGCACATTCATGCTAAACTAATCAAAATACCATTGCATAGGTTGTTATTATGGACATAACATCATCATGTCAAGTGTTGTGTTATACATGTCCCAAAGATGTCTATCTTTATGTGGAGCAGTGAACAGGGGAGTGAGATAAGTGCCAGGATGAATGTGAGTTCTTTCCTCATCCTCCTCCAAAGTCAACACATTCAGGGTTACGACAGGCCTGGTTGTGAAAGCATGTCATCTGAGCAGAATGCACTGTATTGGGCTGTTGTGGTCACATCACACTTGTTTCTCAGTCCCTTGATGATTAAACAAGTGATAAATGGAGTCTTTATTACGCTCTACTGTACTGGTCTATAGCCTCCAGTAATTGTTTCAGGTTCAGTAGCTCTGTCTTTCAGCGTTCTGCTGGTAATTGTGTATTGTACTGTGTGTGCACAGAGCGCTATATAGTGTTTAATGTTCATATTCTATATGCATTCATGAAACTCAAACATATGCATCATTCAGCTATTGTAAGCTGCTGTCCAAACTAGAGCGGTTAAAGTTTGTTTTGGAGTTTGGGCCTGGCAGGAACAAATATATCTTTCATCAACAGCCACTGGTGACTCACCCAGCCAGCCCCACTCATAACCTGTAGAATGATGTATGAGTCATGCCTTGACTTCACTCCATCCCTTGTTTGACTTTATGAAGTCCCACAGGTTCGTTCCCTGCATACGTTTATTCAAAATGTTTGTGTTTCTATATGATGAGTGATGTTTTGATACCATTGATATGTGCCAAGCTGTAGCCTGTGCCAAGCTGTCCTGTTTGTGTGTGTGTGTGTGTGTGTGTGTGTGTGTGTGTGTGTGTGTGTGTGTGTGTGTGTGTGTGTGTGTGTGTGTGTGTGTGTGTGTGTGTGTGTGTGTGTGTGTGTGTGTGTGTGTGTGTGTGTGTGTGTGTGTGACACCCTGCCTTGCTGACTGAACAGCTGTGTTGAGCTTTGCCATTGTAAAAGTATATTGATACAGTTAATGCAAAACAACAGAGCCATTGTTTTACTGAGGAGGATAATGCTCCGTGGCTCGGCTGCTGCTGGCTTTTATCAGTCAACTCCTCTGTTGACTATTCTGCAACATTACAGTGTGTTGTCTAAATGATCTGCTTGAGAGCGTCTGTTATGTTGCGTGGGAGGCAGTTCTACTTCTGTAATACTATAACTTCACTGTAGGCTAGCTGCCATATTTCCTAAACATACCCAGGAAACTAGTGGGAGTGACCAATGGAGTTGCACAACAGTTCATTGAACTTCCAAAATGTCTAAAAACATTGTAAAACATTTAAGTTTTGAATGTTAGGGTTTCAGAAAATCTCAAATAACTTAATATTACCCGCCTGTATTTCCTGTTATGTTGAAGTGTGCCAGATCTGAATATCTCCTACACTCTTAGTAAAAAAAGGTTTTATCTAGAGCCTAAAGCCAAATTGATACCTGTTGCTAACATGCGTCCTGTCATGCTCGCTGAAATGAGTGGACCAAGGTGCAGCGTGGTAGGCGTACATTTTCCTTTATTAAATGAACACCGAACAAAAAACAACAAAATACCAAACGAAATGTGAAGCTAAATAACAGTGCTAACAGGCAACTATCCATAGTCAAGATCCCACAAATCACAATGGGGAAATGGCTGCCTAAATATGATCCCCAATCAGAGACAATGATAAACAGCTGTCTCTGATTGGGAACCATACCAGGCCAACAAATCACTAATCATCTGGATGACCCACCCTAGGACCATCACGCCCCAACCAACATAGAGAATAAACAGCTCTATGCTCAGGGCGTGACACGTCCTTTGTCCTGATCTTATCCACATTCTGATTGTGTCCACATTGAAGACGTAGCATCTATACATGGTGATAAAATGTGTCTCTTATCCATCCACTCTGTCCACAATGTAACCAGATTTCCTGGTGCCTCCCTGTATGCAGATTATTTAACAGATATTCTTTCAAAATAATATTTATTTATTTTAAGACAATTATTGATGCCATAAGTCAATGGTGCTATCTGTCGATGATTTTGAGGCCGATATAATTATTTAAATGTTTTATCCATCCATATCTGTTTATACTTGATTGATATTCAGATACAATGAGTCCCTGACTACCTCCGGAGGTGGCCAGGAAGATCTGATTACAATCAGATTACAATGAGTATTTTAATCGTCTACACCAGTCTAAAAATGTGTGCACAATCCGAATGTGGACAAGATCAGGACAAAATATGCACGTTAGAACCACGTATAAACAGGGCTTAAAAAGGTCATTTGGCTGTCCCTACAGGAGAACCCTTTGAAGAACCCTTTGGGTTCCAGGTAGAACCCTTTTCAGTTCCATGTAGAACCCTTTCCACAGTGTTCTACATGGAACGCAAAATAGTTATATCTGTAACCAAAAAGGGTTCTCCTATTGGGACAGCCAAATAACTCTTTTGAAACCCTTTTATCTAAGAGTGTAGGGGAGGGATGGCATCAGATGGCATGGAGTAACAGAGAAAGACTCCAAGCAGTTTGGAGCTGGTTGATTTAGGCCTCAGACTTGTTCAGAGGCTGCAAACTGATAGAGAGACTGAGGAAATGTTTACCCAAAACTGGTGACTGATGTCTTACTGAGGTCAAAGGGCAAGGTTGGGGGTTAAGTTTATTTAATTACATAACGTTTGCTTTTGTGTGTTTTGTTCCATCTTACTTATTTGACCTCCGATCGCAGACCTCAAGTCATATTGATTTGCTGCGTGGTTAATATGTTGCATCTGTATACAGCACCACATGGGAGTGTGGATGGTTCCTGTGGTCTTTATAATTACTCAGTGCATAGTTGTTGCATTGGATATGTCATAGTCATTATCCATTATGAAACATGAGAAAGGTTCTGTGACATGATTGTCCAAAACACAGGGTCCTAATTATGAAAAATGAGAAAGCAATTAGCATTCATATTTATTCAGATCCTTTCAGATCAAGCTGTGTATGTGAGATAACACGTTCTGCCAGATGTGCTTCCTCTTCGGGCTTGAAGTTGGAACAGATACCGCTGTCTGCAAGTAGACACCCGCTGGGCACAGACGTCAGTTCAACGTCTAGTTTTGATTTACATTTGGTTGAGTTGTCAACAAATGTGAATTCAACTTGAAATCAGCAAAACATTTCACTATATCATTGGATTTAGATTCAAATATAACATTATCTTAAAATTGACTTTTTTCCAAATCCAATCAGTTTTTCACATTGATTCAACATCACATAGATTGGTTGAAATGACATGAAAACAATGTTGATTCAACCAGTTTGTGACCAGTGGGCAGCACTAGAAAACAAGAGAATAAAACTTTATGGATGCTTCGTCTGTAGAAGTCTTGCAAACTCAGCATAATTTAGGAAAAAAATGTATCATAATCAAACCATCCATTCATGCATTAAAAAGATCCCTGGTTCAACCCTAATTCATGGCTCATAGACCCAACGTCACAGCAATCTATTCTGCACAGTTTGTTATTTACCCAAAGTCACTGTACAAATAAATAATTAACTGACGAGACTGGCTTCAATGTGTTGGCAAAGTAGGCATGGCCAGGGTAACTTAACATATGCCAACGGAATCAATAGATTCTGTAGAGTAGCAGTTTGATGATTTATGGTTCTGTATGACTCATCAGGCAACTTTGTCATGATGAAAATATATTCTGCATACACCCTATTGTGGGAAAAGATGGTATAACAAAGCCAGAAGATGCTGATCAGTGATGAACAAACAAACCTCTTTTGTTGAAAAATGTACATGACTGCCCGTTTTACTCAGGTGGTTGAAACGTCCCACATGTAGCAGAGTAAGACAATTATCTTATTGACTGATGGGGAATGTTTTTTTTAAGTGTAGTGCATTTATCTTCAACATTGCTAAAATGTCTCAGAACATGGTGTTGCACCTGTATCTACAGCACAGGAAGTTGGTTTCACCTTAATTGGGGAGGACGGACTCGTGGTAATGGCTGGATTGGAATGGTATTAAATCCATCAAACACATGGTTTCCATGTGTTTGATGCCATTCCATTCCAGACATTATTATGAGCTGTCCTCCCCTCCGCAGCCTCCACTGATCAACAGAATCAACAGTGGAATGCTGGTTCCCATTCTGCATTCTAAGAGAGATTCTCATAGCTCACTATATTGGGAAGGCACAATGGGTGTGAGCTAGCCTAACCACTTCCATTGACAACACAGAGTCAACTTAAAACCCTTTGAGTACAGTGATGTTGTACCCACAGCAACTATTAAAACATTCCCAAACCAGAAACCGTGGATTGATGGCAGCATTCGCATGAAACTGAAAGCGCGAACCACTGCTTTTAACCAGGGCAAGGTGACCGGAAACATGACCGAATACAAACAGTGTAGCTATTCCCTCTGCAAGGCAATCAAACAAGCTAAGTATCAGTATAGAGACAAACTAGAGTCGCAATTCAACGGCTCAGACACAAGAGGTATGTGGCAGGGTCTACAGTCAATCACGGATTACAAAAAACAAAACAGCCCCGTTGCCGACCAGGATGTCTTGCTCCCAGACAGAATAAACAACTTCTTTGCTCGCTTTGAGGACAATACAGTGCCACTGACACGGCCCGCCACCAAAATCTGCGGACTCTCCTTCACTGCAGCCGACGTGAGTAAAATTTTTAAACGTGTTAACCCTCGCAAGGCTGCAGGCCCAGACGGCATCCCCAGCCGCGTCTTCAGAGCATGCTCAGACCAGCTGGCTGGTGTGTTTACGGACATATTCAATCAATCCTTATCCCAGTCTGCTGTTCCCACATGCTTCAAGAGGGCCAACCTGGTTCCTGTTCCCAAGAAAGCTAAGGTAACTGAGCTAAACGACTACCGCCCCGTAGCGCTCACTTCCGTCATCATGAAGTGCTTTGAGAGACTAGTCAAGGACCATATCACCTCCACCGTACCTGACACCCTAGACCCACTCCAATTTGCTTACCGCCCCAATAGGTCCACAGACGAGGCAATCGCAACCACACTGCACACTGTCCTAACCCATCTGGACAAGAGGAATACCTATGTGAGAATGCTGTTCATCGACTACAGCTCAGCATTTAACACCATAGTACCCTCCAAACTCGTCATCAAGCTTGAGACCCTGGGTCTCGACCCCGCCCTGTGCAACTGGGTACTGGACTTCCTAATGGGCCGCACCCAGGTGGTGAGGGTAGGTAACAACATCTCCACCCCGCTGATCCTCAACACTGGGGCCCCACAAGGGTGCGTTCTGAGCCCTGTCCTGTACTCCCAGTTCACCCACGGCTGCGTGGCCATGCACGCCTCCAACTCAATCATCAAGTTTGCAGACGACACTAAAGTGGTAGGCTTGATTACCAACAATGACGAGACGGCTTACAGGGAGGTGAGGGCCCTCGGAGTGTGGTGTCAGGAAAATAACCTCACACTCAACGTCAACAAAACATAGGAGATGATCGTGGACCTGAGGAAACAGCAGTGCGAGCACCTCCCTATCCACATCGATGGGACAGTAGTGGAGAAGGTGGAAAGTTATAAGTTCCTCCGGTGTACACATCACGGACAAACTGAATTGGTCCACCCACACAAACAGCATCGTGAAGAAGGTGCAGCAGCACCTCTTCAACCTCAGGAGGCTGAAGAAATTCGGCTTGTCACCAAAAGCACTCACAAACTTTTACAGATGCACAATCGAGAGCATCTTGTCGGGCTGTATCATCGCCTGGTACGGCAACTGCTCCGCCCACAACCGTAAGGCTCTCCAGAGGGTAGTGAGGTCTGCACAACGTATCACCGGGGGCAAACTACCTGCCCTCCAGGACACCTACACCACCCGGTGTCACAGGAAGGCCATAAAGATCATTAAGGACAACAACCACCCGAGCCACTGCCTGTTCACCCCGCTATCATCTAGAAGGTGAGGTCAGTACAGGTGCATCAAACCAGGGACCGAGAGACTGAAAAACAGCTTCTATCTCAAGGCCATCAGACTGTTAACAGCCACCATTAACATTGAGTGGCTGCTGCAAACATACTGACTCAACTCCAGGCACTTTAATAATGGAAAAATGGATGTAAAAAATGTATCACTAGCCACATTAAACAATGCCACTTAATATAATGTTTACATACCCTACATTACTCATCTCATATGTATGTACTGTACTCGATACTGTACTACCATCTGTACTACCACAGTATACTGTACTACCATCTACTGCATCTTGCCTATGCCGTTCTGTACCATCACTCATTCATATAACTTTGTGTACATATTCTTCATCCCTTTACACGTGTGTGTATAAGGTAGTTGTTGTGAAATTGTTAGGTTAGATTACTCGTTGGTTATTACTGCATTGTCGGAACTAGAAGCACAAGCATTTCACTACACTCGCATTAACATCTGCTAACCATGTGTTTGTGACAAATAACATTTGATTTGATTTGACCTCCTGAAAACAGACCAGTGCCTATTGACATGTGTGTCCCAGAAAGCACAATGTTATTCTAACTACTGCACACACGCTGTTGTGAATTGTGAATAAGTTGTGTGGGTGAGTGTCGTCTGACCAGTGTACCATTTCTCTCTGCTATAAATCGTCAAGTCTGTCATGTAAAGCACAACGAGGGTGTCAGATGTCACAGTTAAAACAGGAAACAGAAGCGTTGTGGTTGTGTTCTTGGATATGTTGATGTTGAAGAAATGTGTACTTACAGCTGAGTTACTTTCGGTGTGTCAAGTGGTCATGGGCGATGACTGGACCTTTGTACCTTTTCATTTTGAAAAGGCCATACATCATTAATGTGATAGCAACATATAGGTGGAATGGGTGGCACAATTAGCCATGCCATGGGGTTTGTGAATGTGTGTGTGAGAAAGTGGACCAGTGGATAAGGACATGTTATAATCCGGAAGTGGGTCGACTCCTGAATGCTGAATGGTTAAAACCATGATAGAAAAGATGAAATCAAAAGAAAGACTGCGAGAGTGGGCGAGGGATAGAAACCAAGTTTCAGCATCTTATCAGTGGTTACTGGGTAAGAACAGCAGCCTGCTCTAAGCCTAACAGTACCTCTCTCTCTCTCTCTCTCTCTCTCTCTGTCTGTCTGTCTGTCTCTCTGTCTGTCTGTCTGTCTGTCTGTCTGTCTGTCTGTCTGTCTGTGCGTCAGGAGTTTTGACCAACCGAGCGTGAAAACAGAATACAGCACCACGACTGACAGGGATGCTACCTCCATGATCAGCTATGACATGTCAGCCTTCAACAGCCTCAGTCCCAACAAGTCCAGAAATAAGGTATGTCACTATATAGTAGACTACAATAGGAGTCCTCTGTTGTGTTGTGGAGAAGTCATCTGGAAATATCTGTTCTATATTTGAATTACTGTACTTTTAAACCCCACCCTCTTTACCTTCTGTGAGGCCAATCTAAAGTATTTTAGGACAGACTCATCTAAGATTAATGATGAAATGTGACTATACTATACATTGTAGCAAAACATACTGTACCATACATTTTTACCATAGTTCTGTTCTGCAATTGTCAAAAGTATGTGTCAAAAGAGAGAACTTTCAGAGTGGATAGATTCATATGCAACACACTTGATATTGATCAAAACGATTACTAAACATAATTTCAGTGACAGAATCTGTTTCTTTGCTTGGAGACATTTACCCCATACTACTGCTTGCCACTTCTTGCACTGAGCCTGGATGTGCAGTCATATAGAAGGTGTGCAGAGGAGGGCAGTATTGACTCACTTTGCAGGGCCTTGAGTGGAAAAGAAGTAAGGTAAATCCCAAACCAGTCCCTTCCTCCCTCCTCACTCCTCGGCCCTCCAATTGCACGATCAAGTGTTATTGAGGAGGTAGGTGCTAATTAGACCCTTTGATATGTGAGATGTACATAAACAGTACAGCAGTTCAGATTCTTCAGACAGACCCCTCAATAAAAGTTTGAGTCAGTTTATTTGTATTATGCAACATTTAGGTTTTGAATACCGATCTACATGATCATTTCTTCAATGCCTTGGGTTATTAAGATAAATGTAGACACATTTATCAGAAGCCCCTTAAAGTTGTATACAAATCATTAGGGTTGAAGGGTAAATTATATGCCCACCTACAGATGCAGTATCTTAATTTGACCGATATTGTCACAGCAAAATAATCCTGCAGTGACAGGATTTCTTCCTGTGTTATTCTCCATTGATACCTACTTGTCCAACATGTTGTCCAACATGTGCACTGTATATTATAGTTATTATTCATTATTCATTATTATTATTAATGGGGTAGGATTCACTATCTATGTTCTATTGATATCAATCCAGCTTTCACAAATACGTAATTAAGTACATTCATCCGTTCAAGAAGAATTATGTTTTCCCTGGAAACTTGGTTACTTGAGTAGAAAGAATAGGATCCTGTGTCTTTTATTTTATACATTAAAATGAAGTATTTCTAAGCTAGGCATACAATTTGGAACATGAACTTGAACACAATAACCACTAAGTTTGTGCCTGTACCTGTCATGTGTTTCCTGAAAGGTCTGAGGCCATTTGGAAACAAAAGAACAATCAGCTCTGTTTCAACAGGATTTTTAATAGGTGAAAGTCCTGTGGAGATCCAGAGTCTGTTTCTACTACTGAAGGAAGGATGTGCACAGGTCCATATGAAACAACAACAGCAGATCGTTCAACTCGTGCCAGTTATAGGCACAAAAGGGCAAAAATGTTCATCCTTTCGTGTGTCAGAGTTGGTCGAACCATTCACACTGTACACTGCTGAATCATGTAATAATTAGCAAATATTCGCAAATGTACATATTGTGTTTTTTCCTTGTCTTGGTCTTATCCACTGTATTATGATATTGATAAAGATGTCCCGGGGCTACTGACTTGCCCCAGTTTGTTTGAGGGAAGAAGGGTGGAGATGTTTGTCAGACATCCGTGTCCATACATTCTCATTGGATAATTAGTTAATGTGGGGTTTTTTTTATGTGAAAGCTCTTTCACAATAGCCTTTATGCTGCACCTGTGATAGAAGTGGAATTATGCCCTGAAGCAATGTACCTTAGTTTGTTTGATACAAGTCTACTCAGGGCTAGACAGATATAGATACACACGGATATCGCTCACACACTGTCTCTCTGTCTGTCTGTAAAGTTAGACAGTTCACTTATTGTATTTGGCGGCGTTGACTTTTATTCCAGCTTTAGTAATTGTATATTGTTATCTTCAACCAAGCAGCTTAGCAGGAAGCTATGAGCTGATAAACATTCACTTTTTGCACCTGATTTGCTATTGGTGCAGGATATGGTTATTATGCCGGAACTGTAAGGAAAATAAATCTACAGGCTAAAATCCAGCAAGTATCGCTAAAATGGTATGTAGCGGTTTTATGTGTATTATCTTTAGTTATGATGTTCTGTATAGGCTGTTCCAGCCTGTACTATAGTAGGAAACAGACAAACAGAGTATGCTGGGCTTTTGTATGTATGCTACTGTGTGTACTATGTTTTTGTTTAGACAGCCTTTATGTGATGTGTATGTTTGTATTGATTCTATGGATCCTGGACTCCCTGGAGAACAGTGACTATCCTGGCTAAATAGACTATCCTGGCTAAATCAATGAAAATAAATTAAATGACAGAATACAAAGTATACAGACAACAAAAGAACATTGGGACAGTCTTGTTCCATGAATATATGGGCAGTGTGCATCATGGCTGGATAGAACTTTCTTTTCACTTTGACATTATAGAGTATTTTGTGCAGATCAATGACAAAAAAAATCGCAATTAAATCTATTTCAATCCCACTTTGTAACACAACAAAATTTGAAAAAATCCAAGGGGGTGAATATTTATGATACCCACTGTCTAAATTGACTAAGACGTACATTGTTGTGTTTATTTCTAGGTATGGTAAGTAATCCAATAGATCTTATAGAAAACTAGTATTATTTGGTGATCCTTACATTCCTTGTTTGCCTCGTTGGTTCTCATTCGACCTGTCCGGCATTGGGATTCAAAACCTGTCGATACTGACTTGTGGGAAATTTTATTAGTCACATGCGCCAAATACAACAGGTGTTTCACCTTACAGTGAAATGCTTACTTACAAGCCCCTAAACAACAATTCAGTTTAAAAAAGTACAGATAAGAATACGAAATAAAAGTAACAAGTAATTAAAGAGCAGCAGTGAAATAACAATAGCGAGACTATATACAGGAGGGTACCGATACAGATTCAATGTCCGAGGGCACCGGTTAGTTGAGGTAATATGTACATGTAGGTAGAGTTTTTAAAGTGACTGTGCATAGATGACAACAACAGAGAGTAGCAGCGGTGTAAAAGAAGGGGAGGGGGGGTCAACGCAAATAGTCTGGGTAGCCAATTGATTAGATGTTCAGGAGTCTTATGGCTTGAGGGTAGAAGCTGTTTAGAAGCCTCTTGGACCTGGCGCTCCAGTATCGCTTGCCGTGTGGTAGCAGAGAGAACAGTCTATGACTAGGGTGGCTAGAGTTTTTGAACATTTTTAGGTTCTTCCTCTGACAACGCCTGGTATAGAGGTCCTGGATGGCAGGAAGCTTGTCCCCAGTGATGTACTGGGCCGTGTCGCACTACTCCCTGTAGTGCCTTGCGGTCGGAGACCGAGCAGTTGCCACACCAGGCAGTGATGCAATCCGACAGGATGCTCTCGGTGGTGCAGCTGTAGATCCTTTTGAGGATCTGAGGACCCACGGCAAATCTTTTCAGTCTCCCGAAGTCTGCCTAATTTTGTCAATACCATAGAATTAGCCATTAGAAAATGACTTTAATAGGATCTCTATGGTCATTGCCCAGGTGCTGTAGAAGCCTGATCATTTTCCTACCTGGCTGTTACCAGAGAGACATCTACACCAGTGTTTCCCAACTCTGGACAAGCACACCTGATTACTACTTGACTACTTGTCAACTAATCATCAAGTACTTGACAAGTTGAATCAGGTGGTTTTGTCCAGGGCTACAACAAAAATGTGTGCTGTTGGGGGGTACTTGAGGACCAGAGTTGGGAAACACTGATCTATACCATTCAGCTTGGCCTGTTTGATTTTGACAAGAATGCTATATACTATAGACTATCAGTAACATTTCAACTTACTACCTACAAATTTAACCCTAACACTAACACTAACCCTTATCCTAACCCTAAACTTAAGCCTTACCCTAACACTATCCCTAATCTTAACCCTTACCTTTATTCTAAACCTTGCCTCAACTGTAACCTTAGCAGGCAGTTGTTTATCAATAGATAGTCAGTTGATTATCAGATCATTTGTTGATAGTATGACCATCTGTATAGCATCTACAGAAGAACTATCCAAATAAATTGTGATCGAATATTTACGGAATCTTAGAGGTAATAGTTGATGTTAAGGATTTAAGGTTAATGCGTTAATCAGAGAATGAATCTATTCTATGTAAATGTACTACATCATTGAGCACACCTCATATCAGGGCTCTCTAAAACCTGTTCCTGGAGCGCTACCCCCCTGTAAGTTTTCGTTCAAACCCCAGTTGTAACTAACCTGATTCAGATATTCAACCAGATAATTATTACAATCAGGTATGCTAGATAAGGGTTGGAGAAAAAACCTACTGGACGGTGGCTCTCCAGGAATAGGGTTGGAGAACCCAGCTTTATATCAAGGACAAAAAAAGTGAGAGGGGAACTAACGTCTGTGGTTATTTGTACAGCTGTGCCAAAAACAACAGGTGTGTCTGTTCTCCATCTCCATCCGTTTTTTTTCTCTGTCTCCTCCAAGAGCTCAGACAGAGTGTTGAACCGCATCGGCAATTTTTTTTCCATAAAGAAGAAGAAGAGCCGGAGCGGTTCACTCTCAGCAGACTCAGAGGATGGATCCTGGCTTGGTTCTGGCTCTCCCGTCTCCCCCCAGTCCCCTGGTTCTCCTGTCTCCCCCCAGTCCCCTGGTTCTCCCGTCTCCCCCCAGTCCCCTGGTTCTCCTCTCTCCCCCCACCAACCTCCACAGGAAGACTGGCAAAGGACCCCCACCACCACCCGGAGACAGGGGGAGGTAGTGGAAGCCGGAGCTAGGCCAGTGCAGGGAAGTTTGTCAGAGCTCCAGGAGAAGGGATCGGTGTTCAGTACCAGCTCCAGCCCTGGTACCTCCAGCCTAGCCTCTCTGGTGGTGGTGGACAGAGGGGACCTTTTGTTTGCAGGCAGCGACAGCAGCGATCGTGGCAGCGTGAGGGAGGTGCAGGTGTGCAGGGCGAGCAGGGCCGAGGCAGAGGCAGACGGAGAGGCAGACAGGAATTCTTGGAATCTGACTCCAACGAACTCGTCCTCCTCCGGAGCAGACCAAGTCCCAGGGCTCAGCCCCACTGAGGACGTAGTGGGAGAGGCGAGCAGGAGGCTGCAGGTACATCTGGAACAAACCACTGTGAAAGACAGAGAGGGGTCTGGAGGGGGCAGCCCAGTGGTCCAAAACACCCTCAGGTCATTTGAGCTCTCACAATCTCACCTTAAGGCTGACTTCACCTCTCTGGTCACAGAGTCTAAAAAGACCTCCCTGAAAACATCTGTTGGAGGGAAGGGGAGTTACCTGATGGGAGTGACTGTAGGCTCTCAGTCACACACCCCGTCCTCCTCAGATCCCCAGCTAGAGGGGGAGGAGGGGGAGGACAGCCCAGCCATGGGGAAGAAAAACAGGAGGAGGGCTCTGAAATCCACCAGCAGCAGCTCGCCTGAAACAGCTCCCCCAGCACAGACCACGTTACATGGGGGAGAGGAGGGGACGACGCAGGACTCACCAGTGAAGCTACACAAAGCCTTGTGGGTGGAAACACACCTGGGAGAAGAGGAGGGGGAGAGGAATGGGAAGAGGAAGAGTGTAAATTCGCATTCAGTCCTGACCATACCTATGACTGTGGCCCCTGTGGAGTACCCTGATACTGCAGGTGTCCTGGCCACTCTAACTCCTTCAGCAGTATCAGCAGCAGAGGCCAGTGGCAGAGAGCCAAAGCCAAAGCTGGCTGTATCTACAGCGCCAGCCTCCAAGGAGTCCAAAACAACAAACAAAGCCCAGCCAGAGGCGAACAGTCCAGGCACAGACTCAGAGAGCAGCACCCCTCTAGAGTACCAGATGGCCCTGAGCAAAGAGGAAAAGCGCAGGAGTGTGAAACTGTCCCGCAGTGAGAAGATTTTCCCAAAGAAGGTGTATGTGAGCCCTGAGCCCAGTTCTGACGGGGACGAACAGACAAAAACAGAGCTAGAAAATAATGACATCGCAGACTTGGCTTCAAAGATTCCTCAGAAGTCAGAGGTGAAACTGTGAGTATCTTTATTTTACATTTTCTTTGGTCTTTTTAAAGAGTGCTTTGATCCTAAGGTGAGAAAGAGAGATTGAGAGAGCGATTGAAAGATTGAGTGAGAGAAAGAAAAAAACACCTGAGCTGTGCCTATTTGTACCAGAGGAGAACAATAACAGCAGTTCTTAGTACAGCTGAAAAGTCCTGCGTCATTAAAATGTCACATTACTTAATGTATATTTTACTTGGACTACATGATTACTGATCGTACTACTACAGGTCATCGACTATGCAACCATACTGTATCTTCCTATGTCATTGTCACAAAATACAGTGTGCACTTTACAACCCAGTCAGTACACTACCTTAAATTGTTAAGTCAGTTGTTCAAATGAACTGTTTTATTTCAATCAAAATGGAGCTTTACTCCATGTTTTATTTCCATCTTGAATGATGACTAATGGCAGAAGCAACTAGTCACTTTGTTTGACTAAAGGGTTTATTGAGTAGACTCAGTACAAGGCTGACAAAAGTAAGGCACACCATTCTGATATCCACATATCTTCCACATATCTTTCAGACATAGTAATGCCACAAGGCATGCTTTTTGTTGTATCATATTAATGTGATGTAGCCTGTTTTTTAGATTAAAATGCTTGGAATTCATGGATGTATTGTTCTACTGATACCTGAGGAGATGTTCTGCACTGCTGGAAGTTTTAAGTGAGAGCAGTTGGTCAAGCTACTGAGTGCAGAAAGATTTATTTCAGGTTCACTTTGCACGTATTGCTAAAGGCTGTTTTTCCTTATCCGAATAACATGTTTATTTGGTTTTATAATGGTTGGTATAAATGAAGTACCCTATCAATGTAGTTACAACACCTGTTTGTGGTGACAAGTTTGTTCTGCACACTAAATAATTTTTCCCTCCTGTCCTCAAAGTTAATCACACATTTTCTCTCTTCTCTAAACAGCTCGCCAAGCCCCCAAAAAGTGTATGTAGACCTCAAGGAACCAAACAATGACTGTATCATCACTGCTGGGGAGATAACCATGGGTACAGACTCTGATCAAAGACACCATGACCCCATGGCTGTAGACAGTTCCCCAACGTCCCCAACCCCAGAGATGAATGAGGCCTCTCCAACCACAACTATGCCAGGACGTAAAACACAGCCCAACACAGGAGGTTCAAGGGTTAGATGTCAGGGGATGACCCAGGTCACCCCGTCTAAACCAGGTGACAAAGTAGGCAATGTAGCCAGTCGGTCAAAGTGCCCCCCTCCTCCGGTTGGGCCCAAGTCCAAAGCTGTCCTGGGCATGGCTAAGGGAAAGGGTCTGAAAGATGGTGGAAAGGCAGGGATTTCTAGTGGGGCTCCATCACAAAGGACACCTAAAGATGGCAGTGAGAAAACAAAGGTTATGTCACCTACGTTAAAGGATCAACCCACCGCAGGAAAAACAGAGGTCACCGACAGCCCCAAGTCGAAAATTCCCAAAAAGTCACAGACAGAAGCTGTATCAAAACCTCCACTGTCACCAGGCACAACCTCAGTGGTTGATGTTTCAGTGGCTGTGTCTCTACCTGTGCTTGGTTCCAAACCCCAGAAGACCCCTAAACCTAAACATTTAATGATTAAAACAGACAAAAAGCCTATCACCGAGGAGGTGAATGAAGTGGGTTCAGGGGGGAAACCAACTCCAGGGCCTGTTACGTCAGAAGAGGAATCACCTACTAAAGTACCAGTCATGTCACCTGTGAACTCAGATAAGGTAAACCTATCCAATGGGATGGAAAAAGACCCTGAGGACAACAACACTGACCTAGCCAAAACAAGTGAACCCAAAGATGTCAAAAAGCAGGCTCCCACACGCCCAGACAGCACCAGCAGCAGCATGATACCAAAGAGCCGGTTACCCAAAGCCCCTGACAACTCTTTGTCTTTGGTCAGAAAGATGAAAGACGGCAAACTCCAAACCATCGACACAGGGAGTAAAACTACCAAGACCACTGAGAGAGCATCAGTTGTCAATAGTAGGCCTTCCACACCAACCAGCCCAAAGCAGCAGGAGCTTCCCAGCCCAGAGGAAATGCCCCCAGATGAGACAATGACCACTGAACCTGAGAAGGGTAAGACAAACTTGTCATGGATTTTGAACATGGGATATTGATAAGATTCTGTCTGCTTATTCATAGCCCCTGTCTAGCTTACTTGTTTTAGTTATGTGTTTAGTGGTGGTAATGTTTCAAAATTATCCAATGGTTTAATTTCTTTGATGGACAAGAGGAATTGTAAATGTCACATATTTAAGAGAAAGGGATAGCTCTCATTTTGCAATGCATTATGAAAACTAACCAACAAACTGCTATACTAACTGTCTGACTAACTATTGTATCACCAACAGGAAGCAAGTTGCCCTGCCCTTTGCAAACAAACCTGCCCCAACAGGCCTCCAATAAGAGCACCCCCCGTGATGACGGGGACACACCCACCCCTCCCTCACTGTTACCAACCAAGCCAGAGAAACCCGCCTCCCTTGGACTTAAGAAGAAGAGTAACATCACATCTCCCACCATGGACATGACTGCTGATGATTCTGGGAAGGCTTCACCACTGAGTTTGAAAAGTCCAGTGAAAGATCCAAGTGATTCTGTGACTGTGGCTAGCAAGCGTGCAATGTTCCGTCAGGTAACTCCCCCTAAAGGCAAGCCCCTCAAGAAATATGAGCAAACTATGAACTCTGAAACACAATCTAAATCTATACACGATCATGTGTCACTGGTCACAGATAACTCTCAAATAGATGATCAACAAACCACACCAGCAACACACCAGCAACTGTTTGTAAATGATCAAACAGATGAATCAGCAGTCACTGGAACAAAGAAATCACTAGAGGACAGGAGCAGTAGTAGTACACCTGAAACAAAAATTGATAAAATATCTGAAAATGGACAAAAAAAATCTATATCAGTCAAAACTACCTGTATTACAAAGGAACAACAAACCAAACCATACCCAGATCTCTCATCCGAGACAGAGAGTGACCACAACTATGTGGAAGCCTTAACCAATACACCACTGCAGCAGATGGGTCCTGTAAGCCCAGGTGTAGTCCTGGAGAAACGCCCAACTGAACCAAGCCTCATTGTGTCTGCCTCAAGCACACCTACCCATGAGGAAGTAATATATACATCAACCAAGCCTGAATTGACTGACCACATTCATACTGACACTGAGAACCAAGCTAATCAGAAAAGTGATGAGTACAATGAAAATACTTCTCCAGCTTCAGAGAAGCTCATACTTAGTGCTGGGGAAGGGATATCCAATACGAATCAGCCTGTGGAACATGGCCTGGATGTAGCAAAGGATAGCTCACCCAAAAACGCCTCCACTGTGGTTGAAAGAAGAGAGAGTCAAGATACAGCAACACAGTCACCCATCTTTGGATCAGAGGAAAAATCTAAGAAACTAGCTAATGCTCAAACCCCCGATATAGTACCTATTCGTAATGGCATAGTTTCTGATATATCCATAGTGTCTGGGAAAGAGACTGAAGTACAGAAGGGGGGAGAGCCAGTGAAGGTCTCCGACATCATAACAGAGCCTGCGATTGTTCTGAAACCAATTAAAAATGGTGAGGTCCAACTGAACAAAGAGCTTCCTTCACTGACACAGAATTTGGCAGATGCACATAGCGGGCCACACAAAGAAAACAAAGAGGACAAACTGGGTGAGGCGGCAACTAAGAGCACAGTTACTAAGATGGATGCAAAACAGGAATCAAAGACCACAACTACAAAAGATCAGAAGGAGAAAGTGACAAAACAAGAAGAAAGACCCAGCGAAGGAGTGACTAAGATATTAGACACAAAACAGGACTCAAAATCCATAAGAACAAAAGCTCAGGAGAAGAAGGTCTTGCTCCTCAAAGAACCCCCTAAAATGACAAAAGCAAACCCCAAGGCTGAGCTGCCTCTTCAGCTGCCAACTTCTCTGAAGCTCCCCTCTCCCCCTAAACCTCTCCCTCTGAAACAGGAATCTCCGTCCAGCTGGCTGAACGTGGAGCGCGGCTCAAAACAGGAGCAGAAGAGGGAGACCAAGAGAAGGCTGGACTGTTCAACCAGCGAGGATGAGAGTCTGGCTGAGATTGACAACGTGGATGACTTCATCAGGAGCATTAAGGAACTGGGCACCCCCTTTCCCCTCCCCCCCAAGAGGCACCACGACCATGCCAAGACCTCCTCGCCCCCCTTTGCCCTGCCCGCCATCAAGGAGGACCGCTTCGAGAACCCTTTTGACGCTGATGGCTTCCAGTTTGGCCTGAAAAAGAGGACCAAGGATGAAGAAACCCCGGCCATGTTGATAAAGAAACAGGCCAGGGAGGAGAAGACACAGCCAAGAAGGGCTAATGCAGAGGACAGCCTTCTCTTCAAAGCCCTCCAGTCTCCATCTAGAGCCCGGAGAAAACCAGGGTGTCAAACAGATGGGAAAGATGGAGAGGTGAACATTAAAGTAGAGGGGAAGAGGGAAGTAGAGAAGAAAGAGGAGCAAGGGGAAGAAACCGGTCAGCTCACGTCACGGCTAGAAAGGATGTCCCTACTCTCCAACCTATTGAGCTCCCCCAGGACTTCCAGAAGGAACAAAGGGGATCCTTCCTCCTCAGTCTCTAATGGTGCTCCTCCCTCTCCTACCACCCAGGGCACAGTGCCAGAAAGGGCGGGTTGGAGAAGTATGAATCCGGGCCTGAGTATGGGTGTGGTTGCAACTGGTGAGTCAATAATCAGTCCTTCCTCACCTCCTCCTCTCCCCTTGTTCACTGAGCTAAAGCTGCCAGATCCCCTGGAGCAGTATCTCAGGACAGACAAAGGATCCTCACAGAGTAGTGCTACACAGAGTACAATGGCTAGCCCTGTAATGGGCTTAGGTCACGGTACTGGACTAAAGGGACTTACCTTAGGACTTCATCCAGCCACCAACCACATCCCACAGGCCCCTCTGAATGGTCTTCCTGCAGCCAACCCCAAGGTAAGAGTCTCAGACAAGACTGCATGAAGCCAACTGACAGTTTGGGGTTTTGCATCATTACTGTACTGTATGTATCTATGTTATTTTACTTATCCATCTAAAATCTCTATAGACGGGTACTTTGTACTAGATTGAGAAATACGTTGTTTTTTTTTCCATAGAGACTAAAATTGCATGATTGAGACATAACTATGGTTGTCTCTACCTGCCCGAGTCTCTCATATTCTCTCAGTACTGCTTTACTTCTGGAAACAGAGGATTCAGTTTTACAACTAAATGAGTTCTGACCTGCAGGGCATTGTTTAATGGGCTGAGCAGATACTTCAGATCCTGTTCACTTTGTACAGGCATCTAAAGTATCTCCATGGCAACACGCCACTTAATCAAATCAGGTTCAGCTTTGTATTTTGGAATGTTGAAATACAATAAAAAGTTCTAGACGTTTACAAGTTATGGCTCTTAGAAACAAGTCATGAATTATTTGCAAGTAAAGACAAGAAGAGGCATACCTCAATAAACGTTTATATATGCCTTCGCCAGAACCACTCATTTTGTACATACATTTTGATGCTCAGACCAGGCACACAAACATGCAAATAAGCCTACTTCTCTCACGTTGTTTTGCTTACATGACTGCCATCTTACTTTCTGCCCAGCATGTGTAGACCAATGGTGGTTTGCTCTTACACACTAATGTACAGTACATGGCATGTAGGCTGCTAACTATTGATGTTTTTAAGCTGGCAAATGTATAACTGGTAGTCTTTTGTTGAGTTATTTCTATCTGGAGGCAGTCCAGTGTTCTGCCGTGAGTACAGGAAATACACAGGATACTTGTGCTTTTCCACCCCCCAGTCCCTCAGAGGAAAAGGAAAGTCAGCATTCTTTCTTTTCCTTTTCAGATTCCAGAAGTGAGAGGGTTCCACAAACGGCCTGGGAAGGTACGATTGACTTTACAGTCAAAACAAAATACTGCATCCACCGTCCAGTGTTTTATAGTAACACGATATGATGCTAGGTTTACAACTAGTTGTGTGTTGGGGAGTTCTACATTATTTATTCTCATATACTTTTGATATTTTATGGTGATTATCTGGAAAGATATTTCATAAAACGTCTGCAGTATTCAACTCAGTCTATTGTATCAGAAATTGCAAGTGACAATGATACAATCAACAAGTGTCACATGTTGTAATGACCATGAGATGTACTTACTGTAAATCTCTACATCCTGTTGTAGATAGTGCTCCATGAGCGGGCTCAGTTTGAAGGAGAGGCCTACGAGGTGTTTGGGGACGTAGAGGATGCCTCCATGATGAAGCTGTCTCCTGTCATCTCAGTCAGGGTCATCAGGGGATGGTAAGACTATTTGTTGTGATTGTCACCGGTTACAACAGCCACAAAGTAAGAATTGTCTATATCGTACACAAACTTCATTCCTCATTCCCTCACTCTGTATTCCATAAATTAATGCTTTATTTCATACAAATCTTCAATTTTTAACTTGTCACAATCCTCTATTACATTATTAATTGATTAATGTCTCATGTTAAAGACGCATGACAGCAACTCAATATTTTGTGACTGTTGGGAACATGTCTCTTAGTGTGTCATCACATCCTGTCCCTGTAGCTGGCTGCTGTATGAGAAGCCAAGGTTCCAGGGGCGGACCATCGCCCTGGAGGAGGGGCCCATGGAGCTGGTCAACGTGTGGGCAGAGGAGGTGACACCAGGGGCACTGGATCACATGGGTCTGCCTGTGCCAACCTCACCCATGGTCATCGGATCTATCCGCCTGGCAGTGAGGGACTACAGTCTACCTCGGATTGACCTGTTCACTGAAGTGAATGGTCTGGGGAGAATGACATCCTTCTGCGACGACACTATTGAGATCTGCTCTTATGGGAACATACAGAACACCGGCTCCATCAAGGTCCACTCTGGAGTGTAAGTTCTACCTTCACGGTTGTAGGTTCAAATCTTAGTAAAGAATTTGCTTCATTATTAAATTAAATTCAATATACCATACTTGCCCCAGCAGGCTTGCTAATGTTCAAAAGCGTGTTGAGATGGATGATACAGCCCCTCCGGGTGGCGCAGTGGTTAAGGGTGCTGTACTGCAGTGCCAGCTGTGCCACCAGAGGCCCTGGGTTCGCACCCAGCCTCTGTCGCAACCGGCCGCGACTGGGAGGTCAGTGGGGCGACGCACAATTGGCCTAGCGTCGTCTGGGTTAGGGAGGGCTTGGTCGGTAGGGATATCCTTGTCTCATCGCTCATCTACTGTGGCCGGCCAGGCACAGTGCACGCTAACCAAGGTTGCCAGGTGCACAGTGTTTCCTCCGACACATTGGTGCGGCTGGCTTCTGGGTTGGATGCGCGCTGCGTTAAGAAGCAGTGCGGCTTGGTTGGGTTGTGTATCGGAGGACGCATGACTTTCAACCTTTGTCTCTCCCGAGCCCGTATGGGAGTTGTAGCGATGAGACAAGATAGTAGCTACTAAAACAATTGGATAGCACGACAAACAGGTTAAAAAAATGTTTTTAAATTAAAAAAAGAAATGGTGTGCAAACTATAATTTAGCATTTTCACTCACTATAGTGTGTATGTTTTTTTTTTGCAACTCTTGTCATGGAGGCTGATCTTTCTTCACTTTTCTCATTGGAATTCAGGCTGGCCTGCATGTGCTTGTTGGAATGACATAATTTGCTGTTAGGAGATGTTATCTCAGTCACAAACATGTTGTTGTTTTTTGTAGACAGTACATTGGTGCTGCTACACTCTTAGAAAAAAAGAGTTCCAAAAATGGGTTCCAAAAGGGTCTTCGACTGTCCCCATAGGAGAACCCTTTTTGGTTCCAGGTAGAACATTTTTGAGCTCCATGTAGAACCCTCTGTGGAAGGGTTCTAAATGGAACCCAAAGGGGTTCTACCTAGAACCGAAAAGGGTTCTTCAAAGGTTTATCAAATGGGAACAGCCGAATAACTCTTTTAGGTTCTAGATAGAAAAAGCGTTGCTAACGGTGTATGTTGATTATTTTGTATGTAGTTCAGTGAATCTGCTCATGTCTGTCTGTCTTAGGTGTGTTGTCGAATCATAGTGCTAATGGCCTGAAATCATATTTGGATGTGTTTTAAAGTTAATATTTACATGACAGCTGAAGAACAAGGGTGTGATTTAGTGTCTTGTACAAGTGTCTAATCTTTGTTTGTGTGTGGCCCTTGTTGCTATCCCATAGCTGGCTGGTGTATGGTGACCCAGGGTTTGGGGGTCTCTTATCGGTGTTGGAGGTGGGCGAGTACCCCTGTCCAGAGGCCTGGGCATTCCCTCAGCCCTTCATCGGATCGCTGAAAACACTCAAAATGGTACTGGATCATTATGTCATTCTTAATTATCTTTTAAAAAACACTGTCCCCTTACTGTGTATTCTACTGTTTTATCTCCATGATGCTAAAGGCCTGTGTGGTTTTCCATCTCTTACAGGGTGGGATAAAGGTGGAGCATCCTAATGAAGTAAAGGTATGCTTCCCCTCTTTGAATTATCCTGTTTTTATAGCTATTCCTATGACCATTCATATTTACATCAATGTTTAAAACCTGTTTGGGATAGCATTTTCACGTTTGGATGAAAAGCGTTCCCAGAGTAAACTGCCTGCTACTCAGGCCCACTTGCTAATATATGCATATTATTAGTACATTTGGATGGAAAACACTCTGCAGTTTCTAGAACTGTTTGAATGATGTCTGTGACTATAACAGAACAGCAGTCTTTAGAACCTTGTTTGATGCTTCTACTGTGAAGGAGGGGGGTATGGGAGCTGAATGAGTCAGAGGTCTGCCAGAGGGGCATGAGCTGATCATGCACTCTCACGTGAGAGTTAGCTCTGTTCCATTGCATTTCTACAGACAAAGGAATTCTCCGGTTGGAACATTATTGAAGACTTATGATAAAAACATCCTAAAGATTGATTCTATACATCATTTGATATGTTTCTAAGAACTGTAATATGACTTTTCTTCTGAACTTTCGCCTGGACTTGCCCGCGCGTCGTGAGTTTGGATTTGTGAACTGAACGCGCTAACAAAAGGAGGTATTTGGACGTAAATGATGGAGTTTATCGAACAAATCAAACATTTATTGTGGAACTTGGATTCCTGGGAGTGCATTCTGATGAAGATCATCAAAGGTAAGTGAATATTTATAACGCTCTTTCTGACTTCTGTTGACTCCAACATGGCGGATATCTGTATGGCTTGTTTTGTTGTCTGAGCGGTGTACTCAGATTATTGCATGATTTGCTTTTTCCTTAAAGTTTTTAAAAAATCTGACACAGCGGTTGCATTAAGGAGAAGTATATCACAAATTCTGTGCATAACACTTGTATCTTATATAAAAGTTTATGATGACTATTTCTGTAAATTGATGTGGCTCTGCAAAATCACTGGATGTTTTGGAAGCAAAACATTACTTAACGTAACGCGCCAATGTAAACTGAGATTTTTGGATATAAATATGCACTTTATCGACCAAAACATACATGTATTGTGTAACATGAAGTCCTATGAGTGCCATCCGATGAAGATCATCAAAGGTTAGTGATTCATTTTATCTCTATTTCTGCTTTTTGTGACTCCTCTCTTTAGCTGGAGAATGGATGTACAGTATGTGTTTTTGTGACCAGTCTCTGACCTAACATAATCATTTGTTGTGCTTTCGCTGTAAAGCCTTTTTGAAATCGGACACGGTGGGTAGATTAACAAGAACTTAAGCTTTAATTTGGTGTATTGCACTTGTGAATGTATGAAAGTTCTATATTTCTATAAAAGAAAGATTCAGCTAGCGGAACCCCTAGCCACAAGAAGTTTTAAGGATACATTCTTTTTAAACAGTCTGTGAATGACAGTGGGAACGTTTAACAACTGCAATCGCCTCTTACCACAAAACCTCATAATATCCAAATGCTTGGCTTTTTTCTGGTGACATGGCTGAAGACTAGCTGTGATATGATGGGACCACATATTATTATAGCACAGCTGTCATCCTATGTTCTCTGTCTTATAAAATCTGTTAATTGTGAAACAGACCAACAGGCCTGTTGTTTCAGGTGGATTGACTAGTGACTAGTGAGAAAACTATGTGTGCCCCGGCAGCTCTATGGGCACATAGCACAAAAGTGTGTTGTCTCTGCATGCTGGGCTGTGGTTGCCAGTAGAGCTGTTTGTTTAGGACATTCTGGCAGACCAGATGAGGTCTAAAATGTAGAAATATGCAAGTGCATTTCATAGGTTTCAAGGGGCTAATAATGTAGCAGTTTGGCTCAATATCTGCTGAACATTTGTTCAACCATTAAAATAAACAATTGATTGATGGTTTAGGAAAAGTACCACCTAGCCCTCTGGGCTCAATATTGCACTGTCAGACAGGCAGTTGTGAAATGTTCTGTCCAGAGGTACAGGGCCTAGGGGGGTGGAATCTGTGGTATGAGGAGCATGCATCCCTGGGAAGTTGACAGGTATGAACAAGATCACTTTGCCCACCTCAGCACATCAGCCTCAACTTTAACCCCTTCTCTCTCCTTCAGGCTCTGGTGTACGAGAGGCCGTGCTTCGAGGGCGAGTGTGTGGAGATTGACGATGATGTGTACGACTTCAGAGAGGGAGGAGAGGACAAAGAGGGGCGGGTGGAGGAGGTGGTGGAGGAGGAGGCAGAAGGTAATCCAGTCAGAAGGAAGACTTTGTGTTCTGTGGGATCCATCAAGATCATTCGTGGACTGTAAGTACTTGTGGTTGATCTCAGCTGACATGCAGCAGGGAATAGTATTGTAATGAAATGACCCCTCCCCTGCCCATATTGACCTGCCATAACACAGATTAACCTTTCTAGGGCAGGGGTTCCGCTAGCGGAATCACAACATATGATTATGTTAGGTCATAGCCAAGTCAAAAAAACACACAGCCATTTTTCCAGACAAAGATAGGAGTATAGCAGAAAAAAAAAAAAGAAAAAAAAAGCAGAAATATAGATCAAATTAATCACTAACCTTTGATGATCTTCATGAGATGACACTCATAGGACATCATGTTACACAATACATGTATGTTTTGTTTGATAATGTGCATATTTATATCCAAAAATCTCAGTTTACATTGGCGCGTTACGTGCAGTAATGTTTTGATTCCAAAACATCCAGTGATTTTGCAGAAATACTCATAATAAACATTGATAAAAGATACAACTGTTATTCACAGAATTAAAGATAGACTTCTCCTTAATGCAACCGCTCAACTTTAAGGAAAAAGCATAATCTGAGAACGGCACTCAGAACCCAAAACAGCCAGAGGAATATCCGTCATTTTGGAGTCAACAAAGTTAGAAATAACACCATAAATATTCACTTACCTTTGATGATCTTCATCAAAAGGCACTCCCAGGAATCCCAGTTCGACAATAAATGACTGATTTGTTCCATAAGGTCCATCATTTATGTCCAAATAGCCACTTGTTGTTAGCGTGTTCATCCCAGTAATCCATCTTCATGAGGCGCAGGCACTTCGTCCAGACAAAAACTCGAAAAGTTCCGTTACAGTCCTTTAGAAACATGTCAAACGATATATGGAATCAATCTTTAGGATGTTTTTAACATAAAACATCAATAATGTTCCAACCTGAGAATTCCTTTGTCTGAAGAAATGCACTGGAACGAGAGGTAACTCTGTCAGGAGCGCACGTCATGAGACCAAGGCACTCTGCCAGACCACTGACTCAAAGAGGTCTCATGAACCCCTCCTTTATAGTAGAATCCTCATTCAAGTTTCTAAAGACGGTTGACATCTAGTGGAAGCCGTAGGAAGTGCAACTTTATCCATATCTCAATGTGAATTCGGTTGGAGACTTTTATCTCCCTCACCAACTTCAAACATCAGCTATCTGAGCGGCTAACCGATCGCTGCAGCTGTACATAGTCTATTGGTAAATAGCCCACCCTTTCTCACCTACCTCATCCCCATACTGTTTTTATTTATTTACTTTTCTGCTCTTTTGCACACCAATATCTCTACCTGTACATGACCATCTGATCATTCATCACTCCAGTGTTAATCTGCAAAATTGTAATTATTTGCCTACCTCCTCATGCCTTTTGCACACATTGTATATAGACTCCCCCTTTGTTTTCTACTGTGTTATTGACTTGTTAATTGTTTACTCCATGTGTAACTCTTTGTTGTCTGCTCACACTGCTATGCTTTATCTTGGCCAGGTCGCAGTTGCAAATGAGAACTTGTTCTCAACTAGCCTACCTGGTTAAATAAAGGTGAAATAAAAAAATAAAAAATAAAAGGCCAAGCTTTGAAAAACTACAAACTTCAGATGTCCCACTTCCTGGTTGGATTTTTCTCAGGTTTTCGCCTGCCATACGAGTTCTGTTATTCTCACAGACATCATTCAAACAGTTTTAGAAACTTCAGAGTGTTTTCTATCCAATAACAATAATAATATGCATATATTAGCATCTGGGACAGAGTAGGAGGCAGTTCACTCTGGGCACGCTATTCATCCAAAAGTGAAAATGCTGCCCCCTATCCCAAAAAGGTTATTAACGGTCTATTCATTTTATACTGTATTGGGTCAGATCTGTTCTAACATCACCCTCTGGGATTTATTTTAACAAACCTAAAGCAATGGTAAATTAAGCACAGGCGGTAGAGCTGTAGGGTTCAGGTGTGTGTTCGAAATATTTTAGCTATTTTTACTATCACAATTATTGGTAAGTGCGCGAAAGGCCTGGGTTTAAATGAATGAACAAGTTGTGGGTATGTCGAGGCTTGGCCCCTCACTGGCCAATCAGAACGCGCCCCAATGACGAAATATGTGGTTGCATCAAGTGGTGTATTTACAGTCTTTTATGTATTGCCTTGGAATCAATTCCAATGTTAGTCTGTTATAGTTTGTTAAATGGCTTACAGAAACTAAATAACTAAATGTAATCCTATATTTGCTAAATACGTTAAAACTTTAACCCATTTGCAGTTCACATTGTTCTAAGTAATTTCATGGCATCAATAGCATTCACACTGATATAGGGGCTAGGCCTACTGTAAATTGCATTATGACTGAGCCATGGACATGCTAAACATTGTCAATGAACAAGATTAAATAAATGATTGATAAGGCCTAAAAAGAGAATGAATCATTCAAATCAAATTCTAAACAAAACAACAACTTGTTTTAAATAGGCTATGTCACACTTACAGGCAACATCATTTCTCCCTGTGGGCATATAAAACAATGGAGGGTTTCATGGCTCATCCAAACTTTTCACAGTAGCTGGACAAAGATCCAAAATAAATAGAAATGGAGAACGTCCACTCACCGTTATAGTGCCCCCAAATAGGCCTATGTTTTATGAATATATTCGGAACCATTTTACAGATCAGATCGCATTCACACATCTCCAGAAGTTGCATTCCAAGCGCGCCACGGACATTGTCACCATGAAACCGGAAAGGTGAATCATTCAAATAGGTTTGGCTGTAATAAATGTAAACGAAAAACAAGCAATCCATTTTTGTTAGACAACAATAATAATAAATAAATGTCAAATGTAATGACATCATCCCCAGGATAAAAAAGACACACATTGCTGTTGTGAAACTGTTAGATATTATTTGTTAGATATTGCTGCACTGTCGGAGCTAGAAGCACAAGCATTTCTCTACACCCACAATAACATCTGCTAAACACGTGTATGTGACTAATAAAATGTGATTTGATTTTGATTTGAAAACCAGCCTTCGATATAGTAGGCTTAAAGGGAGGGCTTGGGTTCAAGCCATTTTCACAGGTTACAGATAACTTCGAAATGCGAGGATCACCGGTATTCACCAATGTTCTCATCTCTAGTTTCATGATGGGCATGGACACGTAGCCTACATCATGGGGGGGGGGGGGGGGGGGGTTACTAATCAAATCAAACAAAATGGGGAAAAACATGAGTTTTAAATGTTTTTTCTAAATATGAAGTATACAGTTACCAAAAGCACATTAGGCTACTCTTGTACCATGCGCACCTGGGCAGTGTGCATCATGTCTGGATAGGCTGCCTTTCCGCTGTCAGAATTCATGCCATAACCAACTGCGTTACCGCTAAAGTCAGCTTCTGGCTGGTTTTACATATCCCTATCAGTGCTGCCTGAAATTAGCACTATGTTTTTAATGACACCTTAAGTATTTCCACCCCGCCCATCTGAGCGCAAGCGAGCTGATATAATACAGGTCAATTGCCGAATCTGGCGGGCTGGAACATGCCAGTGTGACGCTTTTTATATGACAAAAATTTGGGCTAGTGTTTGAAACTAGCCCAAACAGAGCCATCTGTGCTCCTGATTGTCCCTGTAGCTGGGTCAGATCTACTCTATCACCCTGTGTGTTCCTGATTGTCCCTGTAGCTGGGTTGGCTATGATGAACCAGAGTTTGAAGGTCACCAGTATCTCCTGGAGGAGGGGGAGTATCCTGACTGGAGGGAGTGGGGAGGCTACGGAGACCAGCTCCTGTCACTTCGCCCTGTACGCACTGTAAGTACTGGAACTCTCATCTATTCAGAGCCATGGTTTACATCTGTTTGCTTCTACAAAGAATATATAGAATGTTTGTGATGATTGAAAGTACCTAGTCAAAATAAAGTCAGTTTGGTCTTTGTAAATAGAGATCGTTTGGGTGTTTATGTTTACATTCCCTGGGTTGTAGGATGTCCTGTCTCCCCATGTGAAGTTGTTCAGTGAGAGGGACTTTGGGGAGAGAGGGGTCAACATGGACCTGCTAGGGCCTGTCATTAACATGGAGGACACAGGCTTCGGCTCGAAGACACAGTCCATCAATGTCCAGGGTGGAGTGTAAGTCAACTTCTCTGACAGTCCTATGTAGCAGTCTCCTGCATCTATTCAAATAACTCAGTGTGTCACAAAAGCCAAGGGCTTTGGCTGGCTGTGCTAGAGAAATATAGGTGGGTCACTCCTATTCTCTTTCCTCTGAATGCAAGCTTTTAATTAACACACACACACACATGCGCACAAATGCACAAACGTGAAAGACTGGTGTGAATGTCGCGCTTAGTACAGTGATACTGAAGGTTAGACAATAGGTGGGAAAATGAGATCAATCTCTGGGGTTATATATTCTTAGAGAGGAGAATAGATTGTAAAGGTCCAGTCCCAGAGTCACAATTCAAACTGTATAAGCTTTGTACATATTTCAGTAAAAAAAGGGAGTGGCCATGTTCAAGACATATCTGAATTTAATCACTTAGAAGTTCATTGGCTATTAGTTCATTGGCTATTAGTTCATTGGCTATCTCTTTTATAGATAAAGTCAGTTGTCTCAGTGGTTCATAAGCTATCACAAAAGTCTCTCTGTTAGAATGAACAGCTTTCATTTTAATATAATTTTCCAAACTGGTTATGTAGAGCATACACCTAAAGCTTATGTAGTTGAAAATGAACTCCACTGAATAGGGATAGCCTTCACATAATCTCTTTATAACCTTCTACTGTTCCCTGTGTAGTTTACCTGGCTAATTGTTTTATGGCCTTTTAAAATGCCGTAGCTCAGTGTTTGGTTAGTGATAAAGTGGAGTTAGAGCTAGTGATTTCAAGTTATAAACCTATAATATTACAGGATTAGAAACTACAGTAAAATTTAACAATCATATTCAGACCTCCCGTTTAAAGTTTATGACATACGGATGGGAATTAAGCTATTTTCAACATGTTGTATTGTGAATTGTTACCTGTTGTGAATGTGTTCTAAACAGGTGGGTTGCCTTTGAGAACCCTGGGTTCTCCGGAGAACTTTACATTCTAGAGAAAGGCCTCTACGGAAGCCCAGAGGACTGGGGAGGACCGAACCTCAAGATATCCTCGCTGCAGCCAGTCTTCCAGGTAAACATAACATATTTAAGCACAGTCAATGGGTGGACTAGGGCAAGACTATGATACAATAATAATCACAGCAGTACCACCTTTGTAGTATCATACTTTGTAGTATCATACTTACAGTGTACTTTCATGACTCTGATAAACTATGAGGTTGGTGGGGAAGCTTTGAACTGGTTTACCCATAATTCCTTTATTACTTTCAGGATAACCTGGGTGGATCAAGCAAGTTCAGGGTAAGTTCTGATTGTGATTAACAAATAATATTAACTATCTTAACATAGTCAATAGTCTATGGATGTGATTATACCATCATTTTGCATGAAGTATCTTAGCTGTAATCCACTGTAGTTGTAGGTCATGTTTATCTCCTGTGTATGCACCTTAGCTCCAGCTGTTCTCAAAGCCTGGGTTCCAGGGCAGAGTGGTGGTACTGGAGGACAGTGTGGTAGCCCTGGAGGAAGACTTCTTCCCTGGCTCCTGTAGAGTACTGGCTGGGAGGTGAGCAGAACATCAACTTTAAACACAGCATGTTCATTCTACTTGTTATAGAGTGACATTTAGTATACAGAAATGTTAGTTGTATATTACACTCAAAGAGGACTTAGTACTGGAGAGAGCTGTAGTTGACTGCATGCCTCTGTGCTGTGTTCCAGCTGGGTGGCGTATGAAGGATCCCAGTTCACAGAGCACATGTATGTCCTGGAGGAGGGAGACTACCCCAATACCAAGTCCATGGGCTGTCTGGGTCCTGACTCTACCATCCGCTCCATACAGACCATCAGCCATGTGAGTACAGAGGAGATCCTGGAGTTATGTCTGTTGACATGCAGGCTTCTTTGTAATCCCTTACGTGTAACAGATTACATATAATCTGTTACATGTAAGGGATTACAAAAAACAATAACTATAGTCCCTTACATTACCAGCTAAAATATTGTAATCAGATTACAGATACTTTTGAAAAACTAGATGATTACTTCGAGGATTACTTTTAACCTCTCTGGGATCGTTCGGGACGCTAGCGTCCCACCTCGCCAACAGCCAGTGAAAGTGCAGGGCACCAAATTCAAAACAACAGAAATCTCATACTTAAAATTCCTCAAACATACAAGTATTTTGCACCATTTTAAAGATACACTTCTCGTTAATCCAACCACAGTGTCCGATTTCCAAAAGGCTTTTCGGCGAAAGCAGAACATATCATTATGTTAGGTCAGCAACTAGTCACAGAAAGCATTCAGCCATTTTCCAACCAAAGAGAGGTGTCACAAAAAGCAGAAATATAGATCAAATGAATCACTAAACTTTGACGATCTTCATCAGATGACACTCCCAGGACTCAATGTTACACAATACATGTATGTTTTGTTCGATCAAGTTCATATTTATATCCAAAAGAGCCACATCAAATAACAGAAATACTCATCATAAACTTTGATGAAAGATACATGTTTTACATAGAATTAAAGATAAACTTGTTCTTAATGCAACCGCTCTATCAGATAAAAAAAAATCTTTACCCGCAAAAGCACAATATTCAATAATCTGAGAACAGCATTCAGCCACAAAAGCAAGCCATACAGTTACCCGCCAAGATGTGAAGTCAGCAAAAGTCATAAATAGCATTATAAATCTTCCCTTACCTTTGCTGATCTTCATTGGAATGCACTCCCAGGACTCCCACTTCCACAAGAAATGTTTGTTTTGTATCGATTACGTCCATATTTATGTCCAAATACCTCCGTATTGTTCGCGCGTTTAGTTCACTATTCCTAAGGCACAATGCGCGAGCGCAAAATCCAGACGAAAAGTCAAAAGAGTTCCATTACAGTTTGTAGAAACATGTCAAAAGATGTTTACAATCAATCCTTAGGGTCTTTTTATAATAAATCTTCAATAATATTCCAACCGGACAATAGCGTATTCATTACAGAGGAAAAAGAAGGAACGGCGGCCTGCATGACCACGCAGTAAACAACTGATTGGTCACAGCCTAGTCCACTTGTTGAAACAGCTCTTATTCAACACCCTTCCACAATAGAAGCCTCAAACAACTTTCTAAAGACTGTTGACATCTGCTGGAAGCCTTGGGAAGTGCAATATGGCCCCATAGACACAGCATATTGGATAGGCAATCACTTAAATGAAACTACAAACCTCAGATTTCCACTTCCTGGTTGGATTTGTCTCAGGTTTTCGACCTGCCATATGACAGTTTTAGAAACGTCAGAGTGTTTTCGATCCAATACTACTACTAATATGCATATATTAATATATTAGCATCTGGGACAGAGTAGCAGGCAGTTTACTCTGGGCACCTTATTCATCCAAGCTACTCAATACTGCCCCCCTGTCACCGAGAAGTTAAATTCAGAATGTTTGCGGAAAAATTATTTTTTACACTTCTCTGTTTTCTCAATGACATTCAAATCAGCATTGAAAAAAGGCACAAGTTTACATTTCTTCCACCTGAGCGAGTCTGACCACAAGTCAGAGACCACTATGATGACACACCAAATGTGTTTAATGGATCGCGGTTTAAAAAGTTTAAGCTGCATATCATTCACTGTTTTTGAAACTAGTGAAGAGCCAGTGAAAAATGCACTCTTGCAACAGCTGCATAGTGCGAATTCAACCTATGGAATAAAAGTGGGGCTTTTATTGCCCAATCTACATCATGCTGATAAAAAAAAATATCTATAGGCCAAATGGACATATGCTCAAACTTGCACACTTTTGATTGACTTAAATCTAATCTGTAGTTACTACATCCATTATTGTATATATATATATAAAAAAGTATTTAGTCAGCCACCAATTGTGCAAGTTCTCCCACTTAAAAAGATGAGAGAGGCCTGTAATTTTCATCATAGGTACACTTCAACTATGACAGAAAAAAATAGAGAAAACAATGCAGAAAATCACATTGTAGGAGTTTTAATGAATTTATTTGCAAATTGATAAAACAAATGATGAAACAAAATAGAACTGTTTGGCAATTGTTATGTTTGGAGGAAAAAGAGGAGGCTTGCAAGCCAAAGAAAACACCATCCCAAGCGTGGAGCACGGGGGTGGCAGCATCATGTTATGGGGGTGCTTTGCTGCAGGAGGGACTAGTGCACTTCACAAAATAGATGGCTTCATGAGGTAGGAAAATTATGTGGATATATTGAAGCAACATCTCAAGACATCAGTCAAGAAGTTAAAGCTTGGTCGCAAATGGGTCTTCCAAATGGACAATGACCCCAAGCATACTTCCAAATTTGTGGCAAAATGGCTTAAGGACAACAAAGTCAATGTATTGGAGTGGCCATCACAAAGCCCTGACCTCCATCCTATCGAAAATTTGTTGGCAGAACTGAAAAAGCGTGTGCAAGCAAGGAGGCCTACAAACCTGACTCAGTTACACCAGCTCTGTCAGGAGGAATGGGCCAAAATTCACCCAACGTATTGTGGGAAGCTTGTGGAAAGCTCCCCAAAACGTTTGACCCAAGTTAAACAATTTCAAGGCAATGCTACCAAATATTATTTGAGTTTATGTACACTTCGGACCAACTGGGAATGAGATGATAATTCTCTCTACTATTTTGCTGACATTTCAAATTCTTAAAATAAAGTGGTGATCCTAACTGACCTAAGACAGGGAATTTGTACTAGGATTAAATGTCAGGATTATTTTTTTTAAAACTGAGTTTAAATGTATTTCGCTAAGGTGTATGTAAACTTCCGACTTCATCTCTCTCTATATATATATAGGCCTATAGCAAATGCAGGATATGGCATCCATTTTTCACATGTAAATAGCACTTTTCAGTAGTGCTCAAAGCACGCCATTCCATGAGCGCAGCATTTATTTTTCAACTCAACTCAATAAGCCCAATCAGTCCTTCATTACAACAAAATCATAAACAGCAGAGTAGGGCTGGCTAATAAGTCCTTCGTTTTTGCCGTCATCCTCGGGTAAAACAATTTGGCTAATCTATACTTCCATACTTCCAAGTCCTATTCTTGAAGATCGAAGGGTATAACATTTATTGGAATGACTGGAATTCTGATAGACTTTGGTTTTTAATGTCAAGAAATAATTTAATCGTATTATTATATGTAGTAGAAAGCAATGGATAAAGCCTACATAACATAAAATTTAACATCCATATATGGCCAGCTATGTAAACTTTAACATTGATTTATCCTGCAATGGATGTCATTCAATTGGTAACACACATTTTTGCTTTCTTCTAATGTCTCTTAAGGGGAAAGTAATCTAAAATTAATGGAATGTAATCAGATTACGTTACTGAGTTTGGGTAATCCAAAAGTTGGGACAGGTAACCTACCCAACCCTTTTGGCACGGCATGAATGTGTACCGTATTTGTAAACCTATGTCCTGTCTGTGTGAAGTGACTGCACATCTTGGATATGTCCTGTACCTACAATACCATAATGATGTATAATCTCACGCTTCACGCATCCCTTCCCCCTTATCTTTCCAGGAGTTCTCCCTCCCGTCCATAACGTTGTTCAGTAAGGTTGGCTGTAGAGGCCGTAGGGTGGTGTTGACGGAAGGGGTGGTGAACCTGCAGCTGGCTGGGGTGGACGGACGCATTCGCTCCCTGGTTATCGACGGAGGAATGTAAGTCACACCTGAATAGATTTGACAGTTTTTATTAGGCAATAAAACAAAACAGAACATTGTAAAGCAAGAGTTGCACCTACTATTCAAATTAGTTGATGAAGCACTGTCTAAGCACCTAATTATCCATCAACTAGATTTGCTAGCTTATTGTAAAGAGGAGTGCTGTAGGAATGTGGATTGTTTACATTTAATGTGTGTTTGAGGTTTGTGTAAGTAGAGCAACTGACTGTGTGTGATTGATAATTCCTGCTCTACAGGTGGGTGCTGTATGAGGGGTGTCATCACCGCGGCCGTCAGATCCTGCTACCGCCCAGCAAACTGGGTGATTGGTGCAAGTTCAGCAGCTGGCCGCGAATCGGATCCCTGCGACCACTATTGCAGGTATGGAGGCGGGGCATGCGGGCCAACATTCAGTAGAGTTTTCAGTACATTCATCTTAATAAGACATCCCTTTAAATATGGTTATCTTTTAGGTAGAATTTTGTCAACAGGCTCACTACAATATATCGAGAGAACGAATATTAGGGTCAATGAAAGAAATACATCTAAATATATGCATGTTTGTCTCCATTTCAGCACCAATTGCTCGATTTAAAATGTTCTGATTTTGTAGATGATTTAGGGTTAGGAACAGTGGAGGCTGCTGAGGGGAGGACGGTTCATAATAATGGCTGGAACAGAGTGAATGGAATGGCATCAAACACATGGAAACCATGGAAACCAAGTGTTTGCTGTATTTGATACCATTCCATTCATTTTGCTCCAGCCATTACCACAAGCCCGTTCTCTCCTCATTAAAGTGCCACCAACCTCCTGTGGTTAGGAAAGTATTTATTCATCATAAAAAACAGATTTGGGGAGCCTTTATGCACGAAAGAAAGAAAACATTGTTCTTCAACCCATGGTAATGTAGGACGACTAGTGTACATATAATTCTAATAGGGAGAATAGTGTACAACAGTAGGATATACCATGAAACTGTGTGACGACACGGCCAAGTATTGCGCAACACGGCGAGTTCAAACTGTTACTGCTTGGTCTGCGCTCTGCTCCATAATGATTTATTTAGCCTCTTTTTTATATTATCAACTCTCACTAATGATCGGCAGCAACAACCACACGGCTGTGACAACGTTTTCAGAGCAAGCAAATGAAGGTCATCAAAATAATGTAATTAAATGTAGTGATAATGTATACCAAGTGAAGGGAACTAACCGTAAATTGGCAGTTGAATCTGTGTGGTTATTAGGCCTACTGACGGTCGATACTGATAGTGGCTAATATTTAACATGATAGAAATAGGAAAGAGAGAAAGTCGACATTAGAGAGTGCTCATCCCTTTAAGTTAAAAGGCCGTACAATTACAATGTTGGGAATTGTGCATTATGCAGAATCAAATCAAATCAAATCAAATGTATTTATATAGCCCTTCGTACATCAGCTGATATCTCAAAGTGCTGTACAGAAACCCAGCCTAAAACCCCAAACAGCCAGAAGAGGACTGGCCACCCCACATAGCCTGGTTCGTCTCTAGGTTTCTTCCTAGGTTCTGGCCTTTCTAGGGAGTTTTTCCTAGCCACCGTGCTTCTACACCTGCATTGCTTGCTGTTTGAGGTTTTAGGCTGGGTTTCTGTACAGCACTTTGAGATATCAGCTGATGTACGAAGGGCTATATAAATACATTTGATTTGATTCTGCATAATGCACAGCATTTCATAAGCTTTACTGTGGGAAAGTTGATATCCTTCAGATTGATGCCATATGACTGGTTTCACATTTGTCTCCAGGGATTATAAGGTAAAATATATCTAAAACAAGTGTAATTTATATTTACAATTCCCTTATCCAAACAGATTAATCATATACCTAGCTCTTATCAATAGCTCTTATCAAGTTGTAAATTACAGTGCATAGAGAATGGTGTTATTTCTATTGGAAAATATAAATTGGATGCTTTTTCCACTTGGAACCGGTAGCTTCGCTTGACCTTATTCAAGGTTTCATTCACACATAAAGGTGGTAGATTTGTTGGGGAATTAAGTCAAGGTCAGAATATGCAGCATCTGTAGACACACCTCCGCCGCACCTTCATTTATTTGATCTCTACCCTGGACGAATAGCATGCTATTGTCATGCTTAAGTTCAAGGTCAGAATGCACATATAGGGGCCTCCCGAATGGCGCAGCAGTCTAAGGCACTACATCACAGTGCTAGGGGCATCACTACAGACCGGGGTTCCATACCAGGCTGAGTCGCAGCGGGCCCATGAGGCTGCGCTCAATTGGCCCAACATCGTCCGGTTTAAGGGAGGGCGGGATGTCTTTGTCCCATTGCGCTCTAGCGACTCCTGTGGTGGGCCAGGCGCATGCTGGCTGACTTCAGTTGCCAGTTGTACAATGTTTCCTCTGACATATTGGTGCAACTGGCTCCCGGGTTAAGCGAGCAGTGTGTCAAGAAGCAAGTGCAGAGTTGCATCAATGGGACAAGACTTTAACTACCATTTGGATATCACGAAATTGGGGAGAAAAAGAGGTAAAACGTTTTTTTTAAATACAAAAATATAGAATACGCATATAGTGAAAAGTGCATGAAAAGGGAAATGCGTTCCACTTACGCTCGCTTAACTCGGGTTGGAATCGGCCCATATCGGCCACATACAAAATAGCCTAATCTTCATGACTAATGTTCAAACTTATTAACTACAACTCAACTTCTGCACTAATCTCATTCAGTCATCAATGCAAATGATTACACAATGGAAATTATACGGAGCCACAGCAAGCCCTATAACTCATAATGACCACTTTCGGGTGAAAATAACTTTTCTAGCCTAGTCAAGACAAGATCATATTATCTGTGTTGTTGCCCCCTACAGAAGCAGGTGTACTTCCGTCTGCGAAGCAGGGAGACGGGCTACGTGATGTCCCTGTCAGGGCCTCTGGATGACATCAAGCTGTTGCGGGTCCAGGCCCTGGAGGAGACTGGGGGAGTGGACCAGGTCTGGCTCTTCCATGACGGAGTCCTACGCTGCAAGGTACCGCATGGGCTCAAGATTTTGCAATGGATCATCTTTTCCTCTCACAGACATTCTTATTCATTCCATCATCACCACCTTCAAGTGGCTTCCTCATTATTTCAACATAGTTTCATGTCACATGTGTTGAGCATATCCCAGTACAATTGTCATTTGTCTCTCATATAACATTGCAAAACTGTATCTGTATCATGCTTATAAGTATGTATTCCATACAGAATCCACCCACATCTGAACCTCTATTCCCTGTCTCTACAGCTGGTGGAGGACTGTTGCCTGCAGATCACTGGGAGCGTTGTCATGGCGGGCAGCAGGCTGAGTGTGTCTCCTCCGGAGCCAGGGAAAGACAACCAGCTGTGGAACATTACCCCAGACGGCCTGGTCCGATGCCACCTCAAACCTGATCTGGTGCTTGAGGTTAAAGGTCAGATCCGCTCTCCTGCTCTTGCTCTCTCAGCTACAGTAGCATCTATACTGAACAAAAAGAATAACGCAACATGCAACAATTTAAATGATTTTACTGAGTTACAGATCATATAAGGCAATAAGTCAATTGAAATAAATGCATTAGGCCCTAATCTATGGATTTCACATGACTGGGCAGGGCTCAGCCATGAGTGGGCCTGGGAGGACATAGGCCCACCCACTTGAGAGCCAGCCAATCTGAATGAGCCCCTTCAAAAGGGCTTTATTACAGACAGAAATACTCCTCACATTCATCACATTCCTCACATTCCTGCAGTCAACGTGCCAATTGCATGCTCCCTCAAAAGTTGAGACATCTGTGAGAAAACTGCACATTCTAGAGTAGCCTTTACAAGGTGCACCTGTGTAATGATCATGCTGTTTAATCAGCTTCTTGATATGCCGTACCTGTCAGGTAGATCAATTATCTTGGCAAAGGAGAATACTCACTAACAGATTTGTGCACATAATTTGAGAGAAATACGCTTTTTCCGCATATGGAACATTTTATGGGATGTTTTATTTCAGCTTCACTACATGTTGAATTTATATTTTCGTTCAGCATACAAAGAGTATAGGAGCTCTGTCCCCAGTTATCTGGCTCTATCTGGTGGTAAGTTTAGGAAGTGTTTAGTTAGTTATTTTCATTACCCATCTGTTGCAATGCCATTGAATATGTAGCCTACACTAAACTGTATAATATCTTCTACTCACAGGTGGACAAAGTTATGACAAAACTCAAGTGATTCTCAACACATTTGATGAGAGAAAACACAACCAAAGATGGTCTTTGGAGATCCTGTAATATAGTGTCAATAGGCCTGGCCCTTCTACAGCAACTCTGCCGTGGGCTTCAGAACTCTCTGGTGCAGCTCTGTCGTGGGCCTCAGAGCTCTCTGGTGCAGCTAAGCCAAGTGTTTAAGAGCTTTCTTGCATCAGAAGGCCATGGGACTCAAAGCTCTGTGATGCAGTTCCACCGTGGGACCCATACTCTTGTTTCTTTATGCAGTTCCTACAAGGGCCTTAGCACTCTGTGATTCTAGTCTGCATTGGGCCTCGAGATATTCTGAAACATGTGTTGAGCTTGTGCGCATCCATACTAGGTTGTCTTTGTAAAACACAACTAGAAACTAGTAAACTACACATTTCCATGTCACTGCAACGAGAAACAAACCATACAACATGTGGCTACAGTACTATCTATAGAACAAGGGTGGCAGGTAGCCTAGCGGTTAAGAACATTGGGCCTGTAACTAAAAAGTCGCTGGTTCGAATTCCCAAGCCGACTAGGTGAAAAATGTTGAGGTGCCCTTGAGTAAGGCACTTAACACTAATTGCTCTGGATAAGAGCATCTGATAAATAACTTAAAAGTAAATTTAAGGAGCACTACAATATACGGTCAGGACTTGAATGATGCTTTACAAATTCCACAATTAATTATTTCATTGACCATACCAAAGAAAAACGGTAGTGGAATATGTGTGTGTCTCTACTATATTCATAGCATTTACAATGAGTTAAGTGTGCTTCACCAGTCAATCACTGAAATGTATATGTTTTCACACAAGGGTTAGTCTATGAAGTCACACATTCTTAATGTCATAGATGAACACTCCATGAATTCTCCAAAGGTACGTTTTGAGTAGATATGTTGGTAACACTTGACACCCAGCGTCATAACACATTATGACCCCATGAAACCTACCATGGTAGTTATTTTATGGCTGGTATAAAACCTACCATGGTAGTTATTTTATGGCTGGTATAAAACCTACCATGGTAGTTATTTTATGGCTGGTATAAAACCTACCATGGTAGTTATTTTATGGCTGGTATAAAACCTACCATGGTAGTTATTTTATGGCTGGTATAAAACCTACCATGGTAGTTATTTTATGGCTGGTATAAAACCTACCATGGTAGTTATTTTATGGCTGGTATAAAACCTACCATGGTAGTTATTTTATGGCTGGTATAAAACCTACCATGGTAGTTATTTTATGGCTGGTATAAAACCTACCATGGTAGTTATTTTATGGCTGGTATAAAACCTACCATGGTAGTTATTTTATGGCTGGTATAAAACCTACCATGGTAGTTATTTTATGGAAGATTATGACATGTATATAAGAGTGTCAAATAACCCAAAAACTACCACACAAGGCAAAACATTCCATTACACCATAGCCTACTTGTCAACAGTATGTTTGTTATTCATTTTTAAATTAACCATATACAATTATCATTGTAATTGCACACACATTGATGTCAGACATGCGCCTACCCCAATGCTCTGTTTCTGATGACTGGGATAAATGCAGGAGCAGATTTTAGGAGCAGGACAAGACACCCTCTTTGTGACTGATGACTGACATAAGGGCATGTGCGTGATAGGACTATATGGCTTAGATGATTATGATGGTAATAATGCTTCTTAACAGTGTCATAAAGTGTATTTTCTTAGTCCAAGTAAAGTGACATAGGATGGTCATAATGCATTTGGACTGTTTCATAAAGTGCATTTTCTTAGTCCAAGTAAAGTGACATAGGATGGTCATAATGCATTTGGACTGTTTCATAAAGTGCATTTTCTTAGTCCTAGTAAAGTGACATAGGATGGTCATAATGCTTTATGAAAAGTTATTTCAAATATTATGAAAAAAAAATGCATGTAAAGTATTCACAACAACAAAAAGGAATTAAGAAACAAACTTTCAAATGAAAGGACATTTATTGGCAGGGAAAAAACACATTTGAATACATTTGGGTTTTGACACTAAGTGTCATAACCAGACAAAAAATAATGCAATATGTCAGAATAGGTGTAACTATATGGGCCATGACAGTGTTATGACCATATTATGACAGGCTATGACAAGTTTTGTCAGTTATGATATATTATGACATGGTTATGACCATCAAGTAAAGTGTTACTGATATGTTTTTTCATGTTTCATAAGTAATTTTCTTGTCTGGATTTATACTTTACTTCACACATTATTCACAGAACATTAGCTGCAACAGGTGCATGTATTTCATATGTCAAATGATTAAAGATCCGTTTCAACACTGTGCTACAATATCATGCTAACCACTTTGTCTTAAATGTAATGTCATCAAAATGCTGTTATGATCTACAAAAAAAGAAACGTTTTTTTTTCCTTTTCTTGATTTGTGTTATGTTGTTGAGGCATCTCAATAACACTTCCAAAGTCAAGGACTTGAATTATCGTCAACTTCCTTAAAACATCCACTACAACAGCTCTACTCAAACAGACACACAGTCACAAGCTTAGCACAGACAATCCTAAAGGCAGTCATAAAAATTATCTGACTGAAACACACCCAGCATTTCCATATCAGGCTACGCTCTATGCCCACAAGTCCGTTTGTCGCTCATAAATGCCTCACGGTGTAGGCTTAAGGAAAACCTTATAGTTTTTAGGAGTGACAGTGGTAGGTGTTGTTCCCCTGCGTTTTTAGGAAACGCTAGGCGGCAGTGGAGTCGGCAGTGGAGTCGTCCAGTGGTTTGTCGCTGATTTTGACGTCTTTCCCTGAGCGTGATCCTTCTCCACATTCAGCATGGCCTGAGGCACCTGGGAGATGGTAAACTCCTCCTCCAGGAACAGGAAGAGAGGTCACAAGGAGTAAAACATGTATTTTTTAAACTGACTTTAGAGCTTTGTGACGGGGCAACGGTCGGGATTCAATAAAAGGCTTGTTCTCAATAAGTGCATTGCACTTGACATTTAAAGATCATTTATGCTTGAGCTGACATCCGCAGGGTGAAAATGTCGGGGAAATTGCCTTGTAAATGCAAAATTGTCGGTAGTGCAGTGTGCAGCCCTGCAACACGCCGTTGAATGAATACCGGCCATCTTCCAAATAATAAATGAATAATAGATCATAGAAATAGATCAAATGGAGAGGATGGCTGTGGTGATGATTAGACCAGCCTATGGGTATCTAGTTCCTCTTCTACACAGAATGACCTGATATGTATGTCGGTGTGGATTGAATAAACTGTATTGAACTGGTGAGGATGCTCTGACATCCTTATCAGACAACAACCTATGATGCACACCAACGCCATACACAACAACACCCTGTTCAGCCTCACCTGACCTGTACAAAGCTGCTCTCATCGTATGTAGTATCGGGTATTGGGTATATGAAAGAGTAGAAAACATGGAAAGGAAAGAGATCACTAAAGAGAAAATACATAATTGATACAGTATACTGCTCAGTCTTTCTCTAACCTAACATTATAATTAAGTAAGGCCTATGTCCTTCCACTCAACATATACATTTGCATCCTGTTGTGTTTGTTATCATGGCAAACTTACAAACAGTATGGTATTGCAACCAACAGAGGTTCTGGTGACCAGGCTAGCTGTTGCTGTTTCATCAGAATAAAACGGAGCCATGATGTCATGGTGGAACGCTTCCATAATGCCCAGGCAGACAGGAATCTGTTCTGCTTCCAAGCTGGGGAGCGGACCCGGGAGCCCCGACAGGGCCACAGACAAAGGGCCTGAATAATGGGACTGGATTAGGGGCCTAGCACCAGGATTACACTAGCATTGCAGCCTGGCTGGTCAGCACAGCCCTAGACAGCGGTTCTTCATCTGGTCTGATCGTCACTGGCTGACCATACCAAATCAAACCTAGCCTGCCTCACTGTCTGTCTGACAGAGAGAGCAGAATAGGTGTGTGTGGTGTGTGTGTGTGGCTTCAGACAATTGATATGGCTGAAGCTCACTGATTAACTTCCTCCACTTGGACAAGAGGGTCATACAAATCCCACTATTGACCAAAATAATGTGCCACTATTGACCAATGTCATTCATCCATCCTAGCTGCAGTATGCCGCAATATGATATATTTTGCCAACCATATGAACTGTAATAATATCATGTCTCCAGCTTTACAAATACAGTGGGTACCCATTGATGGTGTGTCACATCCCTCCTTGGGCAAAAACCCATCCAGATGTGTATGTCTCTGTGTGTGTGTGTCTCTGTGTGTGTGTGTCTGTGTGCAAATATGTGTGTGTGTCTGTGTGAGTGTGTCTGTGTGCGTGTGTCTGTGTGTCTCTGTGCGTGTGTGCACGACTCTATGTGTGTGTGTGTGTGTGTGTGTGTGTGTGTGTGTGTGTGCGTGTGCGTGCGTGTGTCACTGTATGCGCGTGTCATGCCCTGACCATAGAGAGACTTTTTATTCTCTATTTTTGGTTAGGTCGGGTGTGACTAGGATGGGTAATCTAGATTGTTTATTTCTATGTTTATTGTTCTCTCTGATTGGGGATCATATTTAGGCAGACATTTCCCCACTGTGTTTTGTGGGATCTTGTTTATGTGTAGTTGCCTGTGAGCACTTCATTTACTTCACGTTTCATTTGTTCTTTATTGTTTTTGTGCGTTTTTGTGCGTTTCATTCAATAAACATGTGGAACCCATATCAAAACAGCCAAGCCTTTTTTGCAAAATAATTGGGGCTCAAAATGATAAATATGCAGGTGAGCAGCCATATTGTTTTATTGTAAAAACACAGGCAATCATTCAGAACTTTGATAACTGTTTTCGGCAGAAAATCATCTCTACTTTGCATTGCTGTACAGGAGGCCAGTAAATACCTTGATGACATTGGCAAAGAGGGATGTGGATATGAGAAAAAGTATCTTTATCAATGACCAAAATGATTTTTAGGGGTAGTATTATTGTCACGCCCTGGCCTTAGTATTCTGTGTTTTCTTTATTATGTTGGTTAGGCCAGGGGAAGACATGGGTGATTTATGTGTCTTGTTTTGTCTAGGGGTTTTGTAGTCTATGGGGTTGTGTTCAGTTGAGTGTTCTAGGTAAGTCTATGGTTGCCTGGAGTGGTTCTCAATCAGAGGCAGGTGTTTATCGTTGTCTCTGATTGGGAACCATATTTAGGCAGCTATATTCTTTAGGTATCTGGTGGGTGATTGTTTCCTGTCTCTGTGTTTTGCACCAGTTAGGACTGTTTCAGTTTTTTCCACGTTTTCTGATTTTGTATAGTGTTCACGTTTTCATCTTTCATTAAAGATGTTTATAAATAACCACGCTGCATTTTGGTCCTCCGATCCTTCCCAGGAAGAAAACCGTTACAATTATTCCATGTTAAGTTTTCTATACAGTTATGAATGTTACATATTTGTTCAAATCACATTTATTGGTTTTCTCTTTCAGATGATAGACAACATGGTCTTGATGCTGGTCACTGAGCATCCCATGGTACATTCTCCAAGAGTAGGGATGTTAATCCCTGTGTCTTGGCTAGATTCCTAACTTGGCAATTCCTCCTATCATGGCCAACTTGTCCACCTCATTTGCTTCTACTATTTCTGTTTGAACCTCTAGTCTTGATGTGTGCTTTCATGTTGCAGGATAAAATGGCAGAGAAAACAGTATTTGTTCAGCTTTAAAGTAACAGTAAAATCAAAGCCAAAAAGCGAACAAGTTTGGTTTAAGAGATTGTGAAGTAGGATAAGTAGTAAGCCTTTTCCGAGCCAGAACACCCATAGGGATTGAGAAACGGGTCAAATTTAGCTGATTAATTTACTTCCCTATTTACGTCAAATCCTGAATCATGATTCACCAGTACTAAAACAAGTCTATAAAATACACAAAAAATTAGACAGGAGAGAAACACTAAAAATGTATCTTTGTTCGATTCAGATTAAAAAGTTAGGTTACGAGTGGAGTCGAGTGGAACAGAACCTTGAACCGTCACTGTCTGATTATCTTCATGCTTGTGGCTCTGTTAGCCATTGCTATTAAGTATTCATAATTTCTTAGATGGTTGTATAGTTTAATATTGTACCACTAACCATTCAGTTAACTAACCAAGCTTTAAGCTTTTGTTATTCAGCTTGGTTGCTGTTATAAAAGGGATTACAGCTGGTGGTTCAACAGAGATGCATGTTAACCACCATCTCGCTGATGTCATCAAGTGTGGGTCCATTGGGTGCAAACTTCCCCCAGCGATAGTGCACAAGGCGAAAAAGACATAGGAACAAGGTTAAACAGGAAACCACATGCAGTATACGTGCCAGACTAGTGTTTTGTTACACTCAAATAAAATAAAGACATTTATGTTGGTGTTGTTGTCCGCCCTTACACAGACTAAAGTACAGATGCTTAAGTAAAGATCTGTGTCTAAGATGTTCTGTACACCATATCTCGTTCAAACTGTCCATAATCAGAGTTTATTACCAGTTTATAACTCACTCCTAACTATGAGAGTTATAAACTGAAAAAATATATAGAAGCATTTGTATGTAGATGGCCACCTCAGTCTGAATATCTGATTACATTTTCCTTTGTTCCATGTGGTATACATGTTTAATAATTAATCTCATTACAAATGCAATAGTTTTATTTTTGCAGTTGATCACTCACTATACTATTGTGAGCCAGTGTTGGCACACACAAGTCAAGACCCACACAGACACAATGGCCTCCCTGGCTGTACCTCCTACCTTCTGTCACAGACACAATGGCCTCCGTGGCTGTACCTCCTATCTTCTGTCACAGACACAATGGTCTCCGTGGCTGTACCTCCTACCTTCTGTCACAGACACCATACACACAAACAAGTATGCACACACACAGACACACACATTTTTTTTTAATGAGGTGACATTCTAACCCAAAAAGGACTTCCTAAGTCTAAGCGCCAAAGTGAAGCATCCCTCTTTCAGGAAGCCAATCCCTATTTATTTTGTTTCCCAGCATCAAGATGAGATTCCCAGCTCCATTCCAAAAGGAAAAAGTAGACGGCTGATTGCTAAGGTTTGTGGATCGTGTCCCTGGAGGGCGTGTTCCAGGGGAACGTTACTCAACATAATGCCTTGGGGGAGATACCTGTACCCCCTGTATATAGCCTCGTTATTGTTATGTAATTTTCTAACTTTCAGACATCTGTGTACACTGTGTGCACTATGAACACTAAGAGTTTGCGAAGAAACAAAGGTTGGAACTGATAGGATGGGTAATTTCCTGTCTGTACCCACACAATACATCCACCATCCATTATTTTCCAGTTTGAGCTCCTGCTTTCACTGCTGATCAATGATACATACATACCTATGACGCACACAGTGTGTGAATAGGATTGCCTCTGTTCCTTTGGAACTCATTTGGACACCTGTCACACAAGGTCAACATACCGTAGCTGTATTAGTAATCAGTGGTGTAAAGTACTTAAGTAAAAATACTTTAAAGTACTACTTAAGTTGTTTTTCCGGGGTACTGTACTTTACTTTACTATTTCTATTTTTGACAACTTTTACTTTACTACGTTCCTAAAGAAAAGAATGTACTTTTTACTCCATACATTTTCCCTGACACCCAAAATAATTGGTTACATTTTGAATTCTTAGCAGGACATGAAAATGGTCCAATTCACACACTTATCAAGAGAACATCCCTGGTCATCCTACGACCACTGGCTATCTGTACATTCAAATAACAAGAAAATGGTGCCATCTGGTCATCCTACGACCACTGGCTATCTGTACATTCAAATAACAAGAAAATGGTGCCATCTGGTTTGCTTAATATAAGGAATTTGAAATTGGTATACTTTTACTTTTGATACTTAAGTATATTTTAGCAATTACATTTACTTTTGATACTTAAGTATATTTAAAACCAAATACTTGTAGACTTTTACTCAAGTACTATTTTACTGGAGGACTTTCAGTATCTTTACTTTTACTCAAGTAGGAAATTGGGTACTTTTTCCACCACTGTTATTAATATTAAAACAAAAGATGCCTCCAAAGTGTCCAATCACCAAACCAAAGGTAAAAATGTAAAGATTAACCAAATCTGTAAAGTCTGCCTCTGTCAGTCCTGCCTGAGGGATGTTTCCATGGATATGCTAGGCCAGGGGTTGGGGTTGATAAGTTAACTGTACCCCGTTGTAACATGCTCTCTCTCTGGGTACAGAGGCCTTCTCTCTATCCAAACTACCCAAGGCCCACTAATACTGGGCTGGTTGAGAGATCAGCTCGACGCTCCCACACCGATGGAGCCAGCTTTGTTTATCTAAAGCCTGGGGGGCATGTTTTTACCAAGAGCAGGATGTAGGCCATTGAGTGGTGAAGATCCAGAACCTTTGATTATTTATCGCAAGTGTTGGCCCAGCACAGAGGGCCGAGGGGGCTCCATTACTGGTAAGGAGAAGCTAGGGAGAGGAGATGCCGCAAAAGACACATGGTTTACAGGTCTGGTTGCACTTTGTCTTGGAAATGAGAGATAATATGAGTGAGTGGAGAGAGACAGGGTGAGGGATAGAGGGGAGAAATAGGGGGAGACAAGTGGGTGTTCAAAAAGTGATCGACAGTATGGGACTGAAATAGATACGGTGTGTTTACACTTTACTCCCCCCACCTCTTCTATATTCTAACCAAGGTCTGTCTCTTTCTACTGTCAACACTGCTACGGGACAAACCCCATGGTTCAGAGCCACCTATAGCGGGGGACAGGGACAGTGCATGTTTCTATGGGGCTCCCCCAAGACAAACCATGTCTTCACACACACATCCCCCTCGTCTTAAGTTTCTATTTCCCAGAGTAAATGGTTTTCCATTTCCGTTACTAGAAATGACTACATTACTGATAAAGTGATTACCTTATGGCACTGGATTACCATTTGTGACCTACCACCTGGATTCAATCCTATGTAGCAAAATGTGAAATGTTTTTCTTTACATTGGATAAAAGTAGAGACTGAGAGCTAGAAAATGGAATATCATACGCTGCAGTTGAGGAACAAATGTTGTGTTCAAGTCCTACCTATTCCTGCTACAGTATTTGAGCAGTGATAAATGTAATCAGCACTGCTCTGGTTCTCCGTGATGAGACCCACTTAAACATACAGCTATCAGTACATCTTGTGGATCATGTGGTGATGTGGTGGGTGGGACTATGACAAGGAGAGAAAAAAGGCGTGCACAAAACCTCAAATGCACTGCACATTTTGCAGTCTGTACACCACAAATGCCAACAGGATGTCGGTGTTACTATGTGAGGGCGAGATGACAAGCAAGGGGAGTGAGATTGGGTGTTGCCTTATAAGGGGACATTTCAAAAGTCTAGTAAGTGCTTTGCTGTACATGATCATGGTAGGCGTTGTATATGGTTCTGTAGTCAATCTGTGTAAATAAAGGATGCATTATATTAAATACAGAAATGCTGCCATGGTTGCCTTGAGTGCTTTGGATAACACAGAGACCCCGGTATGGAGCATTCTGTCAGCGATGTCCAGCAGGTCGGTGTTCCGGAGGAAGGGTGTTACCAGGGTTACGTGCTTGGTGCCACACCACGGATTCAGAAGGCCCAGAGCCCAGCTCTCTGTGTCCGCGCCCACATTATCCAGAACCAGATCAAAACTAGGACGGTGGAGGAGAGAGAAAGAGAGGGAGAGATGGAGAGTTTATTTTATTAACTGGAGAGACTTATTTTCCCACACACTAATGAGAGTTTACTGTGGCAGTGAGAGAGGTGCCCAATCCTTGATTACAGTTAACTGACCCAAGGGGAACAATCCTCATCCTATTCAGAAAAATGCCACCATGGAGGTTTTTAAGGGATGCTGCGAGATTCTGTGTTCTACTTACCGAGTCAGATGAACTTGTGGATACCATTTGTATGTCTCTGCGTGCAGTATGAAGGAAGTTAGCGATCGTTTTGCGAGCCAACGCTAACTAGCATTAACGCAACGACTGGAAGTCTACAAGTGGCCAAAAGTTTTGAGAATGACACAATTATTAATTTTCACAAAGTCTGCTGCCTCTGTTTGTATGGTGGCAATTTGCATATACTCCAGAATGTTATGAAGAGTTATCAGATGAAGCAGAAAACTTTTGGCCACGACTGTATAGTAGTATTGCTTTGGGTAAGTAGAACAAGGGCTTAAACGCCAGAATCTCTCAGAAACCCATTAACCTCTCTAGGGTATGTGATCTGGCCAACATCCAGTGAGGTTGCAGAGCGCCAAATTCAAATACAGAAATACTCATTATAAAAATTCAGAAAACAAGACATATTTTACATAGGTTTAAAGATTAACTTTACCAACCACAGTGTCATATTTATAAAATGCTTTTCGGCGAAGGCATACCTAGCCCAGAACATACCTAGCCCAGAACATAGCCCAGTTGACAAATTATTACAAACAGTAACCAGCCAAGCAGAAGCGTTACAAAACTCAGAAATAGGGATCAAATGAATCCCTTACCTTTGATGATCTTCATATGGTGGCAATCAGAAGACATTAATTTACTCAATAAATGTTCCTTTTGTTCGATGAAGTCTCTTTATATCCAAAAACCTCCTTTTTGTTAGCGTGTTTTCTTCAGTAATCCACAGGCCCAAACTCAGTCAAAACAATCAGACAAAAAAATTCAAATTGTATCCATAAAGTTCATAGAAACATGTCAAACTATGTTTTTTTTTCAATCCTCAGGTTTTTTTTTTGCCTAAATTATCTATAAAAATTACTTATATAAAGCAAACCCGACAGCATCATTTTTTTATATTTTTTTATTGACGGATAGCCAGTGGCACACTCCAACACTTGGAAATAATTTACAAACGAAGCATTTGTGTTTAGTGAGTTCGCCAGATCAGAGGCAGTAGGAATGACCAGGGACGTTCTCTTGATAAGTGTGGGAATTTTTGTGTTAAAATCTAATGAGTACTTTTGTGTGTCAAAATGTATGGAGTAAAAAGTACATTATTTTCTTCAGGAATGTAGTGAAGTAAAAGTAAAAGTTGGCAAAACTGTAAATAGTAAAGTTGAGTACAGATACCCCCAAAAACTACATAAGTAGTACTTTAAAGTATTTTTACCCCACTGCTAGATGTGCTGATTGAGGTCACAGCAATGGGTTAGGGCGACACAATATGACAGCCGGGCCCAGACACACGTATAATGTTACTCAAACAAATATAAACATTTTTTTATGGAAATGATGTTATTGTTAGTTGTTATTAAGGCTTTGTATTATGTCCATGTAGCTATTGTCATGGAGATGGGGTTTGAATACCTAAGATTGCCGGTAAACATTTTCACAGTGAAAATGAAGTCATGAATTTACAGTACCAGAACATTATGGTCGTCGTCAACATCAGTATGTACATCTGTATGGAAAATGTTCAGACCCCTCCTGAAGCTCCCAGGATCAGAGTGCTGTATGGGGACGGAAAAACACCAGATAAGTAGACACAGAGTGAAAATGGAGAAAATAAAATACATTTATATCAAATCCAACACAAAAACGTGTTAAACTCTTCTATCTATTGCACGTGAACCAGTGGCTTCAGAGTGCCAAGTCCCATGCCATATCAGCCACTGCTGAAGCCCATTTCCAACGGGCCCACTATGCCACAGTACAATTCCCTCCCCATGCTCATAACCCACTGGTTTCATACAGACAGGCTTTTTATGAAATAACCAAGTGGAATAATCAACAAGATCAAAGACATGAGGATTATATGGGATGAATAGGGACAACAGCAGGGGTTAGAGGGGGAAAGAGACAAGTTGACCTCAAATTGGCAGGAGATGTGCATGTGCGTGTGTGTGTTTGCTGTTTCTTGGCACAGTTGTCCTTGTTAAGGCCTCCTGTGTTGACCAGGGCATACCAGGCTCTGACAGACACGTAAGGAGCGGCCGCCACCTCCGTGTGACTCAGAAATTTGGGCTTTTTGGACACCGGACCCAGTCACACTCAGGACTCAAGAGTAGGTCAAAGATATAGGTTGATCCTCCAAAAGGTGAGGTAGGATAAGGGGGAAGGGAAATCTGATCCTAGATAACTTCTACCTTGAGCCTCACAAACCTCCGACCAAACATGTCACTATCTGAAAATGTTGAGTCATCATCATCCATTAAAATCCCTGCGTAACGATGCCAACTCAGAGCTGGCTAGTCTGTCTGCAGTCCTGCTTGCTCCTCATTTGGCTCCTCATCACACAGAAAGCCTATTTAATGAGTCTGTCATTAATGACCATGCCTCACTGAGCAGCACCATGGAGTCTAACTCTGCCGGTAGCTTTTATTCTCAAATCTGACACCATCCCAAAATTCCATTCCAGCCTAGCAATAGCATTTAGCCCACAGGAGACACCTAATATTGCCTATACTAATGTATCCAAATGCATTCTCTCTTGAACATGCTAAAGAAAGCAGAGTATCCCTGGCAGTAGTAATATTCAACTACACATATGTTGATGATTATTGTAGAAATAACCACAAGCAAACAATGGTTTGGAAAACAAACTACAACACAAAAACAATAAGGGATCATAAACAAAACAGTACCACATTTGCACTCAACACCACAATCTCAGCCAGGCTTCCATGTTTCCAAGGGGGAATGACCGTCCACACCTGAGAAGGAAAAAAACACTGGCTTAACCAACCAAGCACTGGTAACACCCTGTATGGATGGCACAGATACCAAGATTGTGACATTTTGAATTCTCGGTTTGTGTATATCTTCACATCCATATGATGGGATCGTGTTTCACTGACACACTGATGACGAGTTGACCAGTTGGCCCAAAGGTGGTGTGATGATGTAACATTATACAAACATTTATAAAATGCTCATCACCATCTGTAATTCCCGAAGGCCAAGGTACAAAACGCGTTGGTTTGACTTTTTAACCATAAAGAAGCTCTTTTATCACTGTCCTCCAAGGGTTGCTGAATATCCTTTTCACTAGGTGAAAGGGAAATTCAGGCTATTGTGAACATGCTATTGTGAACATGCTATTGTGAACATGTCTCGCATCTGACTTCTTATAGGCTATTGTGTAAAAGATCTGATAGTCTATGTTCTCTGAAAGCTATGAGAAACATAATAGGAAAACCACTGACATTAACAATGATGCAATGAGGTGCTTCACATTTCAGCTGCACTTGGATTAAGTAAACAAAGCGGTAACACAAAATCAAACAAACAAACACACACAACCCCAACCCTTCCCACAGAGAGTACCACCCTATTGTACTGCATCCTGGGGCCAATTTGTTTGTGTGTTACCTCATCCACCTATTTGAAGTAGTCTGGTGCCACATCCAGAAAACACTCGATGATGACTCCGGACACGTCACGGCCCAGGATCAGGGGAAACTCACTGCCGGATTGGTTGATGTTTAGGAGGTCTCTCTTCATGGCCTTGGTGGCAGCCCCATACCCACCTGAGAGGGCAGAAACAACACAGAAATAAGGCAAAACGCAATCAGTTCAAGTAGACGTTGAGACAAGTGAATTCAGATACGAACAGAGGCCACAAGATGACAAGAACACTGAAACTAGCTGGGAAGATCATCACTGATTAGACTGAGAGGTAACCATAAGAAACAGCAGGCCCCCACCTCTTCAAAGAGCACATCTAGGCCTAAGTGTGAGGTTTAGCCTAACATTCACAGTTTGAATTTAACACCCAAACCATGTGCCATAGCAGTCAACTTTCCCTTTGTGTCAGAAGAGCTCTCCTCGTCTCCAGGGGTGATCTATTTTGCCCACTCAGATCTCTCTCTCATACACAGACCAAATGTGAATAGCAAAACAACAGATGCTCAGTCAGCTCTGAATGAGGGCAGCTTCCTTTTCACGAGACTGTGGTGTGTACACAAAAAGGCTATTGTGAAGATGTCTCACAACTGTCTTCATATAAGCTATCTATAAAAGATCTGATAGTCTATCTTCTTTAAGAACTCTGAGAAGGTCATAGGAAAACCACTGGCTTGAAATGAAGAGTTAGCCTATAAAAATAAGGTCACAGTCTCTGGCCGACAATGTGTTGTTAGGTTATTTCAGTTATCTCGTATGAGCTTATGTGCTGAATACATTACGTTGTTACAGGTGTCAATCTTATGGGCATGTGGCAGCAGTGTGTAGGAGGGAGGTTCCTAGGTGTGAGAAGTGTGCAGAAGTGTGCAGAAGGGCATGAGACAAAGGAATGTGTAGCATTGGGGAAATAAGCGGTATGTGTTAATTGTAAGGGTGCCCATGGGGCTAGGGATCAGAAATGTCCAGTGTGAGAGAGGCAGGTTGAGGTTACCAGGGTTAGAGTAGAGAGAAGGGTGTCGCATACTGAGGCAGTGAGGAAAGTTGAGGAAGACAGGTCAAGGGGGAAGGATCCTGAGAGTATTCGTGTGAGTAGTAGATATGTATCAGTACAGAGAGATAGGCCAATAAATTATATATGCTTCAGTAAGATTGGCTTTTTAGTGTTCATAGCAATGGCTATCAACTGTACTGCAGGGTTGGAATGCAAGTTGCAGAAAATAGAGGTTGTGGTGGCAGCTGCAGAAAAGTATTTGGGTGTAAGAGATTTGACGTCAGGTTGTGTTACAGGTTGTGTTGTGTGGTGGTGTCCCCTCCTTTCAGGCTGTTGGCCTGATGTAGGACTAGATAGATTTAAATAGTGGAGTAAGGTGGTGGGTTTTTAATGAATGTAGGGTTAGAAGGTAGATTATTTGTTGATTAATTTACCTTTTATAAAGCAAAGTATAATGGAGCTGTACTCAAGTCTAGTTGGTGGCGTTAATGCAACATTTATTGGATGTCAACAGCCGTTAAACTTCATAGAAGAAGAAGAAGAAGAAGAATGAATCTATCAAGCTAGAATATCACAACAACCTCTCATGCTGGCGTCAATGTGGTTAAGACCTGCAGCATGGACTTTGAGGATAACTTCCTTAGTCCCTAACCCAGCGCTTTTAGTGAACCGAAAGACATCATTGCTGCCTTATCTATTGATCTCCCAAGCAGGCATGATTGTCATACGGCTGTTGGAGGTGGTGTTGAACAGTCTCTTCTGACCTCCATGGAGGAATGTTTTCACACATGGTGCTCTCCTGATTAGGAGACAAGCTCTGTCAAAGCCAAGCGGGGGGGGAGAGGGGGAAATTGTTTTTTAAAAGGTCATACCAAGGAAAACATTTATTTATATATATATATATATATATATATATATATATATATATATTATTATTTTTATATATATTTTAATGATTTGATTCAAAACGGTATTTGACCTTACTGCTATTAGCCTGTAGAAACAAATACCATGAATAACAGATTCACAACAGATAGTCCCCCCAAAAAATCTAAAGTAAGTTTGTTCTGAAGTGTCTGTCCTATATCTGAGAGATATAAGACTGATCAGGAAACATGTATTTAAACACTTATTTTTGGCACTAAACAGTGTCCAGAGTGTACTTCTATAACTGTTTTTAACTGGTACCAGGGGACCTTCAGACAAGTCTTGTGAGGCCTGTGGGCATCCTAGAAAAATACATGTACAGCACCAGTCAAAAGTTTGGACACACCTACTCATTCAAGGATTTTTCTTTATTTGTACTATTTTCTACATTGTATAATAATAGTAAAGACATCAACACTATGAAATAACACAGATGGAATCATGTAGTAACCATACCATAACACCCCCATACCATAACACCTCCTCCTCCATGCTTCACAGTGGGAACCACACATGCGGAGATCATCTGTTCACCTACTCTGTGTCTCACAAAGACACAAACCAAAAATCTCTAATTTGGACTCATCAGACCAAAGGACAGATTTCCATTGGTAAAATGTCCATTTATGGTGTTTTTTGGCCCAAGCAAGTCTCTTCTTATTATTGGTGTCCTTTAGTAGTGGTTCCTTTGCAGCAATTCGACCATGAAGGCCTGATTCACGCAGTCTCATTTGAACAGTTGATGTTGAGATGTGTCTGATCATTGAACTCTGTGAAGCATTTATTTGGGCTGCAATCTGAGGTGCAGTTAACTCTAATGAACTTATCATCTGCAACAGAGGTAACTCTGGGTCTTCCTTTCCTGAGTAGGTCCTCATAAGCGCCAGTTCCATCATAGAGCTTAATGGTTTTTGCGACTGTACTTGAAGAAACTTGACATTTTCCAGATTGACTGACCTTCATGTCTTAAAGTTATGATGGACTGTCGTTTCTCTTTGCTTATTTGAGCTGTTCATGCCATAACATGGAATTTGTTTTTTACCAAATAGGGATATCTTCTGTATGCCCTCCACCAAACTTTTGACTGTCACTGTACGTGTTGGTAAGAGTCTCACCTTTCCACAGAGGGGTAATATTAGTGTGTAGTTCAAGCTGTACTGACGCTACAGATAGAAGTTGGCAGATCGGCTATACCAACTTCAGATGCTTGTGGGGGGACATAGAGCAAAACGGAGTACACCATAGTATTTGTAAAAGTCTCATCTTTCCATAGAGGGGTCATAATAGTAGGCCAATCCGCTCTTCTCACGAAATCGCCTGTCTCAATCCACCACATCCACCAATGTCTCACTTCTGCATCTGCGGTGAAAAGTGACAGAGCTCGAGTGATGTTTGTCAGACCATTGAGACATTGGTGGATGTGGTGGATTGAGACAGGCGATTTCGTGAGAAGAGCGGGTTGGCCTAGTGCGACATGGATTGAGATGCATCCAATGCATAAAAACAGATATCTCTAGCTTAAACTGACAGATTTTTATGGGGATTTTTGTATTATGCTAATTAGATTTCCACGGTCTTCACGGACATCGACTCTAGCTAATTAAATTCATTAGAAAATACAATGGATTAAGTTGCAGATACTGTATATTATCGTTTTTACAGTATGGAAGGACAAAAAGTAAGCTGGCTCTTGTACTCATGCTGCTGCCTCGTCTGGCAGACACCCTCTGACAGCTAATACTCAAGCGAGTGCGGTTTACTCATCCTACATCCAAACACAGAGCATGATGTTGCGCTTCCAGAAGCTAAACCATGAAGATGCCTGAGAGGGGGAGCGAGGTGTGGCAGTCCATAAGAGTCCTCAGTATGAGGTATGAGTATGAGGTGAAAGTAATGAATACAGAGCTACTCAGATGGGTGATGTTATCATGGTCATGTAAAGGGCATACAGGGCATACATGTAGTTTCTTGCAATAGCCCACTGACTTAAAATAATATTTATTTCAAAACTGTGATTCCTAAAAGATGTGTGTCTCCAGATTTGGTCCGTCAGTGGTGTCTAAAATCCTAAGAGCGGCCCGAGGGCGAGGTGCGGGCCAGTCCAGACGGCGAAGGTGGAAATCTCAGATGATGTTGGGATCTAGAATGTCATCCACTGGAACCCAGGGCAAGCAGATGGGAGGTTCCTGGTGGAGAGCCAGACATGATCACCAGAATGGAACACGGGAACCTCACTGCAGTGGCGGTCTGCCTGCTCCTTCTGTCAGCAAAACCACTCGTCCACCAAAGTGGCTTCAATCTGGATCGGGATCCGTGGGGCCAGGACCGGCTCGTACCCCAGGACGCACTGGAAGGAGACAGCCCGGTGGAGGAATGACGAAGTGAGTTCTTGGAATACGCCGCCCAGGAAAGGAACTGGGCCCACTCCCCCTGCCGGTACTGACAATGACTCCTAAGGAACCTCCCCAGCTCCTGGTTCATCCTCTCCACCTGCCCGTATGAGGCCGGTACCCAGAAGTGAGCCTGGCAGTGATCCCCAGCTTCTCCAGGAAGGCCCTCCATACCCGTGACGTGAATTGTGAGCCACGGCCAGAAGCGATGTCCCCTGGAAGGCCATAGTGCCGAAAGACCAGCTGGAACATGGCCTCAGCGACCTGGAGAGCGGTAGGGAGACAAGAGATAGGGATAAAATAGCAGGATTTTTAAAATCTGTCCACAACAACCATAATAGTAGTGTAACCATCAGAATTGAGATCAATGGACAGATGAGACCAAGGCCGCTGAGGCATGGGAACGGGAAGGAGTTTCCCTGCTGGAGTGTGCCAGGGAGATATGGAACATGAGTTGACATAGTGGGGTTGTGACGTTGGTGCCATGGGAGGCCGAGGATTACCTTGTGTACGGGGGCTGTGGTGATGAAGGGAAGACTTTCCTGGTGCATGGGTACATTGGTGAGGGTGAGTGGTGCAGTGATGTGGGTAACTGTGCCGGATCCAAATGGTCGCGTATCTAGGGGGGGGGGGGGGGGGGAATTGACATGAATGAGCAGAGTCAGATACACTACAGACCCCTTCAAATTAGTGGATTCGGCTATTTCAGGCACACCTGTTGCTGACAGGTGTATGAAATCGAGTACACAACCATGCAATCTCCATAGACAAAAAATGTCAGTAAAGGCTGAACCTTGAACAGGACCATCAAGTGCTGAAGCACGTAGCCTGTAAAAATCATCTGTCCTCGGTTGCAACACTCACTACCGAACAGAAAACTGTATTGAGATCAAATGTTGAATCGATTTAGCAGAATGTCGGCCAAAATCCTTCTCCTTCCTTATTCTCCAACTGCTGGGATAAAATCCCTCTCACTACCATATTTGGTACTGAGTAGAAACGCCAAACGGATGCTTCACATTTGTACATCCGTTGAAATATCTGTCTCATTGTTCTACCTGTGTTATCGTTTTTACACTCTGGAAGGACAAAAATGTAGCTAGCTCTTGCACTCATGCTGCTTCCTCATCTGGCAGACACCATTTGACAGCTAATACTCAAGTAATTGGAGTGCGGTTTACTCATCCTACATCCAATCACAGAGTACGATGTTGCGCTTCCAGAAGCTAAACAAACATGGCAGAACCCCCCCTGTCGCCGCATAAACTGAAGGTTGCTGTATATTTGGGTTGATTTGACACACAGAAAGCATGCTGAGCTTGTCAATAAGAGACGTACGTTAAATCAACTCGTTACCAATAGCATTAGCTAGTTTGTATTCTGATTCATTTTGTCACAGTGCGTGTAGTCTGCTAGCTGCAATGTAACAATTACACAACTCAATTATTACATCAAACTCTGGTGGGAGCTAGCTAGTTATTAACGTTATCACATCTAGCAAAAACATGGTCAAAGTTGAATGGCACACATTTCCAACCATTTCAGCTGGGGTGGGTATAATTTGTGGAACGTTCCAATAGGAATATGTTCCAAAAACGTAAAATACAAGGTTGTCAACAAACAACGCATACAAAGCTGTATAGCGGCCGAATAAGATACCCGGTAGGGAGTGGGCTATTTCATTATGTTTTTAACTCCCCACGTGTATTCTGAAAAATGTATGTCCTCACTCTGGTAGCCTATGGACAACAATTAAGAATATGTTACGTGGTGAGTTGATGCCTATTCGGCAGCTAGTTAGCTAGGTGAATTGATCGTGCTACTTTATGCGTTGTTTGTTGGCAACATTGTACTTTACGACGTTTTTGGAACAGATTCCTGTTGGAACGTTACACATTATTTTCCACCCTTTCAGCAGTCCGCTCAGTCATGTTGATTCAGCTAGCATACTGGTAATAATAACAAATGGAAATAATTATACAGTACCTATTCAACATTATTTTATTGGTCTCCTTGCCTCTAAAAAATGCCTGAAACTTATCAAGAAAACCCACAATCTCAATGCTTACATCACCGTGACAGAGGAGCTGGCATTGAAACAGGCAGAGGAGGCTGAGCGCAGGCTCCTCAAAGGTGCATGTTGTGTCTGTCTGTCTGCCTGCCTGTGTGTACTGGACGTGCATGTGTTGCACATTATGATCTGGTCTCATATTTTTATCTTCCTTGCAGGTGCCCCCAAAGGTCCACTGGATCCCTTTTGCTGTGAAGGACAACTTCTACACAGAGAACATCAAGAACACTTGTGCCTCAAATGCTGAAAGGTATATCTGCTGACAGGCCTATAAATTGATTAATTCCTCCTCTTTTCAGTTGGATGCATTTATTATTATAGTATCTGTTTTGTAGAATACACTCATCCATACAATGCCACAGTGGTTCAGAAGCTCCTTGACCAGGGTGCTGTTCTCATTGGGGAAACTAACTTGGATGAGTTTGCTATAGGCTAAGGCTCTCAATCTCCCTTTAGGAAATGCATGTATTTGCAGAATTACCAAAGTATTATCATATCTGTAAACTGCCCCAACCTGCATTCATGACTGAAAGTGAGTGTATAGTACCCTCCTTCCATTATTTTCCAGTGCAGGCAGTACTAACCGTGCTTTTGAACCTGTCCGGAACACCTGGAGCTACAGAGAGCAGACTGGGGCTGACCCTGACTCTGACTGGGTCATCACGGAAGGCAGCTCTGGAGGAAGTGCTGCAGCTATGGCTTCTCTCACCAGCTTCCTGTGAGTCTGCAGACACAGGGCTGAGTTCAAGTTTCCCATACTGTTGCAAAATGCTGCATAATAGGAACATACTCTACCACTGTGGCTAACAATGCAACTTCCTGAGCATTGACTAATACCGTAGTTTATGTATTTATGTAGCACTTTACTTTTAGCTCGTAGTGGAGCAAAGAGACTCAACAACACCATTTTATTGAACTCTGAAACACTAAAGGTCTTATCTCCTGGTTCTGGCCCCTGACAGCTCTTTGTGGTCAGATACAGGTGGCTCCACCCGTAACCCAGGGGCCCTGTGTGACATAGTGGCCCTGACGCCAACCTACGGCCTGGTGTCCAGACACGGCCTCATCCGCCTGGTCAACTCGATGGAGGTCCCAGGCATCATGACTCGGGAGTGTTCATGACTCAGCCACCGTCCTGGGTGAGGCATGTTATATGGCCATCCCATGGGGCCTGTATTTTTTTCCTGACCAGGTAAAAAGTATTACTCTGAAATGTTAATTTTATGGCATGTAAAACTGCAATGTGGGGTTTGTTGACCTGGGGTGCGGGTTGTTGTGTCACACAGGTATTCTCCAAAGCCATGATGTCAGACTACTACCATAACCCTTCCACACTGACAGACCTACCGGGTGACTTTGATGTCAGGAACATCTGTGTGGGCATTCCCAAGGTGAGATCACCCTATCCTCCCGGTAGGATCAGGCATCTCAGTTCATCCCAGTGGTTTAACATTAACATGAAGATTGTTGGTAAAACTTTGAACATGTGAGGCATGTGGCACATGCAGCACATCTGTCAGACTGTTTGTCTGTCTATGCTGTTGTATCATTGTTGATCTATGATGTGAATTAATAGCGCTCATTTAATGCAAGACAAAGACAGAAGTCCATTGCTATGAAGCCAAATAAAGTCAAATTGACCATGAGTGGATTCTAAATATTATGCTGCTATTATAACTAGCACAGCCCTTGATGGCGACCTTTGTTTATTTTAATTGTTGCTGTATGTGTACTTCGTATTTGTTTACATTTACAAGAGATTTTGTTATTGTAAAGCAAGATTGAAATGGAATTATTTGTGAATTGTTCTCCACAGGCCACCGTAGTGGCCATGTATGCCACCAGGGATTTAACAATGTTATACAAGGAAGAATCCTCTCGGAACTACTTCCTGCTCAGACAGTAAGACACAGCAAACACATTTTTCAGTATAAACCAAGACTTTTCTACTACTGTAAGATCGGTGGTCGTGTTGAGGATGGAAGCAGGAATTTGAATATTTGGACAAGAGTTAAGACAGACCCTCATGTTTGCCTCCCTTCTAACAGGAATTATGAGCACTACTTTGTGATGACCCAGCAGGTGCGTTGTCTGATAGCAGAGGACTTCAAGCAAGTATCCAGCTTGGGTGTTGACGTGCTGCTCACGCCCACCACACTGAGTGACACCATGCGCAACACGGACTTCATGCAGGAAGACAACCCAACACATAGTGCCCAGGAGGACATCTTCACACAGCAACATGGCAGGAAATAATATGTTCATCATTTAACTCTCCCTTTTCAAAGGAATTGGGTTGGAATTCCTATTTCGGTCAACCCTTTGATTACAAATCCAGATGAAGGTCTATCTGAAACAAATCATCTCCATCAGGGAAGCTGATAACTTTGCGGGCAGTTAAAGTTTAACCCATCTTTTATCCCCCTCACAGTCTGGCCTTCAAACAACCTTACCCTGCCAACCCCTCTCCCTCTCGACTTTCTCACATTTACCCCTCCAACTCTCATTTTCTGCTCCAGGACTCCTTGCTGTTTCTGTGACAACAGCGTTATCGAGCATACCTTCCCATTGGCCTGCAACTAATAGGCCCCACCCTCCAGGACAGGACACTGCTGACAGTAGCCCAGTGGATAGAGCAGAAGGTGGGCTTTACCCCTATTCATTACCATGGAGATGCCGTACAGGGGGAGCAGACCTCAGTTGTATGAGGTGAAACTAATGAATACAGAGCTACTCAGATTAGTGACATTATCATGGTCATGAAAAGGACATACTCAAAGATGTATGGCCTTTTCTGGATTTGTTCTGAAGTTACTGACTTCCATTAAAGACACTTTATTACTTGCTGTTTGTCTGGCGGTTCCAAGTATGAGTTTGAATGAATGACTTAAAGATGAGGTCATGTATCCAGAAGACAAGTATTGTGAACCTGGGCGTTGAACATCAGTGGTAAGCACTGGCGTAGCATGCAGCTCCCGCAATGCAGGGGGGGGGCCCATGAGCTTTGGGACCCTCAACCCCCCAAAAAAGCATATGAACACATCATAAGCCATGAAGGAAATGTTTAGAATTACAGGACATTACCTTTAAAACTGCAAAATGTTCCCTCAGCCTCATGGCAAAATGTGTAAAATAGCAGGAATTTAGCTCATAGATTCTTGAAAGTTGGGTCAATCCTTGTCCGGCGGGGAAACGTATTCATTTTTTATTTTTTTTTTACAAATTTTGTTGCATTATTTGAGCTTAAAATGTACATTTTAGAGGAATTTTATAAGTGAAAAGATTTGTTTTTGGAATTTTTCTAAAATGCTTTCAATATTATTTATTTCCATGTCGACTCTATGCATAGATCCCGATTTTCAAACTATCCAAAAAAGTGTAAAATAAAGATTTCAACAAACAATATTTGAATCACAATGGTCACAACAATTTCCCCTCTAAACCGCATGCGGCGTGGACCTCTTCCAGGACTGTTGCGCAGAAGAAATGCCAGGCCGCGCAGACACGAGATTAAACTTCACCGAGTTCACCCCATTAGATTGCACCATTTAATGTGATCGAATAAACATATATGCCCCTTTTCAATGCAACAAAACAAATCTAACTTTGCAAGAGTCTGTGATTTTGTTGTAGGCAGAGCCAGAGTGCATCAGAATATAATTATATTGACAGGTAGCCAGTGAACGGTCTTTCAATCACCTATAAGTGAATGTGCTGTTCAGGTCAGCGAGCATAGCGTGTGCACGTTTGTTGATATTCTTGGTTAGTTAGCAAGCTATTAGCCCAGTTTTAAATATTGGTCAGCAACAGGGATTTACTGCTTCCTAGCACATAACGTGTAGGCTACATTTCAAGCTGTCTTTGAAAAGCTAGTTGGGTAAAAAGCTTGTTTGTCTTTATTAAAGAGGCAGTGTTGTATTTTGAGAGAGGCTTGAATAAGAACAATTACATTTTTGTCAACTAGGTAAAGAAAAACTGTCAGATCTTTGTCTAACGTCAACTCTGTCAGAGTGTTGATAGAATGGTTGTTTTTATTGTGGATTTTCAAATAAAGCATTTTATATACAGATGTTTGTATTAAACTTTTAGAGGCAAACATATGTCTGTTTTGAGTATCTGTCAACTCTGTCTGGGGCTTGTCAACTCTGTCACTGATTGAGTCAATATTTTTTGGTAAATATTCAGTAAAAAAAATTTGAATCACTGTTCTGCACCATATGCTTAAATTATTGAGATATTTGCTGTGCTAAACCTAAGGGATAATGTTTGCTTTATAAATGTTTTGTGTTCTAAATGTAGAAAAACATGCCAAAATGCTAACTAAATTAGCCCTGGAGCATTATATAGTGCTATAAAACAAGTTTGGAGATTTGTGCTACATATTTGAATAATCTAATGTTAAAATTAAACAAGCCAAAGCCTTTTAAACAGTTGTTTGTCAATAATTGTTAAATGCCTTTTATGGTGTCTGACAGAGTTGACATAAATCCAGTTAGTTGCAATTTAGGAAAAACCATAAATTAGGTTGTTTATGCTGTGATAGCTGATACTTTGGTCTCTCAAAATATATATTTCAAATTTTGTTCATATTAATGTTAAGTTGAGATTGTCCCATCTTTCACGAATCCCTGAGCTCTAAAACGGCAATATTTCTCTCCGACTCTTGGCAAAATGTGTAAAAGAGCATGAGATTAGCTATAATACTGCACATTTTTCGCTCTGCCCCATAAACAAATGGGGGGCTTGATCAGACCTTGCGGGGTGGAGAAAATCTCACATCCCATTAGTCTATAACATTGGACAGGCAGCCTCCCCTGAGTTGAGGGAAATCCATTCATTACACACAGTAATACAACTGCTTTATTTCAGGTGTAACGTGACCATGAAATGTGGAAGTTGGCCTTGGCTAAGAGATGCTGTTCCAAATAAACCTGCTCCCATGTCTGAAGATAAACACAAGTCGTTTTTGATATTGCCTGAAAAAACACCAAATGTGTGTGTTAGAAATGCCAGAGCTGATTTTTGGTCCTAACTTTCCATACACAGTTCCGCTAGGTAACCTTTCCCAGGCAATATTAATCTGATATACTAATGTCTACCTCATTTGACCTGATAAGATTAGCGTAACAAATGTTTCAGAAGATGTTTTTGTAACTTTGAGAAGGGTTGTTCATGTGTGCAGTTCCAAACAGTGCACAGGAGACGGTTGTGAGAAGATTTGTTTGCCTTAAGCTAGGTTACCATACCCTGAGGCATGGTGGAGTAACAGGGCACAACATAAACACGGAGTCTGATATAGAGATTCTGTCTAATTTTAACCCACGTATAGGGGGGCTAATTTCATCCCCGTAAAGGTTACGTTTAGGATTAGGTGTAGGATAATCTGGGCCCGTATTCACAACCCAAACTGTAGTACCCTAAATATCAGATGAACAGTAATTTTCATTGCAGTTACAGAGCTGTAGTGAAAACTCACTAGCGACATGAATGCAGTATGTTTGCACTGAAGGACACACACAGGCACATACCATACATACACTGACACAGCGGATAACAGAGCCCTGCCTTTCCTCTTGTTACCTTTGACATTCTCTCTGTTGGACATGTGGATTTGTGTTGTATCCCCCTCTTTCTTCCGTACCCCTTCCTCCACCCCACTGTGCTCTTTCCAGCACCTCTCATTTAGTCCTGACCCCATCACCACTCATTATGCAAATGTCACCCGCGCTCTGCCGCAGTGACGGACGGGAGAGAGAGGGACATGTTAATAAAATCTTTGTTCTGTAACAGTAGATACTGTGTTATGGCTTGTTTCCACACTATATTGATTTATCAAGATCATGTGCAAATGAACTACCTACATTTAACGTTATAGTCATCTGCCCATGTGATTTGCATACTATAACATACAGTATATGGCACAAAACTGCTTTCACTTTATAGCCTGCAACAAAAGCAAGTCTTGAATTCTCATATGTCATGTAGACGATCAGTCTTGTCATTTCCAAAAGGTGTGAGGATTTTAAGTAAAAGAGCAGAATGGACTTACAATTGGTGAAAAGTCTGCCAGCTAGACACATCGTGGGAGAGAGAAAAACAAAAATGGGGCCTCCTACAACAACTGCTACGACTGAGCAGTCTCCACTCTGAGTGCACTTGCTCAAAGACTAGAGTGGGTGTCCATGTGCTCAACACAGAATTCCAAACATTATGATCTCTACAATGCTTCCTATCCACATGGTGGACATGTGACATGCATTCACATTTCTCTTATGTGGTATTTTGATTGACAGATGCCCACAGTGTGTGGTCAGTCATGCCACCACTCACACTCATGGTTCACAGCCCCCCATGTTAGACAATCGAATCCTGTTCAGTCTCACACATGCTAGTTGCTTGACTGTTAACGTTATAGTCATTTACCACACACCACAATAAAAAATATATACATTATCAAGGAAACATTCTTGACAGTTGAGCATTACTGATTGCATGGGAAAATGATAAACATCATCTCAGTGTTCTCGGGGGTGGATGCCAGCACCTGTTTTACAGCAAGAAGAAAAGAAAGCGATGAAAAGCAATGACCACATGAGCCCATTATTAAATCATATTTCTGTCTGCACGGACAGAGTTGGGGACTTTGCATTGCAAAAATAACCCATGCTCAGGATGTCTTCTTCCTGCTCATTCAAGTGACAAGCAGGTGAGGATAATAACCAAATTTGTGAAGTGTGTTTAGGCCCTGTTAGAGCTGGGGACTGTGTGTGCGCGTACATGTGTTTGTGTGGGTGTGTGTATGTATCTGCGTGTACCTAAGCCCTGTTAGAGCTGGGGACTGTGTGTGTGCGTGTGCGTATGCATGTTTGTGTGGGTGTGTGTATGTATCTGCGTGTGTCTAAGCCCTGTTAGAGCTGGGGACTGTGTGCGTGCGTGCACTGGGCACCGTCCAGGTGATGGGATGTTGAATGTGGTTGTCCTATCCTCACTCAAAAGATAAACAGTCAGGCCTATCTCTAAAGAAAACAACTGACATTCCCCAAAGACCAATAAAGTCAGTTGTATTTTTAAGCCATGTAAATACAGCCTACAAACCAACACTGTGTGCTATTATAGTGGTGGTGATGAAACGATAGAGAAACCTACTGTTTTTGACGAGAGCTGCCATCCACAATCAGCCACTTAAACGTCAACACCATCTCATTTCCAAACCTCCATGGACTGGGCAGTGGCGGTAAGTTCTCCTCCCTTCCGCCACAGGTCACAGCCCTGCCATGCAATGGAGGCCAGCAGCATGATAGTCTGTAGCACATTACAAAATGTCACAGGGTAATGGCAAAGGCGCAGGCTGGGTTATCTTTCTGCAAACAGCCAATAGCTGTACAGAGATTTGATCTCTCCACTGTCCTGAGGAATTTGCTGTGTATCTGCATTACTATCGTATGGTTAGGGCTGTTCTGGTTTCCCATGTAGACATGGATTCTGACTCTGTCTGAGAATGGGAACAGGACGTAGCGAGAAGCTTAGTTTGGGTGCCATCCCTTCCATTGGTTTCAATACAGATTTGGAAGACAAAGCCACACATACACACCCTTATAAAACTGTGCCTGATGGTCATGCTACACGTAACATTTCCATATCATATTCCAATAACATTCTCCTATCTCCTTCCACCCTCATGCTGAGTTACATTAGGCCCACTGTAGCACTATGGTGTCAGACAGATGGATTACAGAAAGGGCTAGTGCGTATGTCTGGTGTCATTAGATCACAATGGTGACAAGAAGGTTGCCGATGACAATCTGGCTTGGGTACAGATGATTGGATGATTGCCCTGTCATTACTAGCAGGGAACCCAATCAAAAGTGGACTTGATTAGACCCCTGGTGCACTTTGTGTCCTGAGTGTTAAATAGAATCACCACTGTATTAAGAAGAAGAAGAATAGGAAATCTCACATGCATGACATAGCCCACATGTTCCTAACAAAGTATGTGGACACCCCTTCAAATGAGTGGAATCGGCTATATCAGCCACAACTGTGTATAAAATCGAGCACACAACCATGCATTCTCCATAGACAAATATTTGCAGTAGAATGACCTTACTGAAGAGCTCAGTGACTTTCAATGTGGCATCATCATAGGATGCCACCTTTCCAACAAGTCAGTTAATCAAATTTCTGCCTTACTAGAGCTGCCCCGGTTAACTGTAAGTGCTGTTATTGTGAAGTGGAAACGTCTAGGAGCAACAGTGGCTCAACTGTGAAGTGGTAGGTCGCACAAGCTCACAGAACAGGACCGCTGAGTGCTGAAGCACGTAGCATGTAAAATCGTCTGTCCTCGGTAGCAGCACTCACTAGCAGCACTCTGGAAGCAATGTTAGCACAGTAACTGTTTGTCTGGAGCTTCATGAAATTGATTGCCATGGCCGAGCAGCCGCACACAAGCCTAAGTTCCATGCACAATGCCAAGCGTCGACTGGAGTGGTATAAAGCTCACCGCCATTGGACTTTGGAGTGATGAATCATGCTTCACCATCTGACAGTCCAATGGATGAATCTGGGTTTGGCGGATGCCAGGAGAACGCTACCTGCCCCAATGCACAGTGCCAACTGTAAAGTTTAGTGGAGGAAAAATAATGTTCTGGGGCTGTTTTTCATGGTTCGGTCTAAGCCCCTTAGTTCTAGTGAAGTTCTAGTTCTAGTGAAATCTCAACACTACAGAATACAATGACATTCTAGACAATTCTGTGCTTACAACTTTGTGGCAACAGTTTGAGGAAAGCCCTTTCCTGTTTCAGCATTACAATGCCCCTGTGCACAAAGCGAGGTCCATACAGAAATGGTGGAAGAACTTGACTGGCCTGCACAGAGCCCTGAACTCAACTCCATCGAACACCTTTGGGATGAATTGGAATGCTTACTGTCAGCAAGGCCTAATCACTTCAACATCAGGGCCTGACCTCACTAATGCTGTTGTGGCTGAATTGAAGCAATTCCCTGCAGCAATGTTCCAATCTAGTGGAAAGCCTTCCCAGAAGAGTGGACAGCAAAGGGGGGACCAACTCCATATTAATGCACATTATTTTGGAATGAGATGTTCAACAAGCAGGTGTCCACATACTTTTGGTCATGTAGTGTAGAGACCTACTGTGTATCATTCTGTTTTTGTATTGTTCTGTTCTTGAGAAAGGAATATCCACACCCCTATATCATGTTCATTTAATAGTCAAATTACCTCTCCCTTTTGCCTGACTGTTGTTGTAAGCCACTGTCCTTCATGTTATTTGCCTGAACAATCAGTAATCATTTAAAAACGTTTCATAATGATGTCTCCGTAGAAGCTACTGAATGAGAACAGGAGAACATCAGGGGAAAACTGCTGATATATTGACTCTGACCAGTCACTGTTACACAGCAACTCATTGACATTATGCCTAAAGTATGTGTTTAAAAGATCTAGAGTGCTTTTAGCCTGATTGAATAGTGACATAACGTCAGCGTAATCCTTTTCCAAGGATACGGTTTGTGATTTTTGGAAGGTCCTTGAAATTCAATATCCTTTATGCTGGGATATGTATGACTTACAAAGCAAGCCCACTGTTTTTCTACTAAATGTACTGTATGAACCAAATCAATGTTTATTGGTCACGTACACTGATCTGCAGGTGTTACAACAGGTGCAGCAAAATGCTTATTTTACTAACTCCAACAGTGCAGTAGAATGTCTTGCAAATACAATATAAATACACAAATAATATTTTAAAATGTAAACATTAAATCAAGAAATAACAATCCAAAGCAGATACACTGAGTATCTCGGGGCATGAACTCTACTATTGAGAGTGAAAATCCAAGCAGCTTTGCAGTTTTTGACAAAAATCGGTGCACCTGGCACCTACTACAATACCTCGTTCCCATTCACCCTCTGAATGGCACACATACACAATCCATGTCTCAATTGTCTCAAGGCTTAAACATCCTTTAACCTGTCTCCTCCTCTTCATCAACACTGATTGAAGTGGATTTAACAAGTGACATCAATAAGGGATCATAGTTTTCACTTGGATTCACATGGTCACTCTATGGCATGGAAAGAACAGGTGTCCTTAATGTTTTGTAAACTCAGTGTTTACACAGGCAGCTCAATGCTGATATGTGTTCCACTAATTGGTCTTTTGACCAATCACATCAGATCTTTTCACATAAGATCTCTTTCAGAGCTGATCTGATTGGTCAAAAGACCAATTAGTGAAAACAATTATAAGAATTGGGCTACCTGTCTAAACGCAGACATAGAGTGAGTATGTGTGAGAATCCAGAGTCTAAATACATGGTGTGTATAGACGCTATATAATTTGGAAGGAAAATGGTATGTACAGCAGTAGATCTATTAGGATAAGCTATGTCGAGAATACAGTATATCAAATCAAATCAAATTTTATTGGTCACACACACGTGATTAGTAGTGAAATTCTTGTGCTTTTAGCTCCGACAGTGCAGTAATATCTAACAAGTAATATCTAAAAAAATTACACAACATATACCCAATACACACAAATCTAAGTAGGAATGAATTAAGACTATATAGTACATATGGACGAGCGATGTCAGAGTAGAATGGACTAATATACTGTAGAAGAGTATTGAATACAGTATATACATATGAAATTAGTAATGAAAGATATGTAAACATGATTAACTGACTAAGATACCAATGAATAGTATAGAATACAGTATATACATATGAGATGAGTAATGCCAGATATGTAAACATTATTAAAGTGACTAGTGTTCCATTCTTTCAATTGGCCAGTGATTTCTAATCTATGCCTGTAGGCAGTCTAATGGCCTTGAGATAGAAGCTGTTTTTCAGTCTCTCGGTCCCAGCTTTGATGTACCTGTACTGACCTCGCCTTCTGGAGGATAACGGGGTGAACAGGCAGCGATGTCCTTGATAATCTTTTTGGCCTTCCTTTGACATCGGGTGCTGTAGGTGTCCTGGAGGGCAGGTAGCTTGCCCCCGGTAATGTTTTAGGCAGACCGCACCACCCTCTGGAGAGCCTTGCGGTTGCGGGTGGTGCAGTTGTTGTGCCAGGCGGTGATACAGCCCGACAGGATACTTTCAATTGTGCATATGTCAAAGTTAGTGAGGGTTTTAGGTGACAAGCCAAAACTCTTCAGCCTCCTGAGGTTGAAGAGGCTCTGTTGTGCCTTCTTCACCACATTGTGAGGATGTGGATCATTGGGGCTGTCAGCAAATTGGAGTGAGTCTAGAAGTGAGTCTAACTTTGTGGAAATTAATATTTGTGGTCATTTTCAAAACTTTTGGCCACGACTGTACAGTACATGGAGCATTAGTATCAAGGTGCAGGTCTGAGTACTGTAAAGGTAGCTGGCTAGTGATGGCTGTTCAACAGTCTGATGCCCTGGTGATAGAAGCTGTTTCTCAGTCTCTCGGTCCTGGTTCTGATGCACCTATACTGTCTGTCTGCTAAATGGAAGCAGAGTGAACAGACCGTGGCTGAGGTCCTAAAGGATCTTCTTGGCCTTCCTTTGACACTGAGTGCTGTAAATGTCCTGGAGGGCAGGCAGTGTGCCCCCGATGATGCGTTGGGCTGACCACACCACACTCTGGAGATATCCTTGATAATAAACACATTTAGCATCTCCTGGCTTCCATGCATTGCATACAAGCCACTGTTGCAGACCTTTGGAGCATCTACATTTTTTTAAAGTCTAGTAAATCCATTACTTATTTACTTTAGACCGGTCTAAAGAAACATTATAAGGAGAAAATGTAGTCTATTTCAGAAGAACAGAATTTGCATACTCTGAGATGTCCATATGTTAGGCCCTGATATGCCTATTCCATATGGCTGTGGGATATACTAATTAATTTAGCAAACAAAATTTACTTAGAATTCCGTGACATTGTTTTTTAAATTATATTATAGTATGAAGAATACAATTGAACATTGCTGAATAAAATAGAAAGGATATTTTCTCCAAACTATTTAAAAGGAGGTGCGCACCTGCGGCTATTCTGTGTTGAGAGGTTAACAAACAAACAGGTCCTCCTAAAGTGCATTCGAAAAGTATTCAGACCCCTTGACTTTTTCCACATTTGTTACATTACAGCCTTATTCTAAAATTGATGAAATTATTTTTTACCCTCATCAATCTACACACAATACCCCATAACAACAAAGCAAAAACAGGTTTTAACTTTTTTTGGCAAATGGATATTTAAAAAAAAAAGTTTAAAAAATACGTTTTCAGACCATTCACTCAGTACTTTGTTGAAGCACCTTTAGCAGCAATTACATCATTGAGTCTTCTTGAGTATGACACTACAAGCTTGGCACACCTGTGGAGAGTTTCACCCATTCTCTGAAGGTGAAAATCATCCCCACAGGATGATGCAGCCACCACCAGGCTTCACCGTAGGGATGGTGTCAGGTTTCCTCCAGATGTGATGCTTGGCATTCAGGCCAAAGAGTTCAATCTTGGTTTCATCAGACCACAGAATCTTGTTTCTCATGGTCTGAGTGTCTATAGGTGCCTTTTGGCAAACTCCAAGTGGGCTGTCATGTGCCTTTTACTAAAGAGTGGCATCCATCTGGCCACTCTACCATAAAGGCCTGATTGTTGGTGTGCTGCAAAGATGGTTGTCCTTCTGGAATATTCTCCCATCTCCACAGAGGAACTCTGGAGCTAGGTTAGAGTGATCATTGGCTTCTTCACCTCCCTGTGTTCTTGAGGACCTACAATATCAGCATATCGATTGCGCAACCAGGGGTGGAAAGACCTTGGATCATTGTTACTCTAACTTCCGCGACGCATATAAGGCCCTGCCCCGCCTCCCTTTCGGAAAAGCTGACCACGACTACATTTTGTTGATCCCTGCCTACAGACAGAAACTAAAACAAGAGGCTCCCACGCTGAGGTCTGTCCAACGCTGGTCCGACCAAGCTGACTCCACACTCCAAGACTGCTTCCATCACGTGGACTGGGAGATGTTTCGTATTGCGTCAGATAACAACATTGAGGAATACGCTGATTCGGTGTGCGAGTTCATTAGAACGTGCGTTGAAGATGTCGTTCCCATAGCAACGATTAAAACATTCCCTAACCAGAAACCGTGGATTGATGGCAGCATTCGTGTGAAACTGAAAGCGCGAACCACTGCTTTTAATCAGGGCAAGGTGTCTGGTAACATGACCGAATACAAACAGTGCAGCTATTCCCTCCGCAAGGCTATCAAACAAGCTAAGCGCCAGTACAGAGACAAAGTAGAATCTCAATTCAACGGCTCAGACACAAGAGGCATGTGGCAGGGTCTACAGTCAATCACGGACTACAGGAAGAAATCCAGCCCAGTCACGGACCAGGATGTCTTGCTCCCAGGCAGACTAAATAACTTTTTTGCCCGCTTTGAGGACAATACAGTGCCACTGACACGGCCTGCAACGAAAACATGCGGTCTCTCCTTCACTGCAGCCGAGGTGAGTAAGACATTTAAACGTGTTAATCCTCAAGGCTGCAGGCCCAGACGGCATCCCCAGCCGCACCCTCAGAGCATGCGCAGACCAGCTGGCCGGTGTGTTTACGGACATATTCAATCAATCCCTATACCAGTCTGCTGTTCCCACATGCTTCAAGAGGGCCACCATTGTTCCTGTTCCCAAGAAAGCTAAGGTAACTGAGCTAAACGACTACCGCCCCGTAGCACTCACATCCGTCATCATGAAGTGCTTTGAGAGACTAGTCAAGGACCATATCACCTCCACCCTACCTGACACCCTAGACCCACTCCAATTTGCTTACCGCCCAAATAGGTCCACAGACGATGCAATCTCAACCACACTGCACACTGCCCTAACCCATCTGGACAAGAGGAATACCTATGTGAGAATGCTGTTCATCGACTACAGCTCGGCATTCAACACCATAGTACCCTCCAAGCTCGTCATCAAGCTCGAGACCCTGGGTCTCGACCCCGCCCTGTGCAACTGGGTACTGGACTTCCTGACGGGCCGCCCCCAGGTGGTGAGGGTAGGCAACAACATCTCCTCCCCGCTGATCCTCAACACTGGGGCCCCACAAGGGTGCGTTCTGAGCCCTCTCCTGTACTCCCTGTTCACCCACGACTGCGTGGCCACGCACGCCTCCAACTCAATCATCAAGTTTGCGGACGACACAACAGTGGTAGGCTTGATTACCAACAACGACGAGACGGCCTACAGGGAGGAGGTGAGGGCCCTCGGAGTGTGGTGTCAGGAAAATAACCTCACACTCAACGTCAACAAAACTAAGGAGATGATTGTGGACTTCAGGAAACAGCAGAGGGAACACCCCCCCATCCACATCGATGGAACAGTAGTGGAGAGGGTAGCAAGTTTTAAGTTCCTCGGCATACACATCACAGACAAACTGAATTGGTCCACTCACACAGACAGCATCGTGAAGAAGGCGCAGCAGCGCCTCTTCAACCTCAGGAGGCTGAAGAAATTCGGCTTGTCACCAAAAGCACTCACAAACTTCTACAGATGCACAATCGAGAGCATCCTGGCGGGCTGTATCACCGCCTGGTACGGCAACTGCACCGACCTCAACCGTAAGGCTCTCCAGAGGGTAGTGAGGTCTGCACAACGCATCACCGGGGGCAAACTACCTGCCCTCCAGGACACCTACACCACCCGATGCTACAGGAAGGCCATAAAGATCATCAAGGACATCAACCACCCGAGCCAATGCCTGTTCATCTACTGTATCTTGCCTATGCTGCTCTGTACCATCACTCATTCATATATCCTTATGTACATATTCTTTATCCCCTTACACTGTGTATAAGACAGTAGTTTTTTGGAATTGTTAGTTAGATTACTTGTTCGTTATTACTGCATTGTCGGAACTAGAAGCACAAGCATTTCGCTACACTCGCATTAACATCTGCTAACCATGTGTATGTGACAAATAAAATTTGATTTGATTTGATTTTGAAATGTTTTGGTACCCTTCCCCAGATCTGTGCCTCGATACAATTCTGTCTCGGTACTCTACGGACAATTCCTTCGACCTCATGGCTTGGTTTTTGCTCTGACATGCACTGTCAACTGTGGGACCTTATATAGATATACAGTATACTAATTAATATGTGTGAAATTAGTTTTGATTTAGACTGGACCATTATCATGAACCTGTCTCGGGACAGGGGCATGGGGGGATTTTAAAAATCTATTAACTTAAATTGTGAATAGAGGAAGCTTTTCCTGTGGTTCATTTTCATGCCAGCCAGGTAGGCGTTTGACTGCCGTCATGACTCGTGACCGCCAGTGTGCCAGTAATACGGTCACTATAACAGCCCTAGGCACTGTAGCAACATAGACAAAATCATCACAGAATGTGCATGACAAACATACAGCACTGTAGCTTTTTGATGACGCTGGTGATTTCTGGAATGCGGATTTCTGGCTCAAGGACCCTGTATCCTCGTATCTTTCGTCAAGTGGTGAGAGTACATAGTGTCCCTCAGGCCATATGCCCTCACCTGCCCTCTACCCACTCTGATAACATACCTCTCAAACCCCCTCCACCCTTCCTCTGCCCCCATTCCCCTTCCCCTCCCCTTTTTCTCTCTCTTCCATTCACTTGCTTTTAATCCCCAACCTTTACTCTTTCCCCACTCTCCACCTTCCAACCACAACCCCCCACACCACCACTCAGGTTTCTCTATAGGTTTCAGGTGGGGGGCGGGGGGGTCTGCGGGTTAAGGAGAGTGGAACACACACTGGATTGAAGGGGTCATGCAGTGGTGACTATAGTGAAAGAGTGGCCAAACCCTCTCTTCACGTCTCCCGAATGAGTTTACCTGTGAAACATAAGATGGGAGCCTTGGAGGGACAATGGGGCTTTTATTATGCAATCAGGGAGGGATGAAGTTCCCACAGTGATGAAAACTGGGGGTCAGAATGCATGGTGCGTGTGTGTCTGTGTTTATGTGTGTTTATTTGTAAATGGGGTAGCTGTTTCTGTATTTGGGAGTGCAGGTCAGGTCCAAAAGGGACCTTGTTCTGTCCAGAGGGGCAAACCAGGGAAGTAGTGACTGGGGGAAACACGGGTCTCCTCACATTCAATTATTAACCGGTGTCATGACGTTGTCCTGGGGGGTAGGTTTATGACAGTCATAAATACCTCTTCCCCCCTTTTTCCTCTCTCTACCCTACTGATGTTACATTTGCAAAACCCTTGGTTAACATAGAGATTCTGGGAACATTAGAAGGTGGAGGGAACTGAACTATATTCTGGTAATCAGACCAATTGAACATGTGTGGTGGTACTTAATTAATGATGTCAGTTCGGTTGTCATCTGAGACATTCTCATCAATGATAAGATGACAAACTCTACAGTGGAAAGTCTACACATCAGAGTTATCGGATTCACATGGAATTGTTGTTCAATTTAAATGTTTGAATATGAAATGATTCGTGGTGGGATGAAATGTGATTTTAGCTTCTAAAATGTGAGATTTGGGTTTTCATAAGATAGGGCTCTGCTCAATCAGTGGCCCGCCCCTGTGAAGGGACATGGGCTATACAACTTTTCAAACACGCCCTCCTCTCCCTTCCTATATAAGCCCTTGACGACAATGTAACCTCCTGTTCCGAGGATGTGAGGACGACGGTCCTATATCAGAATGGTTCAGATAATAACTACAGAACGAAGCCAACATCAGCGTGAGCTTTGGTTGCGAATGGTATGAATTTTGAACTCTTATTCACTACAGAAGTGATACCTCCTAGCCGTTGAGTTAGCAACAGCCGCTGCAAACGAGGGTTAGGAAGGAACATACAGAGCATCCCGTGAATAGATGAAGCTTTTCCTGTGGTTCATTTTCATGCCAGCCAGGTAGGCGTTTGACTGCCGTCATGACTCGTGACCGCCAGTGTGCCAGTAATACGGTCACTATAACAGCCCTAGGCACTGTAGCAACATAGACAAAATCATCACAGAATGTGCATGACAAACATACAGCACTGTAGCTTTTTGATGACGCTGGTGATTTCTGGAATGCGGATTTCTGGCTCAAGGACCCTGTATCCTCGTATCTTTCGTCAAGTGGTGAGAGTACATAGTGTCCCTCAGGCCATATGCCCTCCCTTCCTATATAAGCCCTTGACGACAATGTAACCTCCTGTTCCGAGGATGTGAGGACCACGGTCCTATATCAGAATGGTTCAGATAATAACTACAGAACGAAGCCAACATCAGCGTGAGCTTTGGTTGCGAATGGTATGAATTTTGAACTCTTATTCACTACAGAAGTGATACCTCCTAGCCGTTGAGTTAGCAACAGCCGCTGCAAACAAGGGTTAGGAAGGAACATACAGAGCATCCCGTGAATAGAGGAAGCTTTTCCTGTGGTTAATTTTCATGCCAGCCAGGTAGGCGTTTGACTGCCGTCATGACTCGTGACCGCCAGTGTGCCAGTAATACGGTCACTATAACAGCCCTAGGCACTGTAGCAACATAGACAAAATCATCACAGAATGTGCATGACAAACATACAGCACTGTAGCTTTTTGATGACGCTGGTGATTTCTGGAATGCGGATTTCTGGCTCAAGGACCCTGTATCCTCGTATCTTTCGTTACTACAACATATTCAATTTACCAGCAGAGACATTCTTCAAGGGACAAAGGACTTGGTTGGGCAACACGGCCTTCCATCTACCACCAACCTGCCGAAGCGCAGCTCAGAGTAAATATTTATTGCATTTTCCTTTTCCAAATGGGCGGTAATTTAGAATGCATAAGAAACTGTATTTATGATAGCACAGCTTCACCCTTTGTTCCTCAGTCTTCCCGCTCTTTCAATCAAACCCAGCCCCTTTTCTTTTGTGTAACCAGCTGTCATATCTGTTCCGCCCGCTAGGGACGTTTTCCTTTATGACGTAATTTGTAATCAAGTTATGACTTAAATATGTGCATGTGTAATTCTGTGTGATTAGTTAGGTATTTAGTGAATAAATAATTAAACCCAATTTTGTATTGCTGATTCAACTTGTTAGCCAGGATTAGTGCAGATAACCAAGAATTTACAACTTTCAGATGAGACTGAATTAAGATGACGATTAATATTGACTGCTATTGATGTAAAATATTACTAGGTCTTTAAGAGTTTATTCGGAAGATAACAGCTCTATAAATATTATTTTGTGGTGCCCGACTCTCTAGTTAATTACATTTACATGATTAGCTCAATCAGGTAATATTAATTACAGAGAAAGGAATTTATAGAATAGCATGTCATATCACTTAATCCGGCATAGCCAAAGACACGACACCGGCCTATGTAAATTATAGAGGTGTTTTTGTTTCTCCTATGTCACCAAGAGCAACAGGAAAACACTAACATGTGAGCCCCACTTGCTGACTGTGCATCTTACAGTGAGCTCTCCCAGTGACCATAACTTGAGCATCTAAATGTGATTGAGGGTAAGAGCGGATTACTGACACAAAATCCAGATCAGACCTCATCTCCTCTCAAAGTTTTGCAGACAGAGGATTTGAAGAACGAAAAAAAAGAAGCCTCTTTTTGGAGAGTTTCCTTACCAAGACCCTTAGCATGTTGATTAATACATGGCTTATAAACTCAGCAAAAAAAGAAACGTCCCTTTTTCAGGACCCTGTCTTTCAAAGATAATTCGTAAAAATCCAAATTACTTCCCAGATCTTCATTGTAAAGGGTTTAAACACTGTTTCCATGTTTGTTCAATGAACCATAAACAATTAATGAACATGCACCTGTGGAACGATCGTTAAGACACTAACAGCTTACAGACGGTAGGCAATTAAGGTCACAGTTATGAAAACGTAGGACACTAAAGAGGCCTTTCTACTGACTCTGGAAAACACCAAAAGAAAGATGCCCAGGGTCCCTGGTCATCTGCGTGAACGTGCCTTAGGCATGCTGCAAGGAGACACGAGGACTATAGATGTGGCCAGAGCAATACATTGCAATGTCCGTACTGTGAGATGCCTAAGAGAGCGCTACAGGGAGACAGGACAGACAGCTGAAAGTCCTCGCAGTGGCAGACCACGTGTAACAACACCTGCACATGATTGGTACATCCAAACATCACACCTGCGGGACAGGTACAGGATGGCAACAACAACTGCCCGAGTTACACCAGGAACACACAATCCCTCCATCAGTGCTCAGACTGTCCGCAATAGGCTGAGAGAGGCTGGACTGAGGGCTTGTAGGCCTGTTGTAAGGCAGGACCTCACTAGACATCACCGGTAACAACGTCGCCTATGGGCACAAACCCACCGTCGCTGGAACAGACAGGACTGGCAAAAAGTGCTCTTCACTGACAATTCATAGTTTTGTCTCACCAGGGGTGATGGTCGGATTCGCATTTATCGTCGAAGGAATGAGCGTTACAGCAAAGCCTGTACTCTGGAGCGGGATCGATTTGGAGGTGGAGGGTCCATCACGGTCTGAGGCAGTGTATCACATCATCATCAGACTGAGCTTGTTGTCATTGCAGGCAATCTCAACGCTGTGCGTTACAGGGAAGACATCCTCCTCCCTCATGTGGTACCCTTCAAGCAGGCTCATTCTGACATGACCCTCCAGCAAGACAATGCCACCAGCCATACTGCTCGTTCTGTGCATAATTTCCTGCAAGACAGGAATGTCAGTGTTCTGCCGTGGCCAGCGAAGAGCCCGGATGTCAATCCCATTGAGCATGTCTGGAACCTGTTGGATCGGCGGGTGGGAGTTAGGGCCATTCCAACCAGAAATGTCCAGGAACTTGCAGGTGCCTTGGTGGAAAAGTGGGGTAACATCTCACAGCATGAACTGGCAAATCTGGTGCAGTCCATGAGGAGGAGATGCACTGCAGTAGTTAATGCAGCTGGTGGCCACACCAGATACTGACTATTACTTTTGATTTTGACCCCCCATTTGTTCAGGGACACATTATTCAATTTCTGTTAGTCACATGTCTGTGGAACTTGTTCAGTTCATGTTGTTGAATCTTGTTGTGGTCATACAAATATTTACACGTTAAGTTTGCTGAAAATAAACGCAGTTGACAGTGAAAGGATGTTTCTTTTTTTGCTGAGTTTATATTGGGCACCGGGTTAAACAAATATTATTATTCACTGAGACCTGAATTCTAACTTCAAGCCAATGTGTAATATTCACATTGGCATCATTCATATTTACTGTGTCTATGAACTATGAGAAATCATATAATTGTATGTTGGAAAAACACTTTGGAGTACTTTACATGAAATTATGGGCAGAAATGCTAATTCAACTTCATTTTATTTTTTATTTTTTTAACCTTTATTTAACCAGGCAAGTCAGTTAAGAACAAATTCTTATTTTCAATGACGGCCTGGGAACAGTGGGTTAACTGCCTGTTCAGGGGTAGAACGACAGATTTGTACCTTGTCAGCTCGGGGGTTTGAACTCACAACCTTCCGGTTACTAGTCCAACGCTCTAACCACTAGGCTACCCTGCCGCCCCAAGGCTCAAGGCTCATTCATCACAAAACCTTTCGATATGACCAATTATTTGAATGACTATTTCAATGGCAAAGTGAGCAAACTCAAACATGAAATACCAACAACAAACTGTGAGCCATCATTCATGCATAAAATACCTAATAATGAAAGAAAAATATTGTAATTATTGTAACTACTTTGAGGAAATGTGTACTTACTATGCCTGTGATATGTGGTTTCCCCACCTAGCTATCTTACGATGAATGCACTAACTGTAAGTCTCTCTGGATAAAAATTACAAAAATGTCAATTGTACAGTAAATGTAAAATGAGTCCTTTTTAAAAGATATGAGATCTCTCCTCTTCTCTTTACTGAGGAAGCTGGCTTGCTAGGAGCCCAAATATCTCTCTGTGAACTCAAAAGGTCATTGGATAACAGGAATAAATGAAAATCACCTGGTTGTGACGGTATTCCTCCTGAGGTACTCTGTATTTAAAAAATTTAGGTCCACTGTTACTTAAAATGATCAACACAGCCGTTCACAAAGATTCATTTGAAAGGGATGTAAATACTGCACTAATTTCGCTTTTGTTTTAAAAAAGGATGCCACCCAGTGCTCTCACTTTGATAAACACAGATATTAAACTATTTTCAAAACTTCTGTCCTCCCATCTCAAAACATGCATACCCAAATTGGTACATCCGAACCAAAGCGAGTTTGTTAAAAAACGATTATCCTCAGATAAGATATTACATATCTTACACGCTTCATCAGAAACCAAAGCTCCTTGGGCAGTTCTGTCTCTCCACGCAGAAAAAAGCTTTTGATAGACTAGAATGGTCATATCTTTGTCCAGTTTTGGAACACATGGGGCGGGGCTACAATTTCATTAATATGATTAAAATACTATATGCCAATCCCTCAGCCATAATAACAGGTAATGCCTGCTCTGTTTCGTTCTGAGTTATTAGAATTATCAACAGCGAGAATGAATGGTGCTAGTCAAGGAACAATTGAGGCCTGGACAAATATACTTGACCCTGTAAAGAATAATCTCAGCTAAAGCCCAACACATACAAAAAACAATATACACTTTGTGTACAAAACAATAAGAACACCTGCTCTCTCCATGACATAGACTGACCAGGTGAATCCAGGTGAAAGCCATGATCTCTTATTCATGGTAAATTCACTTCAAACAGTGTAGATGAATGGAAGGATACAGGTTAAACAATTGTTTTTTAGCCTTGAGACATTTGAGAATGGATTGTGTATGTGTGCCATTCAGAGGGTGAATGGGCAAGACAAAAGATTTAAGTGACTTTGAACAGGGTATGTTAGTAGGCAATGTTGTTGGGTTTTTCAAGCTCAACCGTTTCCTGTGTCAAGAATGGTCCACCACCTAAAGGACATCCATGGTGGGTGACCATGGGTGACTGATGAGCAACCCTAGTTGTTGGAGGTGGTTGACATCTGCATGGAGGAATGGGCCAAAATACTAGCAACAGTGTGTGAAAACCTTGTGAAGACTTACAGAAAACGTTTGACCTCTGTCATTGACAACAAAGGGTATATAACAAAGTATTGAGATAAACTTTTGTTATTGACCAAATACTTATTTTCCACCATAATTTGCAAATAAATTCATAAAAAATCCTACAATGTGATTTTCTGGATTTTTTTTCTAATTTTGTCTGTAATAGTTGAAGTGTACCTATGATGAAAATTACAGGCCTCTCTCATCTTTTTAAGTGGGAGAACTTGCACAATTGGTGGCTGACTAAATACTTTTTTGCCCCACTGTATATATACACACACAGTTGAAGTCGGAGGTTTGCATACACTTGGGTTGGAGTCATTGAAACTCGTTTTTCAACCACTCCACAAATTTCTTGTTAACAAACTATAGTTTTGGCAAGTCGATTAGGGACATCTACTTTGTGCATCACACAAGTCATTTTTCCAACAATTGTTTACAGACAGATTATTTCACTTATAATTCACAGTATCACAATTCCAGTGGGTCAGAAGTTTACATACACTAAGTTGACCGTGCCTTTAAACAGCTTAGACAATTCCAGAAAATGATGTCATGGCTTTAGAAGCTTCTAATAGGCTAATTGACATAATTTGAGTCCATTGGAGGTGTACCTGTGGATGTATTTCAAGGCTTACCTTCGAAATCAGCCAAGACCTCAGAAGAAAATTTGTAGACCTCCACAAGTCTGGTTCATCCTTGGGAGCAATTTCCAAATCCCTGAAGTTACCACGTTCATCTGTACAAACAATAGTACACCAGTATAAACACGATGGGACCACGCAGCAGCCATACTGCTCAGGAAGGAGATGCGTTCTGTCTCCTAGAGATGAACGTAATTATGTGCAAATCAATCCCAGAATAACAGCAAAGGACCTTGTGAAGATACTGGAGGAAACAAGTAAATTCACCAAACTTATTGTGGGAAGCTTGTGGAAGGCTACCTGAAACATTTGACCCGAGTTAAACAATTTAAAGGCAATGCTACCAAATACTAATTGAGCGTATGTAAACTTCTGACCCACTGGGAATGTGATGAAAGAAATAAAATCTGAAATAAATAATTCTCTCTACTATTATTGACACTTCACATTCTTAAAATAAAGTGGTGATCCTAACTGACCTAAAACAGGGAATGTTTACTAGGATTTAATGTCAGGAATTGTGAAACAGAGTTTAAATGTATTTGGCTAAGGTGTATGTAAACTTTCGACTTCAGCTGTGTATGTATGTAAATTGTAGTCTTTTTGTCTGTATTTTTTTTTATGTGATGGGACCCCAGGAAGACTAGCTGTCACCACTGGCGTTGGCGAATGGGGATTCTAATAACAACCATAAAATGATGCGTGATTTATGCTTATGTGGACATACCTTCAGTAAAATGAAGAGGCACGTAGCATTCTATAGGAAGTGATTGATGCCTTTTTATGTTAAAACATTTCACTGGGTCATGCATTTTAATTGCATTGGAATCATGGTTGTTTGCTCCCTGATCCTATCAGTTGACCTTTCAGAATGGTTTACCTCCCCAACATGCCCACAAAAGCAAATCTGGTTCACACTGGTTCTAATGCTCCATCGTAGCCTTTCAAATAATGAAAAGTTGTCAGGCGTTTGGTTCAAGCCTCCAATTGCTGTTTGTTTTCACACCACAGAGTGGTAAAGAAGTGATAATGTTTCACCACTGAGGCACAGTAACACATTTTCAAGTGAGTGGAACTGAGCCCTGTAATATGAATTAGGTTGAGGATTTACTGAGGTAACTTTGGTCAACTCTGAGTTCAACTCAGGATAACCGGTCACACGAATGTGGCTCACCTTTAAGCCAGGTACATTTCTATGGCAATGAATCCATCAGAACTAACCTACTCTGGGACAGGCTAACTTCATTGATCCATTGATTTCAAGTGTCTGAGCTGCCAGTTGAGGACACATTAATTCAGATTATCTTCCTCTCGCAAAGATATCATCCCCTTCACTTGAGGAAGATGACTTATTAAATATTGTATTAAACAAATGTTTTTTGTGTTAAAATAGTCATGTTAAAACACCTATCACATTACACATTTAGTAATGACAGATTGCATTTGAAAATTCACCAGAGTAAAACTTTTGCATGACCTAATACAATTATTTGATCTATAGGAGTGGGGGGGAAAGGACTCCTGCATTGATAAAGCCAGCTAGCTCTGTCTCACGTCAGAATTAGACATTCATCCATGTTTATCAAAAGTCAAATTTCAAAGTTGTTGCAAATGTCAAATTTCGAAGGGTTTAAGGTTAAGTTTAGGCATTAATTCAGAAATCTTAAGGTTAGGCATGAACTCCAAATGGTTAAGGTTTGGGATAGGCTTAAAACAAAATGTTGTATTGCTGGAATTGAACATGCAACCTTTCGAATCAGAGGTAGATGCCCATCTGTCATCCCTGTCCACAATGCCCTAGCAAAACTGAAACCTACTTGACGGTACCAGTGCTCAGTGTTGCCCCTAGTGGCCGGTTTCTACATCATCTCCCGGCGTCCTCAGACATGGATGGTCGTCGAATAATGATTTGTATCACGGGTGACCTGGCTGGATAAAGCATTGATTAATGGCATTAAAGATGGCATTAATGATACACCTAGTAAAAGAAAGACTGCACTTCTAACACCCTATTTCACACCATAGCCTGCTGAATTTGCAAGATAACTTTTTGATTTTGTCACAAAAGAAAATGTGGCACTGACTCACCCATGGAATGATGGTTCAGCATTGTCTCAATGAAGTGTTCGGCATTAGAATAGCCATGTGCAACATGAACGTGCAGTTACGAACCCAGCGGTGGGTGCACGATCAATATCCACCTCCGTAATACGGATATAGCCTGAGCGGGAATGTGAAGCTAACTGAAGCTAGCTTGCTTTATAAAAGCCTGAATAGATCTACTGTACCTTGCTGCATAGTATACCACTCAGGTCTGTGACGTGCATGGATAAGGGTTACATTTTTACACTTAGCAGACGCTCTTATCCAGAGCGACTTAAAGTAGTGAGTGGATACATTTTCATAGTTCAATGTTTTATCTGTCTTGGATACCACCAAGTTAGATTTTAAAGACTCATAATAACTTACAGGACCTTTATACATATCACCTGCCAGTCATCCCTTCTGTGTTTTCTAGCCTCCAACGTCACTTCACATGTTGCCTTTCTAAAATGCTACGGCCATAATCATCATGTAAGACCAAGAGGTATGAGAGCTTCCCTGCTGTTCTTTTATAGATGTTTATAGAAACAGCCTACTTTACCTCAATGCTAACTACAACAGTAAACACCATGCAGGCAGTGGCATGTCGTCATGGATGCCAATGGAAGCCAGGCTTCCCCCAAATACGTATGTATAATTTATCTTTTGTCTCTCTGTGTTTCATAATATTCCTTTAGGCTAAATGTATCTCACAGGAGAAAGCATCCGAGGGAGCGAAACAGCGTCCCTGTCTCAGCCATCTATCTGATGCTGTCTGGTCCAAACGAGTATGACATTGTTTACGCGCCCATAGCTTTGACAGCAAGGGAAGCCAGCGGATCTGGGTTCCCTTGACGAAAAAAGTATAACATATTTTCCAATCAGCATTGAGCTAAACTGAGCGAGCTCAACTGTGAATGGTCCTGGCGCACCAAAACAAAGTGTCACGGGAAGCCAGCTTGGATTTGGCGTCACTCCTATCGAATCCCATTGAGAGCATATGTCATTGACAGAAAAATGTGAATTTTTGCAACTAGTTGTGTTGTTGTCCTCCGGTGGCCAGCCAGCTAGCTAAAATTGGCCCTTTCTTTAATTAGCCATAGATGGAGATAGGGATTTGGACTTGTGGGTTTACTTAATTCTCTGTACTGGCCAATGATTATAACGGCAACTCTGATCCAACTATTAATTCATACATTGTTGTGCCCCCGGCCTGAGAGAATGGAAGTTCAATATGTAGCTAGATGTAGAAGGCTAATGTTAACTAGCTAACGTTTACCATGAATGGATGTTAGGTTAGCGAGCAAGCATTTTAGCCAGTTAGCCTAGGACAACAAAAAATAATAGTGTTTACTGTAAGTGATAGATCATTTTGTCAACATGAAAGAGGGGAAGATGGCATTGGCGTTTCTCTACAAGTAGGGTGAGTCAACATGTTTTCTACTTGCATGAACACGCACACACACGCAAACAAAAATCAGAACCATGGACAGCCACATCATATTTAGCTTATGTTGACTGGACTAAATGGTTTTTGGTATCTTTTAGTTGTCACTGGCTTCCCCAGTGATTTTACCAAAACACCGCTACTGCATGCAGGTAGGAGATGGGATGCAAATGAAGACAAATGGATGTAAATCAATGCAAATTCCTTCCTCAGAAAATGACTGCATGCAAAGCGCAGACTGTATGAAAGTGATTTTGAGAGGGAACACTGATGCTTGATGATCCTCACTTACCAGGCCCTGTTAGCAAGGCTCATGTAGAATTGTCAGAGTGTTTCATCTTGACACGTGATCTTTTTGTTTCTTGAGCAACACTACCACACATCTGGCAGGTAGCCTAGTGGTTAGACTGTTGGGCCAGTAACCAAAAGGTTCCTGGATCAAATCCCTGAGCTGACAAGGTGCAAATGTGTCATTCTGCCCCTGAGCATGGCAGTTAACCCACCGTTTCCCAGGCACCAAAGATGTGGATGTCAATTATGGCAGCCCCCGCACTTCTCTGATTCAGAGGGGTTGGGTTAAATGCAGAAGACACATTTCAGTTGAATGCATTCAGTGGTACAACTGACTAGGTATCCCCCCTTTCATTTCCCATCCCTATGAACGGCAAAAATGTTCTGACTCTGAATTAAATAACTCCACCTCAAACACTTCATACTAAACACAATTCCCCTGGTGCACCATCAGCACTTGTCTTGTTGCCAACCAATACAGTACACAACCTTTACAGAGCTTCACTGTGATCTAAAGCAGGATTACTGGAAACTAAGGAGATGAACATGTTTGGTTGATGCATATAATCCTAGGGTTGGGTGGTTTAAGTGACTGATAAGATGATTTTCTTACAGGGAGCAGAGGGACACAACTATTTGATTGAAACAAATCTTAAATTACCACAATCAAAATCTTGTCATTTAAATTAACCATTGGAAAGAACTTCAGGCTCCGCTTCTAAATCTGAAGAAACAATATGAATCTTGTCAAGTGATTTAGAATGTAGTTTACCCTTCCTTTGGACAAGAGCCAAAAAGCGAGACCCAAAATCAAGATAGTGGAAGGATTTGAAAAATTCAGAATCCCACTTCTTTGATTTAGATCAAATATACAAAAGCAGGTTGGCATTTGTCATGAATCTCACACTGGAGGCAGCTCCGCAGTGGTTGATAACTGGCACAGCCACAATCATAAAAATCTGATTTTAAACCTAACCCTCATCTTAAATTAAAACCAAAAAGGTCATTTTTGTTTGCATACATTTTTACGCTGTCGCCAATTTTGACTTTGCAGCCAAAAATCGCTCAATTCTGCCTCCAGGGCAAGATTCATAACAATTAACAACCTGCTATACAAAATGCAGACAGCCAGTAAGCATGTTAAGAGTCATGAAAGTGGTGCCAAGTAGGCCACCAAATTAAATTGGTCACATTGTTTGAGATGGCTGAAAAATGGCTGCCCTTGAATGGCAAATGCTAAAATAAGGACATGAGGTGGACAGTCAAACCAGTTTTTAACTCAAACCACTGGGAGGCCTAGATAGAGTTCATTCGGGAAAGTATTCAGACTACTTGACTTTTTCAACATTTTGTTACGTTACAGCCTTATTCTAAAAATTGTGGGGGTTTTCTCATCAATCTACACACAATACCCCAATAATGACAAAGCAAAAACAGTTTTTTATAAATGTTTGCAAATGTATAAAAAAAACTATATATGACATTTTCATAAGTATTCAGACCCTATACTCTGTACTTTGTTGAAGCACTTTTGGCAGCGATTACAGCCTTAAGTCTCCTTGGGTATGACGCTAAAGTTTAGCACACCTGTATTTGGGAAGTTTCTCCCATTCTTCTCTGAAGATCCTCTCAAGCACGATGGAGAGCGTCGCTGCACAGCTATTTTCAGGTCTCTCCAGAGATGTTCGGTCGGATTCAAGTCCGGGCTCAGGCAGGGCCACTCAAGGACATTGAGACTTGTCCCGAAGCCACTCCTGCGTGGTCTTGGCTGTGTGCTTAGGGTCGTTGAACTGTTGAAGGTGAACCTTCGACCCAGTCTGAGGCCCTGAGCAGGTTTTCATAAAGGATCTCTGTACTTTGCTCCATTCATCTTTCCCTCAATCCTCACTAGTCTCCCAGTCAGTGCTACTGAAAAACATCCCCACAGCCTGACGCTGCCACCACCATGCTTCACTATATGGATGGAGCCAGTGTTTCTCCAGATGTGACACTGCATTCAATCTTAGTTTCATACCACAGAATCTTGTTTCCCATGGTCTGGATGTCTTTAGGTGCCTTTTGGCAAACTCCAAGAGGGCTGTCATGTGCCTTTTACTGAAGAGTGGCTTCTGTCGGGCCCCTATCATAAAAGGCCTGATTGGTGAAGTGCTGCAGAGATGGTTGTCCTTCTGGAAGAATCTCCCAGCTCCACAGAGGAACACTGGAGCTGTCAGAGTGATCGTCAGGTTCTTGGTCACCTCCCTGACCAAGGCCCTTCTCCCCCAGGTTTCTCAGTTTGGCCGGGCAGCCAGCTCTAGGAAGAGCCTTGGTTCCAAACTATCATTTAATTGAGGCCACTGTGGGACTACAATGCTGCAGGAATGTTTTGGTAACCTTCCCCAGATCTGTGCCTAGACCCAATCCTTTCCTCAAAGCTCTAGACATTTCCTTTAACTTCATGGCTTGGTTTTTGCTCTGACATGCAGTGAACTGTGGGACCTTAGGTGTGCCTTTTCCAAATAATGTCCAATCAATACCACAGGTGGACTCCAAGTTGTAGAAACAGGATGCACCAGAGCTCAATTGCAAATACTATTGCAAGGGATTTGTGGCAAAGAAAATGTCTAAACCAGTTTTCACATCGTTGACAGTCAAACCAAGTGTAGAGTATCCAAAATATTTAATGAATTTTATAAGCCTAACTTGTTTAAGTCAAGGGGTCTGAATACTTAATGTTACACCTTGCCACAGAAGTTGGTATAAGTGCCATTTGAAGACTGCATGGATTTCTATGGTGACCCATTAACAGATTTTTCCCCAACAGTTCGAGCAAAAATTGCCCTTTGCTAAGCAGCCAATAGAAAACTCTGTAAGGCACACAATTGTTATCCAGTCATTTGAGAAAGACCTGCTGCATTGGATTTGTAAGACAGACGGAAAAGCCAATGAATGCCAAGCTTTGGAATTGACAGGATAAGTCAGTTATATTAAATGTCATATTTTATTCTACAAGGATATTAAATATTAATCATGACAAATACATTTCAAAGCTTTATTGAACCTGACATACAAAGAGATCTAAAAGCATCACTGACTTACATAAGTCACATGTTTACAATATAAAATTCAATAAGTTCATCACAAGTGTAGGCTACATCAAGCCTCTGACAAAGTATCCATTGCAGTTGCAGGATTAAGAATAGCACTGTTAAGGACATAAGTGCCACAGATCAGACAAATATAGGCTGTTATTTTCCAATGCACCTCAAACAGTTGATGATTTCCCCAGGCACAGCCAAAATGTACACAAGTTAAACTCTGCTGTCTGAAATCAGGAACAGTGGGACCAAGTGAAGCAAAGGTAACTTGAAATCAAGTTACACCCATTGACGCGCACCTCTGGTCCGTGGCCATGTAGTTCACGTTGGGGACAACAGTATCTAAAGCTAACCCTTTACCTCATTCTCCTAACCTGGCACACCAAGTCACCTAACCGGCCACGTTAATTATCCTTACCTGCCATGTAAACAAATGTCAAGAAACGGTCTCAACACCAGAACTGACAAATTCAGGGTGTTTTACCAGGAAAAGCAGGCACCAATGTGCTTCTCCTGATATCCAGAAACCCCATGAATTGCGGTCTGCAATTACACAATATTGAGTCAAAGAATAGAGTTTAATAGAGCCTCATGGCCTGCCTCCATGGAGGCAACAGACAGGTCACTAAAGAACCACTGCAAAATCAGACATCTTTCCAGGTAAGCAGGATGTCAGGAGATTACTTCAAAATTGGCCACAAGGGGCAACGGTGAGCACTATTACCATTAATTAGTCATGTGTTCAATCCCAGTGCTAGGCACTTTAAATGACTTAACCCTATCCCAAACCTTACCCATTTGTGAATTAATGCCTAAACCTCAAAAAGGTATATGGACAAATGGCCCCATTCTGCAGTGAGACAGCTTGTTGCCAAGCCATGGGCTTGGGGCCAGTGAGCAGAGTGTAGGCCTACGGTTTGAAGCAGCCAGGAGGTGCGAGCACAAAGAAGTGTTTTTGCCCGTGCCACCGAATCCCACAGCTTAGGTGCGCAAATGGCTACCTTCCGAGAATTAATGTGCTCTTTGTAAAACATTTGCACATCTAGGCTGCCGATGTTAGTCTTGGCTTTTGTTCAGTGCAGATGAACCCTCTAGAAGCAGCCCTGTAGGAGCGAGCCCACCACAGGGATGAGGAGCGTGAATGCACTGGACTGCAAGGTCACACTGGCTCCTTGAGGAATGGAGACGTTCGTGGTACTGACGTTCGTGGTACTGACGTTCGTGGTACTGACGTTCGTGGTACTGACGTTCGTGGTACTGACGTTCGTGGTACTGACGTTCGTGGTACTGACGTTCGTGGTACTGACGTTGAGCATCCAGGAACTCGTGAAGTCAGCTTTGGTCACATTCGTAGGAAGGGACGGTGTGGTAGTGTTTTGCGCATGTACCTAAAACAAGAGCAGAGGGGCACGTCACTGACTGGGCATTGGCCAGATGGGAGAAACATAAAAAGTTAATCTGAAACATTTGACAATAGGGACAATACATCTAATCACTTCCATCCAACTCATTTCAAAGAGCAAAAACACAAAGTTTAGATTTAGGCACACAGAAATGGGTGTGGCATAAGACAATCCTATGGCAATATGTTTTAACATAATGTATTTAAATTAATACGCATGTTATTGGTGTTGAGTGGCATCACCTTTTGGGAAATGCGTTTCCCTAGTCTAGGCCTATAGGGTGACGGACAATATCCTGCAGTTGAATTTCGCAGGGGAGAGAAAAATAGTCGCTCTCAAATTACATAAACCTATCTGAAGTCAATTCACGTCAAGACTATCTGAAAGGAGGCATTACGGTGTCATGTCTCTTGACTCAAATTATGGCACACTAGATCGCCAAATATTCTAAATGACTAACTGAAAACATCTGGAGGCCAATTACCCGCGCCATCATTAGTTTGTCAATGAGAAAATACATTAAGTAAATCCAACATTTAGATTGAAACCGTAAAAAACGGAATAGCCATTTTGAATGTTGCACCTGTTGAAATGCCTTTACTTTCCAGAATGGGTAGGTAGGTAACGTTATCCTAATGAAAACTGAGTAGACTTAAAATCAAACATGCAACGAGTTTTGTTAGAAGAAACACTCTTACCTGTGATGAAAAAAGCATGGCAAGGAGAAGGAATCCAATGTAAACGGTCGTCATTTTGTTGGCTGTCTCTGTTCCAATTATGTACGGTGTGACTGCTTTGTCTATGGCTTTTCTCACTGCGAATGACTGCAGTATAAATTCAGGGGATTTTTATAACCCCCACCGATTGTGACGTCGGGTCAACAGTGCGAATCCCCAAAACCAACTGCCTATCCAGTCTCCCTGTCCCCCTATCCATAGAGATAGATAGAGGACTCTAGTCCCCCAAGCGCTATTGAGGACTTTCACCATTTTTAAGTAGTCAACTGGGAGGGACATCCTATAGGTTATGGAAGGGATCACATAATTCTATACAGGTCGGCAGGCGGGATCAGCCAATAAATTACACTCATCACTCGCCGGCTACCACCTGGTTACTCAACCCTGCACCTTAGAGGCTGCTGCCCTATAGACATGGAATCACTGGTCACTTAATAATGGAACACTAGTCACTTTAATAATGTTTACATACTGCTTTGCTAATTTCATGTGTATTTATTATATTCTACTGTATTTCAGTTAACGCCACTCCAACATTGCTCATCCTAATATTTATATATTTCTCAACTCTATTCTTTTGATTTGTGTGTGTTGTTGTGAATTCTTTAGATTTGTGTGTGTTGTTGTGAATTGTTAGATATTACTGCACTGTTGGAGCTAGGAACACAAGCGTTTCACTACACCCACAATAACATCTGCTAAATATGTGTATGTGACCAATAAAATTGGATTTGATTTCATGAGCAAACATTACATAACTGCAGGCGGCAGTATATCGCCAACCTTGGCTTTTTGTTCAAACATCACACTCCTGGTGGCAGTACGCACCCTTTATGTTTGCTTGCCAACTCAGAAGTAGTAGTTTAAGAACATTGACTAATTCAAAATGGAGATGGCCTCAATGGTGCTGCCTGTGCTTTCACAGATGCCAGAATGGGACAATGATGGGATGTCTATTTAACTTTATGAGTTTATTTGAAACCTCCCATAAACCACACCACTGATGCTGCATTCATAACCAAGTGGGAATCCACATGAACGCCCCTCCAACTTGTAATTACAAGTGGAAACTTGTCTATAATTCCCTGAGCTCCAATTTCTTCCACATGCAGACCTCTGATGCCATGTACTTAGGAAATTACCTTGATAAATGTAACTATAATTGGTTTGCGATTATGATAGCTGCAGCCTACTTTTAGTTTATGGTTGACACAGTTTATTGGCCATTAGCCAAACGAATTCAAAGCATGTGAATGCATCCAACTGGTGTCTACGACTTCACAACTGGTAATTACCACATTCACACTTGATTATGAATGCCGCATTAGGCCTCTTCCTTTACATCTTAGGTTGTGACATCAGTAACACAAATGGCCTGCATTTTTTATTTAACGGTCAGTGAATATTATAACAGGTTTATAATTTGAAAAGCTTGATACCATTATGGTCTCTCCTCCTCAGAGTTTATCACGGTTGTCCTCCCTGAATGTGATGGGGACATTTTCTACAATAGTAGGCCTATAGGTAGTCTAGCTTATTATGTTCAAAATAAAATATAATTTGCCTGATAAATGGCAACAAAGAAATACTCTTATATCGACCTCTTCCGGTAAATATAAACTATTTACCACAATACTATTTCATTCATATGTCCCTTCAGTAGTGAATTGAAGAATGGTCAGATGATGTGAATGCTACGCTACAGGACTGTTTTGCTAGTGTTACCCTTTCTATGAGCTTATAATATAAACCACAACACCAAAGGTATTGTTTACTTTACTTTTAATCATGCCAGCACAAGTAACAGCAATTTACAGCACTTTTTGTTCATTTTTCTTCCTCTCCCCAATTCACTTAAACTATATGTCTTTATTACCCATGGGTTTCACCAGAGTACCCCCTAGTGGCTGGAATACAACTGTATTAAGCCCCTTAAAACACCCCCCTGCAAAAACGAAATGTTGGCCCAAACATTTCACTGGCCTCAAAACAAACACAGAGGATCTATGTTCTGGTCTTGAGAACACCAGGGAAAACTGGGCTAACAGCCATATAACTATATAGACATGCCCAGTTTACCTTTATGGGCAAAGACGCAACCCCCACTAAATATTATCATACTTGGATTAGTAAAGGTAAACAAGAAAATATATACACATCTGAGCATCTCTAGTTGGTATCCTGATAAGAGCTTGGCAGCCTTAAAGTGTTATAGGTTAGAATGTCTCTGGGCCTCCTCTGCCAGGCTGAACGGCGGGGCAAGGTCATGGGTGACCCCAATGAATCAGTGTCCACTTCATCATGAGATGATTTGAGTCTCTGAGCCCTCAGCTGTTTCCATATTTACCCCCTCCTCTCTGGGCTCTCCCTGAGGACTGGCTGGCACTCCTTCACAGTGAAGTTTCTATCAGTCAGACCACGTTTCTCAATATTATCTGATACTAGCTGTGTGCTAATCTGTCGGCTCTCTTCATCCCTACGTGGCCTGTTGATGACTACTGGATAAGAATCCTCATCTGAGCTCTCAGACTCAGCGCTCTCTGCATTTTGCTGATTTTGCAACAGTTCACTTTGTTGAGGTTGGTGATGATCCCCTTCATCTTCATCAGAATCCTCTTCCAGGTCTTCTTCTTTGGTGGCGTGGCTTGCCTAAAGATGACCTGTTGGGGAGGGCTCACCCTCACCTCGTTGGGCATGTCCCCTTGAAGATGTTGTTAGAGTGCGTGCGTGGTTGACTATGTAGCCCTCCAGTCGCCGAGGCTGCTGTATCTGCCATCGTGGATGCTGACATTACTATTACTTTAAATAATTAACAATAACAATTTATAGTAAGAGAAAAACAACAGACCATAATTCCTCTCAGGATAATTAACATTAGGCCTACCGATACACCAACTGGTAAGCTAATCACATAATGGTAAAAATGGTAAGAGAACTGGTGAAGAAGGTTAACACTCTACAAACAAATTACTTGTATTTACATATAACAATAGCAACAGGAATATTATAAATGTGAAATATTTGGTCAAAAGCAATGTTTCTCCCTGCAAAGGAAAAATGGTGTGGTCTCGGCCAAAGCCAACTGAAAACTAAGAAAAAAATGTTTTTTCTTTCTTAAGAAAAAACAATTGGCTGCCATGGGGAATAATAATAATAATTGGTAAAACATGAAAAACAACAGAGTTTACCGGAATCTCTAAATAAAAAATACTGGCAGATCAATCAATTATCCTTGTAGATCTAATTAAATTTAGCCCAATCACTTGAATGCCCCTACAACTCATAATTACCAGTGGGTAACGTGTCTATCATCCCTGAGCCCCGACTTCTCCCACATGCTGACCACTGACATCCCCTGTTAAGGAAATAACCTCGATAAAGGCATTTTCGGGGGAGCCAAGATGGCGTCACTGTGAAAGGGAGCATTTTCTCTATTGTCCAAGCAACTTTGAGGGTTAGGTGGTTAACAGTCTAATATTGGCTATCAATGTAGCAAGAAACTAACTATAACTTGTTTTAGCTACATATGGCAAGTTTAGTTTGTTTTTGTCAAGTTGAATGGGAAGAACACGACAGAAAGACAACAGAAGACGGAATATCCAAGCCTCACAAAAGATGGCAGGCATGCTAGCTAGCTAGCTACGACAAGATTGTGATTGAGGATGATTTCCACTCAGTTTCCGATTCACCTGGGTCAATAGAAGAAATTAGAGGTTCTGAATTAAATGAAAAAAGGAAAATCACCTGGTCCTGATGGCCTGTCAGTTGAATTCTATAGACAGTTTTGGGAGTTGCTAGAATCCCCTAATTTGTATGTTTCAAGGTTGCATTGAAAATGGTGAATACTTATTTTCCACCATAATTTGCAAATAAATTCATAAAAAATCCTACAATGTGATTTTCTGGATTTTTTTCCCTCATTTTGTCTGTCATAGTTGAAGTGTACCTATGATGAAAATTACAGGCCTCTCATCTTTTTAAGTGGGAGAACTTGCACAATTGGTGGCTGACTAAATACTTTTTTGCCCCACTGTACATATTACCTCAACTAACCGGTGCCCCTGCACAATGACCCTGTACCGGTACTCCCCTGTATATAGTCTCGCTATTGTTATTTTACTGCTGCTCTTTAATCACTTGTTACTTTTATTTCTTATTCTTATTCTTTTTTTTATGTTACTGCATTGTTGGTTAGGGGCTCGTAAGTAAGTGTTTCACTGTAAGGTCTACCTACACCTGTTCTATTCGGCACGTGTGACTAATAAAATGTGATTTGATTTGAAACTTCCACATGTACATTTTTGTACCTATTTTTTATTGCCAGAGTAATCTAATGAATTTAATTTGTCATTTTAGCTAAAATTGGGCTATCACCTCAGTACAAATTTATTAGGCTAGTTGATATCGCAGCCAGCCACCATTACTGTGTAGATATGCCTATTTCTCACATCAATACAGACACAAGGGCTTATTTGTTGGAGGTAGCCCTATTCAGAAACAAGAGGTAGTCTCTAGTGGAGCCTTCAAAACAACTTGGAAGTCGGTCATCTCTGACTTCCGACAGTGCGTTCAAGACAACTGAGAACTCTGGATAAAAGGGAGCTCAGACTGGGATTTTTTGTTTTGAACGCTCATCCAACTATTCCAACTCAGAAACTCTGGCATCTTTCTCATACCTGATGTCATGATTTGACCTCGTTTTTTCCCCACTTCACCGGATTGACACAATCAGTCACCATGCAATCCTTTGGCTATACATTTCTGTGGAGATTTATTTTGGTGAAAAGCAGGGTTGGATTTGAGGGGTATGTGAGGATATAGACCTAACCCTTGTTATAGAGACGGGCAAAAAGCATATGTGACTGACCAGCTCAAATCAGTCTTATGAAGCTAAATTTGACATTTTTAACATTGGATAAAAGCAGAGACTCAGACCTAAGAAATTGCATGTTATACACTGCATTTTGAGGAACAATGGGAAAGTAATTCTGCTTTGAAAGTTGATAAACTTGTAAACTCACTTTTGAGAAAAGGGCCCTTGAAAGTTTAGGTATCTACTGATGAGCTCTCCTTTGTCTACACCCATTCAGCATTGTTCACACACTCTTAAGCCAGCCCCCCCCCAAAAAAAGGTCATGTGCTAAACAGTGAGTAGTGTAGTAAATATTAAGACTGAAATTGGTAGTAGCCTACAATAAGGAGCACTTCCAGGTAAACAGAAAGACAGAAAGTGTCCAGATAAAAATATGTTATAAATGTTAGATGACACTTACCCAGACACACTTGTCTAAATTGATGGGTTGTGTGAAAGAAATGCTATAACCACCAGCCACATCCAGTGGTGGAAAAAATACTAAATGGTCATACTTGAGTAAAAGTACAAATCATTTCAAATGCCTTATATTAAACCAGACGGCACAATTGTATTCTTTTTTTTGTATATATATTTTTTAATTGACGGATAGCCAGGGGCACACTCCAAAATCCAGACATCATTTACAAACAAAGCATTTGTGTTTAGTGAGTCTGCCAGATCAGATGCAGTAGGGATGTTCTCTTGATGTGGATGTGTGTGGATTGGACAATTTTCCTGTCAAAATGTAACGAGTACTTTTGGGTGTCCAGGAAAATGTATCGAGTAAAAAGTACATTATTTTCTTTACGAATGTAGTGATGTAAAAGTTGCCAAAAATATAAATAGTAAAGTAATGTACAGACACCACAAAAAACGACTTAAGTAAAAATATTTTAAAGTACTAATTAAGTACTTTTACCCCACTGCCCAAATGCGTTCACACCAGTACATTAGCATACTTTATATACTGTTACACATGCACTTATCACATAGTAATCCATACATAAGTTAAGGCCATGCATCCTGAGTTGAAACCTGCATAAGGTGCACATGTACAGTACATAAACAGATGCATGCCCCATATATTTATGCGGTGGATACAGTCACATTATATTGTTGTGGTATGTCACAAAATCATGTTACGATCACACATATCAATGTTCATTTTATATATATCAATATTTTGCTGTCTTGCTAAGTGGATGGTCTCTACAGAAGGTGTAAATGGTACAGCCAAATGGTTACTTGCATAGTAGCAACATCAGAAATAGATAGTGTCAATGTAACTAAAATATACAGTATGTTCAAGAACAATATCAGTGATAAATGAGGTAGTTAAATGCATACAATCAGGGGTAAAGTGGCTGAGCAGTGCGATAAAAATGAATAGTAGCAGCAACGTGTGTTAGTAGTCATGTGAATAGAGGCACTGCAGATAGTACTGAAGACTGTTCTGTCCGAACCACAAATGAACAAGGGAATCTATATTCGGGGAGCCTGTTTCTGCCCTACCCTTGACTTTGGTGCTGGTCATGTGATGTCTCCTTGATCTTCTCAAAAAGACAAGTTTGTCTAGCTGTGTCCAGTCCAGATGGTGCATGAAAAGGCAGACCATCTCAGGGACGAAGGATGTCAGCATTGCGCAGCAGCTGAAACCTGGTCCCGACTGAGTCTGAATGCTCCTTGGCGACAACACCACCAGGCTCCAGAGCATTGAAGCTGTAAAACAGGAAATAACTAAAAAATAAAAAATGAGAACACATTACAACCTTGCACAACATCAATTCACCTCCCAAGTTAAGATAAGAATAACCTCATACAATGCAATGAAAACGATATTCACCTGAAGTGCTGGTCTGCTGGTCTGTGGCAGTGGCCTGAAGTACGGAGTCAAGTGTTGTTGCAAGCCATAGCTTTCCAACAGCACTGTACCATCCTCCAGTCCAACCAGCTGTGGGATGTTGACCCCTGTCACAGTGCTGTCCTTCACAACACCAGCAATCTCAGACAAAGTGTTCACTCTGGTCTTTCTAAAGTACTGCTTGATGAGCCCGAAGCACCAGTCGGGGGCAAACTTGGTGTGGCCTGTGATCAGGAAGTGAAGGTCCAGACTGTGGTGGAGCTTGTGCATGGTCCGCCAGACAATACCAGAGCACAAACTTGTTCTTGTTTTGGCCACTACAGTTATCACAATGCAGATGTACACGTGTTTCCCCAACTCCGCAGTTGGTGAATAAATGGTGCATGTAGTTGATGACTGTGCTGCCTTTGCTGGATGACATGCCTTCATCAAGTACAGTTGAAGTTGGAAGTTTACATACGCTTAAGTTGGAGTCATTAAAACTTGTTTTTCAACGACTCCACAAATGTCTTGTTAACAAACTATAGTTTTGGCAAGTTGGTTAGGACATCTACTTTGTGCATGACACAAGTCATTTTTCCAAAAATTGTTTACAGACAGATTATTTCACTTATATATCCCTGTATCACAATTCCAGTGGGTCAGATGTTTAAATACACTAAGTTGACCGTGCCTTTAAACAGCTTGGAGAATTCCAAAAAATGATGTCATGGCTTTAGAAGCTTCTGCTAGACTAATTGGAGGTCAATTGGAGGTGTACCTGTGGATGTATTTCAAGGCCTACCTTCAAACTCGGTGCCTCTTCGTTTGACATCATGGGAAAATCAAAAGAAATCAGCCAAGACCTCGGAAAAAAAAATTGTGGACCTCCACAAGTCTGGTTAATCCTTGGGAGCAATTTCCAAATGCCTGAAGGTACCATGTTCATCTGTACAAACAGTAGTATGCAAGGATAAACACCATGGGACCACGCAGCCATCAGACCGCTCAGGAAGGAGACGCGTTCTGTCTCCTAGAGATGAATGTACTTTGGTGTGAAAAGTGCAAATAAATCCCAGAACAGCAGCAAAGGACCTTGTGAAGATGCTGGAGGAAACTGGTACAAAAGTACCTATATCCACAGTAAAATGAGTCCTATATCGACATAACCTGAAAGGCCACTCAGCAAGGAAGAAGCAACTTCTCCAAACCTGCCATAAAAAAAGCCAGACTACGGTTTGCAACTGCACATGGGGACAAAGATCACGCTTTTTGGAGAAATGTCCTCTGGTCTGATGACGCAAAAATATAACTGTTTGGCCATAATGATCATCGTTATGTTTGGAGTAAAAAAGGGGAGACTTGCAAGCCGAAGAACACCATCCCAACCGTGAAGCACGGCGGTGGCAGCATCATGTTGTGGAGGTGTTTTGCTGCAGGAGGGACTGGTGCACTTCACAAAATAGATGGCTTCATGAGGTAGGAAAATTATGTGGATAGACTGAAGCAACATCTCAAGACATCAGTCAGGAAGTTAAAGCTTGGTCGCAAATGGATCTTCCAAATGGATAATGACCCCAAGCATACTTCCAAAGTTGTGGCAAAATGGCTTAAGGACAACAAAGTCAAGGTATTGGAGTGGCCATCACAAAGCCCTGACCTCAAACCTATGGAACATTTGTGGGCAGAATTGAAAAGGAGGAGGCCTACAAACCTGACTCAGTTACTCCAGCTCTGTCAGGAGGAATGGGCCAAAATTCACCCAACTTATTGTGGGAAGCTTGTGGAAGGCTACCCGAAACGTTTGACCCAAGTTAAACAATTTAAAGGCAATGCTACTAAATACTAATTGAGTGTATGTAAACTTCTGAAACACTGGGAATGTGATGATAGAATTCAAAACTGAAATAACTCATTCTCTCTACTATTATTCTGACATTTCACATTCTTAAAATAAAGTGGTGATCCTAACTGACCTAAGATAGGGATTTTGTGAAAAACTGAGTTTAATTGTATTTGGCTAATGTGTATGTAAACTTCCGACTTCAACTGAAGTCTTACATCTTAGCCAAATACATTTAAACTCAGTTTCACCATTTCTGACATTTAATCCTAGTAAAAATTCCCTGTCTTAGGTGTTTGTGTCCTGGGTGGCATCCTCGTAATATTACTGCATTGTCCTCTGCATAGTTGTTGATGAAATTCACCACTCGCAGCAAGTCCTCATACTTCAGGTGTAACCAGCAAGCCTTAGCTTGGGGTCTTTTATTTAGACATGTCATTTTAACATTACCTAAATAAAAAAAAGAAATAAAATCCCAATCAATAGAGTAACGTTAGCAAGCCAGCTATCTAACCTCCGCTAATGTTAGCTAGCTAACAGCAAGCTTTCACCTGGAGTCTTTTTGTTTAGACATTTAACATTAGCTAGCTAAAAAATGAACTCAAATCCCAATCCATAAGAGTAACGTTAGCAAGCCAGCCGTCTAACCTCAGCTAACGTTAGCTAGCTAACAGCAAGCTTTAACTTTGTGTCTTTTGTTTAGACATGTAACGTTTTTACCTAAATCAGGGATTTCCTCATCGTCTGATTCATTTTCAGAGTAAGAGAGAGTCATCATGGCATGATCGTCCTCCAGAAAGTAGTGCATCACAACTTTTTCCAACTAACTTTTGTCAATAGTGCCTGATACATTCAGGGTAGCAATGTTATTGAGAGCAGAAGCAACATATTTGCAGTTCTCTATGGCTAACGTTATATCTTTCGAAAAAACTGCAGTAGAAAGGATTATCTACGCATTACGAGCAGCTCATTTTATAGACACAAGATGCAACACCACAGACCAATCCAAACTCATCTCTCAGCATGTCCAACCCACTCATTCTCAGCCAATCATGGCTAGCGGGAAGGTTGATCCCTTTCTCTGTGGCGAAACCAACTCTGCTTGTAATTTATTCCTATTTACAGATAACATACAAGTTTGATATTAAGGCACATGAAAGTTCACATGTTCTAGAAAGCATTTCTGTCAAAAAAACACATTTTGAAAAAAAGATTTACTTTCGAAAAGCTCTCTTATGAAGTCGTGACAAGCGACATACGCCAAGTTTCCTGAATCATGTCACATATGCTACCACTTGTTTTCTTTGCTATAGAAAAAGTAACAGTCCAGATTATAAATTCAGCAAAAAAAGAAACCTGCTCTCACTCTTATTTTCAGCAAACTTAACATGTGTAAATATTTGTATGAACATAAGACTCAACAACTGAGACATAAACTGAACAAGTTCCACAGACATATGACTAACAGAAATTGAATAATGTGTCCCGGAACAAAAGGGGGGTCAAAATCAAAAGTAACAATCAGTATCTGGTGTGGCCACCAGCTGCATTAAGTACTGCAGTGCATCTCCTTCTCATGGACTGCACAAGATTTGCCAGTTCTTGCTGTGAGATGTTACCCCACTCTTCCACCAAGGCACCTGCAAGTTCCTGGACATTTCTGGGGGGAATGGCCCTTGCCCTCACCCTCGATCCAACAGGTCCCAGACGTGCTCAATGGGATTGACATCCGGGCTCTTCGTTGGCTATGGCAGAACACTGACATTCCTGTCTTGCAGGAAATCACGCACAGAACGAGCAGTATGGTTCGTGGCATTGTCATGCTGGAGGGTCATGTCAGGATGAGCCTGCAGGAAGGGTACCACATGAGGGAGAAGAATCTTCCCTTTAACGCACAGCATTGAGATTGCCTGCAATGATAACAAGCTCAGTCCGATGATGCTGTGACACACCGCCTCAGACCATGACAGACACTCCACCTCCAAATCGATCCCGCTCCAGAGTACAGGCCTCGGTGTAACGAGTGAAGAGCACTTTTTGCCAGTCCTGTCTGGTCCAGGGACGGTGGGTTTGTGCCCATAGGCAACGTTGTTGCCGGTGATGTCTGGTGAGGACCTGACTTACAACAGGGTGGAAAAATGCACAAAATGTTTATTGAATTTAACATAGAAATGCTACCAAAAATATGCTGAAATGCGTTGCAAATAGTCATCCATGATTCAAATCATATTTTGAAAGAGGAAGCAAAATATTAAACATGTTCTCTTTTCAGTTTCCTCTATATCCACAGAATGATGATAACTTAAGGATATCTTACCTAATAATAATAATAATAATGTAAAATTAACAACTTTACAGAAAGACCTGTATGAAGGCCAACTCATAGAAGAGGAACTTTGAGGCAATAAAATATTTTCAGTCTGGAAAAACACGAGGGCTTGATGGTATATGAGTATAGGTATATCAGACCTTTTTTTATGTACTCAAAGATCCATTATTGGCATGTTTTAATTACACCTACAAAAATAGCAGACTTTCAGGTATTCATCAAGGTCTGATTTCATTACTACTAAAACATTACACAGGTAGTAGTATAAAGATCCAGTCCATTTAAAAGAACTGGAGGCCTCTTATAATGTGATGTAAAAATCCTGGCAAAATGCATAGCACATAGAAAAAAAGTGGTTTTCCCAGATATTGTTCGTCCTGATCAGACACGTTTTTTACGTGGACGATATACTGGAGATAAAGTTTAAGTTTACATACACCTTAGCCAAATACATTTAAACTCAGTTTTTCACAATTCCTGATATTTAATCCTACAAAATATTCCGTTTTAGGTTGGTTAGGATCACCACTTTATTTTAAGAATGTGAAATGTCAGAATAATAGTAGCGAGAATTATTTATTTCAGCTTTTATTTATTTCAGCACATTCCCAGTGGGTCAGAAGTTTACATACACTCAATTAGTATTTGGTAGCATTGCCTTTAAATTGTTTAACTTGGGTCAAATGTTACAGATAACCTTCCACAAGCTTCCCACAATAAGATGGGTGAATTTTGGCCCATTCCTCCTGACAGAGCTGGTGTAACTCAGTCAGGTTTGTAGGCCTCCTTGCTCGCACACGCTTTTTCAGTTCTGCCCACACATTTTCTATGTGATTGAGGTCAGGGCTTTGGCCACTCCAATACCTTGACTTTGTTGTCGTTAAGTCATTTTGGGGGTGTACCTGTGGGGTACGTTCATCTCTAGGAGACTGAACGCGTCTCCTTCCTGAGCTGTATGACGGCTGCGTGGTCCCATGGTGGTGTCCCATGGGGGTCTACAAAAAGATGTCTGAGGCCTTGGCTGATTTCTTTTGATTTTCCCATGATGTCAAGCAAAGAGGCACTGAGTTTGAAGGTAGGCCTTGAAATACATCCACAGGTACACCTCCAATTGACCTAAATAATGTCAATTAGCCTATCAGAAGCATCTAAAGCCATGACAAAATTTTCTGGAATTTCCCAAGCTGTTCAACTTATTATATGTAGACTTCTGACCCAATGGAATTGTGATACAGTGAATTAAGTTAAATAATCTGTCTGTAAACAATTGTTGGAAAAATTACTTGTGTCATGCACAATGTAGATGTCCTAACCGACTTGCCAAAACAAACTATAGTTTGTTAACAAGAAATTTGTGGAGTGGTTGAAAAACAAGTTTTAATGACTCCATCCTAAGAGTATGTAAACTTCCGACTTCAACTGTAATATTCAACAATTACTTGAAACAATTGAAGATTATGAAACAAAGATACCAGGCCTGGTCTTCAAAGGAGATTTTGAAAAGGTGTTTGATAAAGTACGACTAGAATGTATATATATGCCTGGATTACTTTCATTTTGTTGAATCTCTTATACAAATGGGTTAAAGTTATGTACAGCAACCCCAGATGTAAAATAGTATATAATGGTTACTTCTAAGTATTGAGCTTTTAAAAGGAGTAAAACAAGGTTGTCTGTTGACTCCATATATATTTATGGCCATTGAAATGCTAGCCATTCAAATGTGATCCAACAAGAACATTAAGGGGTTAAAAATCCAGGTGATAAAAACAAATGTCAATGTATGCCGATGACTCAAGTGTTCTTAAGTCCTCAAACTGGATCCCTGCACAGTCTCATGGAAGATCTTGATAACTTTTCTAGCCTTTCTGGACTAAAACCTAATGAGAAGAGTACATATTGGTTCGTTAAGACAGCATTTACCAATGAAATGGGTGCTGAAGTAGACTTGGTATTCAAATCTCAAAAAATAATGAACTTACCATAATCAATTTCAATAGAAAGTTTGCAAAAATGTATATGATTCTGCAACCATGGAGAGGTATTTGATAAAGTACGACTTGTCTATTAATGGGGGGGGGGGGGGGGGGGGAAATCACATTTATGAACTTTTGTCCTATAACAGTTTACTTAATGGTGCTGCCTACCCCAGACTCCTTTTTTAATCATGAGCAAAAAAATGTTTTATTTGGACAAAATTAAATGTGCCTATTTATGTGTTGGGGGCTAAAATTAAATATGAATGCTTTAAACCTCACTAAAAGCTACACTCATGCATAATACTTAAAGCCAAAATGGTTCTTCAGTAGATTAAGGGTCATCCTTTATTTATAAATTGCCTTTAGTCTACAACTTCTCGTTTCCCGAATAATTGAAAATTCAATTTTGGAACCCTAGTGAAACGGAGATTATTTCTACACGCCGTGTGGCGTGTAGAAATCCCATTCTGTGTGGCGTGTAGAAATCCCATTCTGTGTGGCCTAACACTGAGCCATTGTTGCTTTTAGACATTATAGCGCCACCATAACACTTAATCAGGGCAGCTATAGTAGGAAAGAAAATTAATACTTATCGGCAAGGTGGTATCTGAGGACAGTGCCACATTCAAAGTCACTGAGCTCTTCAGTACAGGTCATTCTGCTGCTAAGTTGTTTTAGTAAGACTGCATGCACGGTGGCTGAACTAGCCAATAGACCAATTTGAAGGTTTGTCTACATACTTCTGGCCATGTTGCGTAGCAGCCTTTATGTAGGCCTACGGTCAAAGGGTCATGAAAATAAAGCTTGAGCCATCAGCCACAAGAATCTCACAGCCAGCCAAAGACCAAAAAGTAATTTTAGTTGATGGGAAAAAGTGCTCAAGTCTTATTTCGACACCATGCTAAAGTATGGATTTCCATTTGACAGTAAACAAGTTTCAGAATTGACAGGTAGTAGTGTTATTTGTTTTATTGTACAACATTGAATATTAATTGTAAATGTCATAGCTTTATTAAATCTGGCAATACAAAATAAATCTAAGCATATTACATCACCGCTTAAGTTAAAATCAAAAGTCGAGAACTTAACATAAAATGTAGCTATTCTACAAATCACAAGAGTATTTCAAGCCTTTGACAAAGTATACATTGCAGTTTCAGGAGTAGAAATAGCAAGTGTAACAGGTGTGAAGTGACTAGCTGGTTAACAGTGAGCGGCAGTTGTGTTCAGATGGTCACTGGTTCAAACCCAGGTTGGAGCTTGGACTCAAGTGCCAGAGAAGACAAAATATAGGTTACATTAATTACAGAACTCATCTCAACCAACATTATATGCAGTTGATTTCCCAGGCACAGCAAACATTTAGCTTTGGAAGTTACAAAACAGTCCAAAACGACAGCCTGCTGTCTGGACACTGGAACCAACAGAGTCAAAAAGCAGATTTCAGTACATCCTCATGGCCTGCTGCCATTGAGGGTACCACACCATAGGGCCAGTAAGCAGGGAGTGTATGCCTACCTATACTGGGTTGAAATAGCCCGGGAGGTGTGATCCAAATAATTCCCATCAGTAGAAAGGTGTTCTGTTCCACTGATTGTATTCGTGGCAGTGCGTTTAGTGCAGATGAACCCTCTATAAGCGGCCCTGTAGGAGCGAACCCGCCAACATGAGAATGAGCAGCGTCAACGCACTGGACTGCAAGGACACGCAGGCTCCTTTGGGAATGGTGATGTTGGTGGTAGTGACAACATCGGGTACCTTGGTCATATTGGAACGTGCGCCGCCGTCAACTTTGGTAGTGTTCACAGTCATCGCCGGGGACCTTGTTGTAGGCCTACGCCTAATGTTTTGTGAGAAGACCTGAAACATGAGCATAGGGGTGCGTCAGTGGCAACAAACTTCACGTATAGAAAAAAAAACATTTTCCCAATTTAAATCACTTTCGTCCGACAAATTTAACGCAAAAAAGTGTGAAGTTACCCTATGGCAGGCAATATGTTTAATTGAGAACTTACAATTACGTGCCATCACCTTATGAAAGAGGCAGTTTTCCCCATAAATTACCTTTATCTTGGATTCAGTATCTGAAGGCATTACCGTTTGACATTGCGCTCGTCTCATTATTAAAGGCACGTTAGATTAAACATTATAGTCACACTGGAAACACCCGAGGCCAATTATCCACGTCATCATTAGCGTGTCACTGAGAACGCGTCTATTTGTAAACTATATGCAATAGCCTATGCCATTTGACCTTTCAGAATACCTAGCCTACTCCCCAGAATGTTGGGTAGGCCTAACGTCAGTGTAATTAAATAAAGTGTGTATATTTCACAAATCAAACATTGCAAATAATTTCAGAAAAAAAGTATCTTACTTGTGATAACTGCATGGCAAGGAGAAGGAAGCCAATGTAAGTGAATACCATTTTAGTCATGTTGTCAGGTTCTTTCTTAGCCTCAATTAGGTGAGTAGCGTAACCTTTCTGTCTATGGCTATTTTCCCCACTCACGGTAAATGAGTAGAGTGTAAATCCAGGGGATTTTATACCCCCACTGATTGTGACTTCAGGTCAACAGGGCTCGTCCCCATAACCACCTGTCTAGTTTGCCCCTCCAATGGAAACCTACAATTTACCCTAAGCCTCCCATAAAACATGGTCCTGGCCTTTCAATTAGGACATAGACAACCAGGTGAGGGGAGTTCCTTGCTAATTAGTGTAGCGACTTTATTTCATCAATCAAATACAAGGGAGGGGCGAACCGCAGATACTCGGCCCCATCCTGGAATGAGGTTGACACGTGCTTTACAGCGTCTTTGATTTACTGTCAGCAATTCAAATAATAACCTTTGTGTTTTTAATCACTGTCTTTTTTTAGGCCTATATATCATGGTCAGTGAATATGCCTATTAATTCACAAGTTTATAATTTGAAGAGCTTGATACTATTATGATCTCTCCTCTGAGTTTATCACCTGTTGTCCTCCCTGAACATAATGGGGGCATTTTCTACACTAGGCCTATAGGTAGTTTATGATGTTGAAAATATTGGCTATTATGTTATAGCCTGATGATAAAACGTCAAATAAATGTTTTACACAAAAACAGGTGTAGCGGTAAATATAAACTATCTACCACAATGACAACTAATTTGGCCTTTACATGTTCGATGCACTGTTGAGAGCTACATTCCGAGGGGTTCGTGCTGATTGTATGGAGATTGTGACAGCCGGTTAAATGGCGTCCCTTGACAATGCAAGAACAAGATGTTTGTCAGGAGAAGTGCAGTATTATCACAAGGAGAGTTATACTTGGAATATGGAGGAGGAATGGAGGGAAAAAGAGAGTCAGAGGTCTAAGAGAGAGAGAGAGAGAGGGAGGAAGAGGGTGAGCTTGGGTCAGTTAAATGATGGGGAAAAAGATGGTTTGTTAAAGAAGAATGGTAGAAAGTTTAAGCAGAGAGAGTTGGACAGGAGGAGAAGTGAGTGAGGGCGAAGTATTGGAGGTGGTAGGTGTGAGGAAGTTGTCGGGGCCCGAGGCTTGCACGGAGGGTCAGGATAAAGATTAGTCTGTGAAGTTTTTGGAAAAAGTGGACCCTTGCCTATTGGCCGATCCATTTGAGGTTTCAGGGTCAATAAAAACAGAGTTGGTGGCTGTGGAATTGGTGAGGCTAACCAAAAGTTGTATTGTGAAAATGTGTATGTATTTCTGCTGGTCAGAGGGAGCAGGCGCTCTGTGTTAAATGAAAGGGGGCAAGAGATGTGAATTGTTTTGCTCTCAAAAAATAGGGCGCCATTGAAATGAGTCATTACTGGGGTAGCGGTAAATGTGAAAGCTGACCAACTGAAGGGGAAGATTCCCGGTGTTTGCGATGCTTGTCGTTTGGTGCGACGCAGACAGGGTGGCATGTGTGGAGAAACAGAAATCATTGTCTGTTCTCTTCAGTTTTGTTGAGTCTTTGCCCAACAGTGATGTTAGGATATATAAATGATCCTGTATGAGCTTTTATGCTGACTACATTACGTTGTTACAGGTGTCAAGCTTATGGGCATGTGGCAGCAGTCTGTAGGAGGGAGGTTCCTAGGTGTGAGAAGTGTGCAGAAGGGCATGAGACAAAGGAATGTGTAGCATTGTGGAAAGTGGTGGTATGTGTTAATTGTAGGGGTGCCCATGGGGCTGGGGATCAGACATGTCCTGTGCGAGAGAGGCAGGTTCAGGTTTCCAGGGATAGAGTAGTACAGAAGTTGTCATATGCTGAGGCAGTTAAGAAAGTAGAAAAATATTTGGTCAAGGGAGAGGGATCTGAGAGGAGTGGTGTGAGTAGTAGATCTGAACCAGTACAGAGGGATGGGCCAACAAGTGATATATGTTTCAGTAAGATTGGACTTTTGGCATTTATAGTAATGGTTATCAACTGTACAGCAAGGATGGGACGTAAGTCGCAGAAAATAGAGATTGTGGTTGCAGCTGCGGAGAGGTATTTGTGTGTGCGAGACACAGGGTGTGTCAAGTGGTAGTGTCCCATCCTTTCAGGCTGTTGGCCTGAAGTAGGACTAAATGCATTTAAATAGTGGAGTATGGCATTTATTATTTTTGTTTGTGTAGTGTTAGATGGTAGGGTATTTTTTAAAATATATTTTTTAGATAAAAAAACACACAAATTTAAGCAAAGTATAAGGGAGTTATACTCCAGTTTAGTAGGTGGCGGTAATGCAACATTTATTGGATGCCAACCGCCGTTGAACCTAATCGAAGAAGACAAGTAATTTGTCCTTTCAGTTTCCGTAGTAGTGTGTTACGTCCAGTACTTCCGGAAAACAAGAAAAAAGCGATCCAATGCTCTAAGAGGTCGCAATCAGATCGATCACAACAACAAACCTGTTTTAGAATTTTGGTAGGTAGAATAGTACGAAGTGTTTGCCTCTCCATGCTGCTGTGCCGCATTTCAGCAGTGAGCCAGAGCGTAGCGAGATGGGGAACGAGTGTTCGGAGAGGCGCCCTTCTCCACCCCGCACTCTCCTTCAACACCAGCCGTTGTCAAAATGTCAGCTCCACCGACGGTACGGTTCACCCTGCAGCCGCCCAGGGTGCTGGGCCGTACCGCGACAGTGTGTTGCTTCCCCGTACTGAATTCCCCATGAAACTAACCGGACAGAATCTCATAGACCGGGAGGTACAGATACAACAGGTAAGACGAGTGCTCTAGTCTAGCATGCTAATGTCATACTAACTAGATAGCTTACCAGTGAGCCACATGTTTCGAAACGGGTGCGTGTGACCGATTGCTAATGAATGTCAGATAAACAAACAAGAGGTTTACTAGCCACTGCAAGACTCATTTTGGTTAGCTAACTAACTAACCGTTCTCAATGAGACTGTGTCTGAAATTCAGCTCTGTGCCTGTGTTATGACTATAGACTTGACAGTAATATGTCAGTGTATTGATTCTGTCTGTGTCTAGGAGTGTGGCTTTGCAGAACTCTACTCATGGCAGAGAGAGAGGAAGGCCAAGAAGGAATACTGTCTCCACGATGGCCCCCCATACGCCAACGGGGACCCACATGTGGGACATGCCCTCAATAAGGTGTTGTTATTTGCTACATTTGAGTCATTTAGCAGAGAATCCAGCTGTGCAATATTTCTCAACTGGACTTGAACCCAGAACAGAGATTAATTCGTGATGGCTCTCACTGGCAAGACGAGGCTTTTATCATCATGATTCTTTGGTGTTGTGTGTTCCAGATCCTCAAAGACATCCAGAACCGCTTTGAGATGCTGAGGGGGAAACAGGTTCACTATGTCCCAGGCTGGGACTGCCATGGGCTGCCCATTGAACTGAAGGCACTGGGAGAGCTGGGAACCAGTGGACTGAGCCCTCTGCAGATAAGACAGAAAGGTCAGTGGGGCAGGGAACAGACAGCTGATACATTACTGGTCACTTATTGTGGATGGATGGAACTGACTAGGTATTAAACCCAGGTCACCAGCAAGACCTGGCAAGGATCATGTTAGCCTATTGAGCTGAAAGTGTAGGCTGTTAAAAGCGTAGGCATTCGCTTACACAAATATTCAGGTCTCAGACAAAATTACTGTGGTTCACTGAAACACAAAAACAGCTCTGCCTATTGATTTAATAGAATCTGATATCCCCCTATGTATGTATGACACCAGAAAATCAGCTGTGTGTGTGTCTGTTGATGAACTGTGGTCCCTCTGCTCTCCAGCTCGGGAGTTTGCGGAGGGGGCGATCGCTCGTCAGCGCGCTGCCTTCCAGCGCTGGGGTGTGATGGCGGACTGGGATAAGTGCTACTACACCTTTGATGGGACTTATGAGGCAGCTCAGCTTAAGGTCTTCCAGGACATGCACAGCAAGGTGGGATATATTCTATCAATTTGGGTCAGCCTGCCTCTCCAGAAGATCTGACACTCATTCTTTCACTTGCTTGCTCTCTCTCCCCCAGGAGATAACTGTTTGTTCTTGTGTTGTAATTTCTAGGGTCTGATCTACCAGGACTACAAGCCAGTTTTCTGGTCTCCTTCCTCCAGGTAGGCAGCACTTAGTGGCTTCTGGATATAGTCTCTGCTACATAGCTCTTCCACATACTTTTGGCCATGTAGTGTATGTGGATACCCCTTCAAATTAGTGGATTTGGCTATTTCAGCCACACCCATTGCTGACAGGTGTATTTTATTTATTTAACTAGGCAAGTCAGTTAAGAACAAATTCTTATTTACATTGACGGCCTAGGAACAGTGGGTTAACTGCCTTGTTCAGGGGCAGAAAAACAAATGTTTACCTTGTCAGCTCTGGGATTCGATCTAGCAACCTTCCGGTTACTAGACCAACGCTCTGACCACTAGGCTACCTTTCAATGACATTGTCGAGGATCAGTAGGATAGTCCGTTTTACGAGGGTATGTTTGGCAGCATGAGTGATCGATGCGTTGTTGGGCAATAGGAAGCCGATTCTAGATTTAATTTTGGATTGGAGATGCTTAATGTGAGTTTGTATGGAGAGTTTACAGTCTAGCCAGACACCTAGGTATTTGTAGTTGTCCACATATTCTAGGTCAGAACCTTCCAGAGTAATGATGCTAGTCGGGCGGGAGTGTGTGGGCAGCAATTTGTTGAAGAGCATGCACTTAGTTTTACTAGCAGTTAAATGCAGTTGGAGGCCATGGAAGGAGTGTTGTATGGCGTTGAAGCTCGTTTTATTTATTTTTTAGCACAGTCTCCTAAAAAGGGCCAGATGTATACAGAATGGTGTCGTCTGCGTAGAGGTGGATCAGAGAATCACCAGAAGTAAGAGCGACATCATTGATCTCTACAGAGAGAGAGAGAAGTCGGCCAGAGAATTGAACCCTGTGGCACCCCCACAGACTGCCAGAGGTCCAGACAACAGGCCCTCCGATTTGACACACTGAACTCTATCTGAGAAGTAGTTGGTTAACCAGACGAGGCAGTCATTTGAGAAGCCAAGGCTATTGAGTCTGCCGATAAGAATGTGGTGTTTGACACAGTTGAAAGCCTTGGCCAAGTCAATGAAGACGGCTGCACAGTACTGACTTTTATCGATGGCGGTTAGGATATCGTACATGAGTACAAAAATAAAAAAGTTTTTAAAACAGATAACAAAAACTTCTAATTATAAATGAATTGATCAGTAACTATGATCACCATGCGCAATGTCAAGCATCGGCTGGGATGATGTAAATCTTGCCGCCGTTGGACTCTGGAGCAGTGGAAACACATTCTCTGGAGTAATGAATCACGCTTCAGCATTTGACACTCTGACAGACGAATCTCCATAGACAATTATTCCTCCATAGAAAAGATTGTAAGCGGCCCTTCAAATTAGTGGATTCAGCTATTTTCCGAATCTACCAATGGCATGCACCTGGCGGATGTCAGCATAGTGCCAACTGTAAAGTTTGGTGATGGAGGAATAATGTTGAGGCTGTTATTCAAGGCTGTTTTTCGTGGTTTGGGCTAGGCCCCTTAGTTCTAGTTAAGATAAATCTTAATGCTACAGCAAACAATGACATTCTTGATGATTCTGTGCTTCCAACTTTCTGGCAACAATTTGGGAAAGGCCCTTTCCTGTTTCAGCATGACAATGAAAATCCCGTGCACAAAGCGAAGTCCATACAGAAATGGTTTGTTGAGATTGGTGTGGAAGAACTTGACTGACCTGCACAGAACCCTGACCTCAATCCCATCAAACACCTTTGGGATGAATTGGAACGCCGACTGTGAGCCAGGCCTAATCGCCCAACATCAGTACCTGACCTCACTAAAACTCTTGTGGATGAATGGAAGCAAGTCCCCGCAGCAATGTTCCAACATCTAGTGGAAAACCTTCCTAGAAGAGTGGAGGCTGTTATAGCAGCAAAGGGGGGATCAACTCTATATTCATGCCCATGGTCTTGGAATGAGATGTTCAGCGAACAGGTGTCCACATTCTTTTGGCCATGTAGTGTATCTCTGCTGCGTCTCTCCCCCCCACCCCTCCTTTCATTCTCCTCCTCCTTACCTCTAATTTTCTCTCTCGCCCCCCCCCCCCCACCCCCCCAGGACAGCTCTTGCGGAGGCAGAGTTGGAGTATAACCCACAGCACGTGAGCAAAGCAATCTATGCCACCTTTGCCCTGGCCACCCTGCCCCCTAAGATGGCGGAAGCTGTAGGGGAGTTGGGCAGCATTTCTGTGTTGGTGTGGACCACCCAACCATGGACCATCCCAGCCAACCAGGCTGTCTGCTTTATGCCAAATGCCCAGTAAGTACTACTGTCAACAGACATCCCCTCACACACCTACCTGCACCTTCAGTACTATACAGTATAACTCCCACCTTTTGTAAATGTGTTTTAATATCTCACACACAGGTACTCAGTAGTGAAGAGGAGAGACAGCTCACAGCTCCTCCTAGTGGCCACTGAGCGCGTTTCCAGCCTGGCAACACTGCTGAGCACAGAGCTGGAGACTGTGGGCACTTTCACAGGTAAACTGGACACACAGACAGACAGACAGACAGACACATAAACATTGTCATGTCACTCTGTCACTTTCTCTTCCCATCCCCACCTCCAGGTACAGAACTTGAGGGAGGAGTCTGCCAGCATCCCACCATTCCCAGGAAGGAGGTTCCATTGCTTCCAGCTAATTTTGTGACCATGGGCAAAGGAACGGGATTGGTTCACACAGCTCCTGCCCATGGGATGGAGGACTACAGTGTGGCCTCCCACTTTAAACTATCAGTGGTGCGTTCCTTTAGTTGACTAATATATCAATGGGATTGACAGAACAATATCAGTTGGTTAACTTCAAAAACATTCTGGCTTCCAGGCTAAAAGCCATCATGAACTTCCAATGACATCTGTCCTAGAGATGGGCACGGTTTGTATTTCTATTAAGGATTCCCATTAGCTCTTCCTGGGGTTAATCAAATGTCTGAACGGATGTTAGTATTCGATTACTTGAGTGGGTGTTCATTTTCAGAGTGAACCAATTTCAGGACTATTTTAACAATGAAAAAGCTTTTGTCTAAATTACATTATCCTTGTGACATTTTTACTTGCAATGATATACCAAAGAGTTTAATAACCACTACATTTGAAATTCCTAATTTAATTAAACTGCAAACTTTTGAGTGTAGTTTTTATAATGGTGCATTACATTGCTATCGCCCCACTTCAAATAGCAATTACAGGCGCTCATCTAAGAGTTTCTACAATACCTGACACAGATCAACGCAAAACACTCACCAGAAACACTTTTTGTAACAATCAGTTATATCTTAATGAAAATCACACTTCTCGTTCACTGTTGCTGTTAGCCAAACTACTGATGAAAAGCAGCATGGCCTCTGTTTACCTCTGCCGTGTGCATTTGTGTCGTTCTGATTGGTCGATTGTCTATCATTTTTTTTGTGTAACTCTTTATATAACAATGAGAATTTCGACTCTGTATATCTGAACGTCATGATATTATTCGAATAGTAAAATCATTTCAATTACCCACCCCTAATCTGTATGGCTGTGTGTGTTTCCTCTGTTCTAGGAGTGTATCGTGGATGAGGAAGGCAGGTTCACTGAGCTGGCTGGGCCTGAGCTACAGAGTCTGTCTGTGATGGGGGAGGGCAACGATGCAGGTAGGAAGAAACTGTGAGAGAGACAGGGAGGATAATGCTTAACTTGTATTGTCTAGTTCAACCTCTTGCTCTCTTTGTACAAGCTTTTGTGCGTGTTTTGTGTGCATGTCAGTGATCTCCATGCTGAAGGCTGTCGGTTCTCTAGTGAAGGAGGAGGAGTGTGTCCACAGTTACCCGTACGACTGGAGGAGTAAAGAGCCTGTAGTCATCAGGCCCAGCAAACAGTGGTTCATTGACATCGCCAGCCTTAAAGACAAGGCCAAGGTAGGAATCACACACTGGGGATAACTCTTACTTACTTACTGACTTTATTGTCCCCATGGGGAAATTCTGTTGCAGTGTCATGTACACATTCAAAGTGGTGTTGAAATACAAAACACGATTGACAAAACAACATAACATTTACACACCAATAATAATAATAATAATAGTAAGAAATAAAAGATTAAAAAGAAGGAAAGACTAGCCTGCTGGCCTTACGGGGTCAATGGGAACAGTCCCCGAGCTATTTAGGAGGGATATCACACCTGGCACAAATGATTGTCTCGTTCTGTTTTCCCTGCTGAGGGGTGCCCTATACCTGCGCCCAGAGGGGAGTAGTTCAAAGTCCAGGTACAGGGGGTGGCTTGGGTCTAATATAATTTTGTGAGCCTTACAGATGTCCCTGACCTTAAAGATCTCATCCAGGCCTGTCTGTTTGACTCCAAGTACCTTGCTTGCTGTGGTAATAATCCTTCTCAGCATGTTTCTCTGGCTGACGGTGGCATTGCCAAACCAACCAACCAACCAACAAACAATACAAAAAGTTCAAATACTCTCAATAAAGGATTTGTAAAACAGAGTCAGTATAGTACAGTCTCTGTTGACTCTATGTAGATCAGGTCTAGGTCTGCACATTTACTCCAATGAAGCTTATTGTCCAAAAAAACACCCAGATATTTATATTCCTCTATGAATTCTATATTCTGACCTCTGATAGATGTTGCAGAGGTAGGTGTTGTGCGCTTCCTGAAGTCTATGCACATCTCTTTGGTCTTGTTGGTATTGAGGACCAAGTGTGATTCCTCACACCACTCTACAAAGTCATCTAGGACCGGGCCATGATGTTCCTCGTCATCATGCAACAGGCTGATCAAGGCAGTGTCATCAGCGAACTTAACGAGATGTCTGTCAGGATGGGAACTAGTACAACTATTAGTGTACAAGATGTACAGAAGTGGGGACAAAACACATACCTGAGAGCCTGTGTTGGTATTGCGTATATCCGACACATGGGGACCTATTTTGACTCGCTGTGAGCGTTGGCTCAGGAAGTCCAACAGCCACAAAACCAGCCCCCCGTCTAAGGAGAAGTCCCGAATGAGTCTCTGTGCCAGAATGTAAGGCTGGTGTTGAAGGCAGAAGAAAAGTCAACAAACAGAACCCTGACATGGGATTTGGCACCCTCTAGATGTCTATAGACCATGTTAATACACCCTCTAGATGTCTATAGACCATGTTAAGGAGGGTAAGAATGGCATCATCAACTCCTCTGTTCAACTAATAGGCAAACTGAAATGGGTCGAGGAGCTTCAAGGCATTTCATACCTAGGGATGTCAAAGCGACAGGGCGATAGTCATTCAGCACAGAAGGATTAGATGCTTTAGGAATGATTTTTTTCCACAACACTGGAACGTGTTGCTGGTTGAGTGAGGATTGGAAAATGTCTGTAAAAGCACCAGCCAGTTGTTCAGCACAGTGCTTTAACACATGTCCACTTATTTTGTCTGGGCTTTTGTATGTGTTACATCCCCTGAACAACTTAAGAACATCAGACTGTTGAACAACAACTCCCTCAAACATTTGGAATGATGTTTCCATTTGTTTTACTTCCGACACAAAGTTGTCTGATTCAAATCTTGAGAAGAAAACATTCAGTTCATTATCCATGTTCTGGCGCTCATGTCCCCCAAAGTCAGCACTGGTTGTTCCCCTGCCTATATGGGGGGCACTAGCCATGGATTTAATGCCATGCCAGGCTACCCTTGCGTTTCCTGAGGAGAGGGTCCTCTCCACCCTTGCGTTTCCTGAGGAGAGGCTCCTCTCCACCCTTGTGTTTCCTGAGGAGAGGGTCCTCTCCACCCTTGCGTTTCCTGAGGAGAGGCTCCTCTCCACCCTTGTGTTTCCTGAGGAGAGGCTCCTCTCCACCCTTGTGTTTCCTGAGGAGAGGCTCCTCTCCACCCTTGCGTTTCCTGAGGAGAGGGTCCTCTCCACCCTTGCGTTTCCTGAGGAGAGGGTCCTCTCCACCCTTGCGTTTCCTGAGGAGAGGGTCCTCTCCACCCTTGCGTTTCCTGAGGAGAGGGTCCTCTCCACCCTTGCGTTTCCTGAGGAGAGGGTCCTCTCCACCCTTGCGTTTCCTGAGGAGAGGGTCCTCTCCACCCTTGCGTTTCCTGAGGAGAGGCTCCTCTCCACCCTTGCGTTTCCTGAGGAGAGGCTCCTCTCCACCCTTGCGTTTCCTGAGGTGAGGCTCCTCTCCACCCTTTGCTTGTTTGCCTCCTTGTCCACCAGTATCTGTCTTTTTGTCTCACGTTGTACATCTCTTAAAGCCTGTCTATCACCCCTAGAGATGAATCTGTTCTCACTGCGATACATTGAGAGGGATTCTTTCAAACAGGTGATGATTCTCACTCGCATACACTTAGAACAGGTCCCACTCAGTAAGTTAGACTCTTAGAAACTGAGAATGATTCTTCTTATAGAGCAGGGATCAACTAAATTCAGCTGCGGGATGATTTTTTTCTTCTTCAGCGGATGATCAGGGGGCCGGAACATAATTACTAATCATTTTTTAGACTGCAAGAAGCCCAAAAAGAGAGAATATTTGACTAAAACATTTAGTTGTGTCTTTATGACTGTGTGTAGGAAGTGCTGGCTAAGGTGCGTGTGATCCCAGAATCGGCGAGGGGCAGTCTGTTGGCCCACCTGGACAGAAGACCGTACTGGTGTATCTCACGCCAGAGGAGCTGGGGTGTGCCCATACCTGTGTTCTACCACAAGGAGACAGGAGAGCCTCTCATTAACAAGTAACTACACACCCACAAACATACACACACACACACACAACGCCACCCCGCTCTGACCCCTGCTCTCTCCCCCTAAAGGCACACTGTATCCCATGTGACCCAGCTGTTCTCAGAGAAGGGCAGTGACTGCTGGTGGGAGCTGCCCCTGGAATCTCTATTGCCACCAGAGGTGCTCAAGAAGGTGAGTCACCTCAGCACTTTCACTCACAAGTCAGTGAATATGGTTGTATGATTAAAAGAGGATTTTAGCACCTTGTGTGTGTGAAGATTAACGTATGTGTGTGTTTGTCAGAGTAAAGCAGGAGAGGTAACAGACTACGAGCGTGGAGATGATGTGTTGGACATCTGGTTTGACAGTGGAACCTCCTGGGCTGCTGTTCTTGAAGGTGAGGCTCTGTGTTTAGCTAACCTGGCGAAGCTACGTACGACATCTGCCAAGTATTCTTACACTAGCGATTACGCTTGTGTTTTCTTAGAATTCAAGGCTGTGTCTGAAGGTTGTTTTCTTAGCTAGGCCTAGCTAAATCACAACTTTCTAAGTGTCCTTACTACACTAACCAGTTATTGAATACTGTACAAACTGCCTGGTGATGCTATCTCTCTCTGGCACATGGCTTATTGTGAATTGTTTATGCATTAGAAATAACTTCTATCTAATATGAAGCGTGTGTAGTCCTTGTACATCAGCCATTAGCTTTATCCCTCTCTGGAACACACCTTACTGAAGTGTTCTATAGTCACATAATAAGGAAGACTTTCATTTGTTTGGATATTGTTCTTGTTGTGGCATTTGGCAAGACTGACATCCAACATACAGCCACACAATTTCCCAAGGTTTACCCATGTTGTCCATGTGAGTGGTTGTGTTGTGTTTTCAGAAATGAAGGAGGAGAGTGACACTGACTCTGAGTCACGGCTCAGCTGGCTCCCTTCCTCCCTACGCAAACCCCTGGTGCCAGGTTAATAACCCCCAGACCCCTCTTCTACTCCCCCCCCCCCCCCCCCTCTTCTACTCATCCCTCCTTCCCCCCCTCTTCTACTCACCCCCCCCTCTCTTCTACTCATCCCTCTTACTTCCTCTCCATCTCTTCTCTATATTTCCTTTTTTCTATTGATTTCTGTTTCTGTCTCTCACTATCCCCCCCCCCCCCCCCTCTCTCTCTCTGACTCGCTCCTGCTCTCTTCCCCTTCTCTCCTCAGCATGTGGGAATCTGATCACCTTGTTTGGGAGCTGAGCACCTTAAAGATTGGTTATCTATAAGATTCACTCCCTGACTGCACTCTCTGTTTAGTCAGCAGTCTCTCTCTTTGGCAGCAAGGGAGGCTCTCCCCCTGAAAGCCTGGTGGCTGTACCTGTGCTATTGTCTAAGGCAGGAGCACTACGGTCTCTAAGCCGCTCTCTAACCTCTACAGTACCCCGTGGCTTTGGAAGGCTGCCTCGCCATGTAATGTTTCTGTACTGTCTCTCCCAAGGCTGGCCAAGGTGGAATGTCTGTCGCTACCACTTTCACGCAGGGCATTGGTCAAGGCATGGTTGCACAATCTTGGTATACTCGTCATGCATTGTCTCAATGTCCTCACTACCAGTGGCTGTGGTCTCTGTCCCTCTAGACTTGTCCTACCTCTTGTGGACAAAGTCAGTGACGTTCCCCTGATACTAACCATCTGGCTTTCCTCTCTGTTCGCATGAATTGGTTAAGAACAAAACACTGCAAAGAACTAAACATGTTTTTCCGCTTGCTCGCTCTCTCTCTCATCAGACTCGAGGGCTGATGTGTATGTGGAGGGAAAGGACCAGATAGGAGGTTGGTTCCAGTCCTCTCTGCTCACCAGTGTTGCTGTGCAGAAAAGGGCTCCCTACAAGTCAGTGAAATGCTTTTTAGATTTGTGTGCTTGTTGTAAATGTGTCCGTAAGAAAGCCAGAGAAGAATCTGTATTCATAACTTTCTCTCTCAGGGCTCTGATAATGCATGACTTTCTCTCTCTTTCTCTCTCAGGGCTCTGATGATACATGACTTTGTGATAAGCGAGAAAGGAGAGAAGATGTCCAAGTCTTTAGGCAACGTAGTAGACCCCGATACAGTCATCCACGGGGGGGAGGTGAGAGGCTGTGGATGAGACCTAACCTTTCTGGAGAAACATACACACTCCCGGGGTTGGTCAACAGTGTTAGTCCTTAAAGGCTTTCACCCTACCCCACTCTCCTATCTCTTTCCCTCTATTTCTCCCAGGACCCCAGTGTGTCTCCTGCCTATGGAGTGGATGTGTTGCGTTGGTGGGTGGCAGAGTCCAACGTCTTCTCTGAGGTCCAGATCGGCCCCAACGTGCTCAACTCAGCCAGAGACAGCATCAATAAGGTGAGTGTCATGGTGTCTACTATCTGTGGGTCTGTCAGTCTGTGTAGGAGTCTCGTTACCTGCTTCTCCACACTGCTGTAATAACTCTTCCTCGTCTCGTTCTAGTTGAGGAATACCCTGAAGTTCTTGCTAGGGAATCTGCAGGGTTTTGACCCTCGTACTCAGGCAGTGGACCCTAAAGAAATGCACTACATTGACCAGTACCTACTGCACCTTCTACGGAACTACAGTATGAAGATGACAGATGCCTACAATGATTTTGGTGCGGGCAGGGCCATCCGCCTGCTCCAAGCCTTCATCACCAGAGACCTCTCCAAGTTCTACTTCAGCATCATCAAGGACAGGTACTGATACTCTTGCTAAATACTACTACCACTGCTATTGTTATTACATTGTCTACTACTACTCTGTTACACTTATGACAACACTATAATGACTGTCATTGCTACTATATGGCACTATTAATAGTCTGTTACTCTCTCCCTCTCCCAGGCTGTACTGTGATCCTGAGGACTCGTTGGGTCGGCGGTCCTGTCAGACGGTTCTAGAGGAGATTCTGGACGGAGTGACGCGCTCCATCGCTCCTATCCTACCTCACCTGGCCGAAGAGGTCTACTTACACGCCCCAGGACATAACGGTATGACCTTGTGTGTTTGTGTGTGCGCGTGCGTGCCTGCATGTACCTGTGTGTGTGTGTGTGTGACTCTGAAAGTCTCTATCTTCAGAGGGGGAGACCATGTTCAGGAGTGGCTGGATTAAGAGCAGTCCTGTGTGGCGGAGGCCGGGATTGGAGGAAGCCGTGGAGGGGGCATGCGCTATCAGGGATTCCTTCCTGTCCTCTATCCCAGGACGCAATGCAGCCGAGTATGAGCTGACCATAGAGATTGAGCCTGGCCTACTGTTTGAACTCATTGAGGTAAGGGGGCAGAATGCGCTCTCTGATGTCCTCCTCATAATCACTATACCACAAACGGCTGAGATGTAGTTGTATGGAAGGGACGGTCTTTCAGGTCTCAGAAAAGCGACTCCAAGTTGGCTACCACAAACTTTACCTATCTAATCTCTCTTTCTCAGTCTCTCCAAGACGAACCTACTTCCTCTTACTCTCAGCTAACAGAGCTGATGATGTCATCGCAGACAACTCTGACTAGTGCCCTGCCCAGAGACCTGCCCGCTGATGCCCTCATCAGCAACGGCAGTTTCCTCATCAACCTTGAGGGTGAGTCCCAGCTAAGCTAACACTAGTACATTTACAATGCTGTAGTAGCTGAATCCAAAATGAAACTCAGGGTTCTATAGGGCCCCCGAGTGGTGCAGCGGTCTAAGACACTGCATCTCAGTGCAAGAGGCGTCACTGCAGTCCCTGGTTCGAATCCAAGCTGCATCACATCCGGCAGTGATTGGGAGTCCCCATAGGGCGGTGCACAATTTAACTGGCTTGCCTAGTTAAATAAAGGTTACTTTAAAAAAAAGTTTTTATATACAATCATATCCGCTTTAGCTGACATCCACAAAGCGGTTGTTTTGGCAGTGTAGGAGGTAGAACTGCGTTGGAGCTGTCAAATCCACAAGCAGCTCCTTTCCATTGGCTGCACGGAGTCACATTAAGAAATCCCATGCAGCCAAGTTTGAACACCAGAATGTGAGATGTAATCTACACCTTTATTATGATGCAAATCCTCATTATTTAGTTGAAGGATTTTTTTATTTGAGCGTCATTATTTCTATATAGCCTAGACTTTGTCATTCTGAACTTCTAACGCGAGTGGGGTGGGTGTGGCTTCATGACACTGATCAAGATAAGCTGCTTACCAGTTTGACAGCTCCAACACAGTTAATAGCCAATTCATACTTGCTCTAGCAATGTGATCCGGAGGCTCCGTAAGGAGGGTTTGACATTTGATGGTAGGTGGGGCAGGAGGTCCTGTATAAACACTCACCTTCTTGACAACTTCCTTCACAACATTTCTGCTCAGGGAAGCTCAAGAAGTATGTATGCTCTGACTACTTCTACGGAGGCTGCATCGCAGTAAATTCTGTACAGCCACTGCAGGTGTCGGATTGACCTTTTAGGCCTACACCTATATTGCGTTTATACAGGACCTACTGCCCCCACCTACCGTCAACTAATCATGTACATACGGAGCTATAAGGAGCCCTCTACATTGTTACAAATTTTGGGAGGCGCACAGAGATGAGGCTCCAGAGACTCCGAAATTGCATCACACCCACCTTACGGAGCCTCTGGATCGCCAACCCGGAATGGGCTTTTACACCTCAGACTAGTGTTGAACGGTATACTGAAACTTCTGTACTTTTTGAAACTAGAATATGAAAAGGGTTCGGTACTATAATTTCTGTTACTTTCCAGAAGTGTCACGTGGGTAAAATCACACGGGAAGCCAAGCCAGAAATAAAAACTAAAAAGCCATATTACAACCAGTGATGTAGTGGAGGGTAAACACTGTTTACACCTTTTTTTATTTGTGAAAAAGCATTTACCTTTTTGGGTACCACTGCTCTAGAAAGTTGAGTGAAGTTCAATCTCATGCTTCACTCGGTGGGCTGATAATTCTAAGTGGCAAATGTTATTGGTCACATACGTGTTTAGCAGATGTTATTGCAGGTGTAGCGAAATGCTTGTGTTTCTAACAGTGCAGTAATATCTCACAATTTCACAACAATATACACATCTAAAGTAAAGGAATGGAATTAAGAATATATAAATATTTGGATGAACAATGTCAGAGCGGCATAGACTAAAAATAGTATATACAGTGGGGCAAAAAATTATTTAGTCAGCCACCAATTGTGCAAGTTCTCCCACTTAAAAAGATGAGGCCTGTAATTTTCATCATAGGTACACTTCAACTATGACAGACAAAATGAGAGAAAAAAAAATCCAGAAAATCACATTGTAGGATTTTTAATGAATTTATTTGCAAATTATGGTGGATTGGTGGCTGACTAAATACTTTTTTGCCCCACTGTACATATGAGATGAGTAATGCAAAAATGTGAAAACATTATTAAAGTGACCAGTGATTTCAAGTCTATGTATGTAAGGCAGCAGCAGCCTCTAATGTGCTAGTGATGGCTGTTTAACAGTCTGATGGCCTTGGGATAGAAGCTGTTTTTCAGGCTCTGTCGCAGCTTTGATGTACCTGTACTGACCTCACCTTCTAGATGATAGCAGGGTGAACAGGCAGAGGCTCAGGTGGTTGTAGGTGTCCTGGAGGGCAGGTAGTTTGCCCCCTGCATTGGGAAGACCACACCACCCTCTGGAGAGCCCTGCGGTTATGGGCGGTGCAGTTGCCGTACCAGATGGTGATACAGGATGCTCTCAATTGTGCATCTGTAAAAGTTTTAGGGTTTTAGGTGCCAAGTCTAATTTCTTCAGTCTCCTGAGGTTGAAGAACCACACTCTGTATTGGTGGACCATTTCAGTTTGTCAGTGATGTGTACGCTGAGGAAATTGAAGCTTTCCACCTCCACTGCGGTCCCGTCGATGTGGATAGGGGGTGCTCCCTCTGCTGTGTCCTGAAGTCCACAATCAGCTCCTTTGTTTTGTTGACATTGGGTGACAGTTTTATTATTCTGGCACCACAATCCCAGGGCCCTCACCACCTCCCTGTAGGCTGTCTCGTCATTGTTGGTAATCAGGCCTACTACTGTTGTGTTGTCTGCAAACTTGATGATTTGAGTTGGAGTGCTTAGCCACGCAGTCATGGGTGAACAGGAAGTACAGAAGGGGCCTGAGCATGCACCCTTGTGGGGCCCCAGTGTTGAGGATCAGTGAAGTGGTGTTGTTTCTTACCTTCACCACCTGGGGGGGGGGCGGTCCATCAGGAAGTCCAGGTCCCAGTTGCAGAGGGCTGGGTTCAGACCCAGGGCCTCAAGCGTAATGATGAGCTTGGAGGGTACTAGGGTGTTTGATTGCTCAGTTATAGTCAATGTACAGCATTATTACATAGGTATTCCTCTTGTCCAGATGGGATAGGGCAGTGTGCAGTGTGATGGCGATTGCATCGTATGTGAATCTATTGGGGCTGTAAGCAAATTGAAGTGGGTCTAGGGTGTCAGGTAAGTTATATGTAACCTTTATTTAACTAGGCAAGTCAATTAAGATCAAATTCTGATTTACAATGACGGCCTAAGTTAGAGGTGACATGATCCTTGACTAGTCTCTCAAAGCTCTTTATGGTGACAGAAGTTAGTGCTACGGGGCGATAGTCATTTAGTTCAGTTAACTTTGCTTTCTTGGGTGCAGGAGACACAGATCGGATACAAGCAGAGAGGGGTTAGTAGTACAGTGGTTCCCAAACTTGGGGTCGGGGATTCATACGGGGTCCCCTAAAGTTGAAATTATCAAACATATAAATAACTTCTCTTTAAATGGGTATAGAATCCAATATTTTAGAGTAAACTTTTACTGTTAGAATGCACTTTAATGTCATTGTGTTGGGACAGCCTGTGGAACCTAAAATTGATTGAAATATAAAACTGCTTTACAGATAGTAGTGACACAAACAATGTGAGGCTGAGGCAGGCTGCAATGCAGGAAGCAAACAGGTTACAGTGGTTCCCAAACTTGGTTGGTGGGGTCCCCTGAAATGTAAATGTGGTCCCCAGAGAATCTAATCTTAACAAACACAATAACAAGTTCATCTTCAAATGGGTATACTGCCCTTCCAAGCAAAAAGGCAGTAACTGCTCATAGTGTGGAACTGAGAAAAGGCTTTTATTTACCTTGGTTTCACAGTCACTTTATGCAGTTACTGCTTTTCTCCAGAACACAATACAATAGAGGCAGGATACTTGTCCACATATTTAAGCATGTATTTAATTTAGCAAAAATGACTTAACTAATTTTTGACCAAATGAGCAGTTACTGCCTTTTTGCTTGGTAGGGCAGTATAGACTACAACATAGTTGAATCTACAAAGGGCTTTTTATACGGGTGCACTTTAGGTGTTTACAATACAGAACTGAATTACATGAGATACTATGGATATGAACGTGATATGCATTTTGTCATTACATTAGGCCTTCCCAATAGACCTGCATGAAAATGCAATCAAACAATACAGTTGTAAAAATGTTTTGGTTTATATCGGTGGTTGTTCGTCTTCTCTTTAGTTTACCCCTGCACCTTTTCTTACCACTACATCCCTGATTACAACCTGTGTGTTGTGATTGCATTGTTTGCTCTAGAACCTGTTAGTTCATATGCCTTCCCACCGTGATAATATAGGCCTAAGTCAGAGACTATAAGAGACAGAATAAATTCAGCCACACCTTTGTTTCATCAAAACCAGAGAGCAACATCCGGTTTAGTCCACAAAGCATATTGTCCGGTTTAGTCCACAAAGCATATTGTCCGGTTTAGTCCACAAAGCATATTGTCCGGTTTAGTCCACAAAGCATATTGTCCGGTTTAGTCCACAAAGCATATTGTCCGGTTTAGTCCACAAAGCATATTGTCCGGTTTAGTTCACAAAGCATATTGTCCGGTTTAGTCCACAAAGCATATTGTCCGGTTTTGTCCACAAAGCATATTGTCTGGTTTCATCCACAAAGCATACAGCATGGTAAAGCAAGTTAACATTTCCGACTACTAAACAACTATTGATTTAGAACCATGGAGAGTTACCGCAAGTCACAAAGAAAACAGGAGCTCCACTATTCCAGCACCATTTCAGCTAAATGCTTTGTGAACGTTTCAACATCAAATAACTTGTGCTTTAGTCTAATGCAGTGATAACTAAAAGATTCCAAAAACAATTTAGTCCAATCAACGTAAGAGATCACATGGCTGTCCATGGTACTTATTTGTGTGTGTGCGTAAGTAGAAAAAACAGTTGACTCACTCTACTAGTAGAGAAACACAAATGTCATCCTCTCATGTTGCCAAAATGGTTTATGACTCTGTCATACAGTACACACTTAGTTGTTGTCCTAGGCTACCTGGCCAGGCCAGAGGCACAATGTATGAATTTATGGTTGGATTAGATTTGCCGTTATATTCATTGGCCAGTACTTAAAATGAAGTAAAACCACAAATCCAACTCCCTATATCCGTCAATGGCTAATTTAGGAAATGTCCAATTTTAGCTAGCTAGCCACCAGAGGGCAACAATTACATTTTTTTCTGCCAATGAAGTTTGGGTTGATGTGAAGCCAAGTCCAAACTGGTTTCCCTTTACACTTTTGTTTTGGTGTGCCAGAACCATTCAGTTGAGCTCACTCAGTTTCTCAATGCTGATTGGCTATTATTATATACTTTTTTTTTTATTAAGGGAGGCCAAATTATTTGTAATCTGTAGCACCATGAAATCAGCCAAAACAAACTCAATAGCTCAGTGCATGCACACACTTATTGAATATGCATTCATTCACCTGTATTGTGAATAAGGCTACATCGTGACTTACCGTTCAAATAAATTATTACCATTGTAGTTGATTTATTAATGCATACATGGCTGTCTTTCTAAAACAATCTAATCTGATAATAAACAGCAGTTTCTCTGACTTTGGCTAATATGCCTTTTTTCGCATTGTGATACTGAACCTGGTATCAGTATCTAAGTCAATTCTGGTGTCTGCTATCGCCAGTTAACACTTGATCTGATTGAATCTTTGCCTTAGGCTTCTTCTTTTTTTTATAAGCAGCCCAATTCTGAACTTTGTTTTCACTAATTGGTATTTTGACAAATCAGATCAGCTCTAAAAAAACAAGAGCTGATGTGATTGTTCAACACCAATTAGTGTAAAGAATATCAAAATTGGGCTGTCAGTTTAACGCAATCATAGTCTGTTCAAAACAGCCAAGTATTTTAGGGGTCATACAGTAACCTGGTTCGTGTTCACTATACACCAAACCTTAACTTGTCGAGTAAGAAACGTTTTAATATGGTGTCTGGTGTGCACTAATGAATATGACCTTTTAACCTCCCTAATCATAGCAACATTTTCGCTCTGTCCAATCAGGTGGGGTTATCCGTGAGGACAGTGCTTACCAAGTAGCGGCAGTGCCCACCTCCATGGCCCGGTGCCCAAGGTGCCGGCGGTACACCTCAAGTTCTCCAGACTGCCCCTGCCCCCGCTGCCAGACCATCCTTACTAGGGCGCAGTGACAAGTCCGTCCGCACCATCAAAACCAGCAAATTGCCGTTTAACCCGGTCTGTCTGCTTGAACTGACTCCAGACAACCAGGGGTCAACCAAGAAAGACCCTGCTTAGCAACGCACTGAGAGGGGAAACAGCGACAGCCAGACTGTCTGGCAGTTACCTAAATGACATTATCTTTCTTCAGCTCTTCAACTGACATTGACTCTGGCATGTTGCCGCATGCAGTGAGGATGGATGGTTTACAAGACAGGCTTCGTAAAACAAAGCACACATTTTATTTTGATAGAGGGAATTGTCATAAGAGCTATGCAGTACTTTTGAGTTCATAAGACACCTCTCCCAAAGAAGGGCACATCAGTGATGTTTCCTAGAAAGGGACATGTATTGATAGTCCTGGACCCCTCCTATGAGGCACAGAGTGCAGTAATATACCTACTAAGAGAATCAAGTCATCGGGTCTGATTATTGTATGTATTAGGATATATAGGGGATGGTACAACACTGAGCGCCTAGTTTTTTTATTTGTATTCATGTTTAATGATCTGTATAGTTCTCCTGTCCACTTGTACGAAATCTATTAAATAAAGGATGATCATTAAAATACACTTGGAAGCCAAATAAGTGCAATATTCCTAAAAATCCTCCTAAACCAGTGATTCCTATCACCCTTTGAAAACCAAGGTGTCATTCAGTAGGGTACAAATATCTGAGTCTACCTGAATGGTCTGGAGAGAATCCCATGGCGGTTTGTACTGAACGCCACATTTCCCCCAAAAATTATTGGAACAGACATTAAAGTACGTTTGCTCCATTTAGTGTGTGGCTTGACGCAATGCATGACATATTAAGGGCAGTGATGCATTTAACCCACAACACAACCTCTCCCCATTTTTCAACGCAGCCATGTACTGCTACCATTTTTGTAAATGACCAGTGTTAACTGTTCTTACCCCAGGCCCAGAGAGAGAGAAACCATGCTGAGCATTAAACTTTTTTATTCTGCTGTCTGCCCCCAGTGGGGTCCCTCAGCCAGTGTCTAGATTACAGCTACAGAACAGTACTGCAGCATGTATCATACATCACATTTGAGGGAGGGATGCTTACTGAACAATCATACGGCACACACCCTGCAACCCCCTTTTGAGTGGGTTTTAAGTATGTTAAAAGGTAGAGTACTGGGGCTGCTAGGTATAGCTGGGAGACAAAAAGTGACATCCAACTCCATCTAGGCCCCCCATATTCCATTCTGAAATACAGACTTGGACATTGATCAACCTAATACAATGTTACTTATTTGAATTGGAGTAAGATGAGTGAGCACTGAATTAAATTAAAAACCCATCCTACCCTCCTATCATTTACACTTAATTAGATTCAACCTTTTTCTCAATTGAACACAAGTCTCCCTCATAACAGGGTACCTCTACTTCCTGTACTGTACATGATAGGTAATATACCAGTTCACTACCACTCTCTCACTCCTATATTGGATGCTAGCAAGAAAAGCAAGAACGAAAATGCACAGAAGCCCATCTAGTTCCCTCGCTTCTACTCCCTCTCTCCCCCTCTCTGTCCTCTCTCTGCAGGTCTTCTACTCCCCCTTTCTCAGTCGTCTCTCTGCAGGTCCTCCACAGCCTCCAGTAGGTGTAGTGCCAGGCTGTACTGGCCGTGGTTCTCAGGTAGGATCTCTATGAGGCGGCTCACCAGCCTGCTGGTCTGACTCAGGGGCACCGATGGGCACCCCAGCTCACTGGGGTCCTGGGGAAAACACACAGATACACATGAATAGCATCAGTAACTCACACAAAACTAGGGGGTTGAATTAGTTACACAAGATGATGTTCAGTGGTTACAGGATGACGTGGAAGACTAGCTGGTCTCACCATGGCCTTAAGTGTTATGAAGGTGCCATAACATGGTAAGTCTCACTATAGGCTTGAACCAGGTGTTCTACAGTGGTTATAAGGTAACACAGAGGTTGATCTCACCATAGCCTTGAGCCAGGTGTTCTACAGTGGTTATAACATGTTATAAGGTAACACAGAGGTTGATCTCACCATAGCCTTGAACCAGGTGTTCTACAGTGGTTATAACATGTTATAAGGTAACACAGAGGTTGATCTCACCATAGCCTTGAACCAGGTGTTCTACAGTGGTTATAACATGTTATAAGGTAACACAGAGGTTGATCTCACCATAGCCTTGAGCCAGGTGTTCTACAGTGGTTATAACATGGTATAAGGTAACACAGAGGTTGATCTCACCATAGCCTTGAGCCAGGTGCAGAGTGTGGGGGGGAGGCGAGCCAGCAGCTCCATGGCGGGCCGGGTCTGGGTCTGGGTGTGGAGCAGGGAGTAGCTCAGCCTCTGGCCTGTTAGAACCAACAGCTGGGAACCCAACACATCCTTATCCTCCACCTCAAACATCACCTGACAACACACACACCACAGGCTTCAATGTCATATTTTGTGTGAGTGATCATATTCATTGTGTGTATAAAGTTATTAAATATGACAAGTGACATGAGTGTACGAATATGTACACTCATAGGATAGTTTTAGGTACACCACCCGCTCACAAAAATGGATCTCTCCTACAGACAGTGAGTCACGTAGCCGTGGCTTGTTTTATGAAGCAGACCGACGTCGATGCATTCGGTTACTGTTCTATTGAATGTTAGAATGGGCAAAACCAGTGACCTAAGTGACTGAGCGTGGTATGATCATTGATGCTAGGCACTCTGGATCCAGCATCTCAGAAACAGCCACCCAGGTTTACAGAGAATGGTGAGACTGACATAACATCCAGTCAACAGCAGTCCTTTGGGCGAAAACAGCTTGAGAGAGGTCGAAGGAGAACGGCAAGAACCGTGCAGTACATAAGTACAGAGCGGCATCTCTGAAATGCACAACTCGTCGATCCTTGTCAGGGATGGGCTATTGTAGCAGACGACCACCCTGGGTTCCACTCCTACTAGAGAAAAACAAGAGGGCTCCAGTGAGAACACGGTCACCAACACTGGACAATTGAGGAGTGGAAGAACATTTAGTTCAGTTGAGTGGCCTGGTCAGTCCCCAGACCTCAACCCAATAGAGCATCTTTGGAATGAGAAGGAACAGGCTGTTTGAAGCATGAATGTACCAACGTCCAATCTGCAGCAACTGCATGATGCCATCGCGTCAGCATGGACCAAAATCCATGTGGAACATTTCCAACACCTTGAAGAATTCAGGCTGTTCTGGAGGCATAGGGGAGTCCAACCCGGTACTAGATGGGTGTACCCAAAACACTCACTGGGGGGTTTATGTTTTATGTGTTAGTATGTGTATCAGTTTCTATCCAGTTACCAGCAGATGTGTATTGAGGGACCTGTTGGTGTAGGACTACCTACCTGCTCTGCCCGTGGGTCCAGACCCTGGTTGTACAGCTCACACACCAGATGTCTGCGCAGGATGTCCGGGTTGACCTGCAGCAGGAGTCCCAGGTCCAGACACAGAGAGGGCCACGTCTTGTCCCCTGACCCAGACCCCTCCACCGCCTCCCTCTGGGTCGTCACCCAGCCTGTCAACACCCTGAGCAGGAACTCCTGTCTGAGGGAGACCAGGCCAGGGTCCATGTCTCCACTGGGCATCAGCTGGATGGACGACAGCTCTCTAAAGAAGGCATTCTTACCCTGGAAGAAGGAAAGACTCGCAGTGTATAGTGTAGGTCAGTGTTTCCCAACCCTCTCCTCAGGGCCATAGTGTAGGTCAGTGTTTCCCAACCCTCTCCTCAGGGCCATAGTGTAGGTCAGTGTTTCCCAACCCTCTCCTCAGGGCCTCACAGACATTGTTTGTTTTAACCCTAAAAACTGGCACACCTAACTCAATTAGTCAACTAATCATCAAGCCTGTGACTAATTGAATCAGGTGTGCCAGTTTAGAGTTAAAACAAACATGTGAAACATCTGGGGAGGCCAGAGGAGAGGGTTGGGAAACACTGCTGTAGGTGTTATGCATGTGTTTACACTACGTGTTTGTCTCACCTTGCTGTCGAACAGGCTGAGTGGTTTGACCCTGAGACTGAAGGTCATAGCAGTGTGGAGTAGAGAGGCCAGGAGATAGTGGTGTTGTACAAGGGGGTAGTGAACTCCCTTCTGCTCCAGGGCTAGCTCTGCTAGGGAGGCAGGACCCTCTGCTTCCCCCCACACCTCCTCCACACAGAGCTCGGGAGGAGTCACCTCTTCTACCCCCGAGTCTGCCTGGAGGAGAGAGGGGAGAGGGGTTCAGAGTAACCAAGGACCAGCCTCACTTGCCAGTATCACTATTAAAACCATCCAAAGCGCAGTCTATGTGCAACTATAGATGCTTTAGTTCAAAAATAATTATTCTAAATCCCCGTGCTGCAGTAATGGTACACTGTGACAAACTCTCTTGCATGGTGACATGCACATATACCCACTTGCATGCAGCACATGCTTTTTACCTGTGCTGCAACGCAGGGAAACATTTTAATCTGCCCAACTGTATGCATCCATCCATCTTTTTTGATCCGTACCTCCATCAGAATCTGTAGCAGCTGAACACAGGAGCCCAGGAATGCTGTCATGGCACAGTCTCCCATTCCCACATCCTGAATACACAGACAGACGTTATCTACATGTCTATTCAAAACCAAAACAACACAACCAAAACAACCACAACAAGTCCCAATCAGAGAGGTATGTAGCTGTAAGGCTGAATAGGGCAGGGCTGCTTACCCGTCGACACAGGCGGTCCTTAGGGGCCTTCCCCACCTGTGGAGAGAAAACACAAACAGACGATCAATTGGAGCACTATGAAGAGAATCATGATCAGAATCAGGACACACCGGGGACTGATTTGAATGGTTACATCCCTACAGAATGTTTGTTTTGTATGTGAGAGTTCTGATGAACATATTCTGTAGGGATGTAAGGATTCACAGATACGCATCGATCCCCGGTTCAAATGTTTAAGATGAGACTGAAACGGTCAGAAACTCTATTCAAACGTTACGTATCGCCGGTTCACCAACATGGCTCATATTACTTTATTTCCTCTCCTTCAGTGTCGAGCATTTAACGGTGTTGAGTCATTGATCAATATCAGTAGCCTAGCCAAAGTGCACATTGCCCAACGAGAGGTCGGCCACCTGTCACCTTCAGCATTCAAATGTTTAAAATGGCTTGTGCTTTATTAGTTGAGTGACAAGTTCAAACGATGTCATTTCAAGGTTATTGTTATCAAAGGTGCTGTTGAAAACGGCATTTTACTGGAATAGCCTAAGCTACCGCTGGAGACAACTCTCATTTGGATATAGTGGACTAAACTCCACTCCATGGTGAAGGAAGATTGTGATGACTCCACAAACAGTGGAGCAGAGACCTGGGTTTGTGGAACCTAGGACCACCTCCATCGATTCGCCCAAGGTCAATCCTTCAAATGCATTTAATTATCGAACGCCTACCTTCTACCTATGTCTGTCCTCTGTAGTTGTGTGCCTTTGTTTGCTGAAATCCATACATTTTCAATAAATGTTAATCAAATACAACTACCTACTTTTTCCTTGTTGAGATTCAATTGGCACATGCGCATTTGCGATGAGTTGCCATCTGAGCAACAGCAATGAGCAAACAGTCGATGGTTGTTTTTGTTGAAAGTTTGAAAAAGTATGGATTTCGGCAAAAAAATAAATCCAAAAAGCTGTGCTATATATTCATTTTAACAGTGGTGGGGAACAAAAAGCAAACATTGCCCCTCCCCCCCCTTTATCTGATAGTGGGGTGGCAGGTGCCCAGTCTCCCTTGTGGCTTAGCCTTACATACTGAACAAAAATATAAACACACCATGTAAAGTGTTGGTGCCATGTTCCAAGAGCTGAAATAAAATATCCTAGATATTTTTAATACGCACAAAAAGCTTATTTCTCTCAAATGTTGTGCACACATTTGTTTACATCCCTGTTAGTGAGCATTTCCTCTTTGCCAAGATAATCCATCCACTTGACAGGTGTGGCATATCAAGAAGCTGATTAAAAACAGCATGATAATTACACAGGTGCATCATGTGCTGGGGACAATAAAAGGCCACTCTAAAATGTGCAGTAGTCACACAATGCAATTGCTATGCTGACTGCAGGAATGTCTGTCCACCAGAAGTTAATGTTAATTTCTCTACCATAAGCCGTCTCCAATGTCGTTTTAGACTATTTGGTACTGCTCACAACCACAGACCACGTGTAACCACGCCAGCCCAGGACCTCTACATCCGGCTTCTTCACCTGCGGGATCGTCTGAGACCAGCCACCCAGACAGCTAATCGAATAATTTCGGCACAAACTGTCAGAAACAGTCGTCTCAGGGGAGCTCATCTGCGTGCTTGCATCCTCACCAGGGTCTTGACCTGACTGCAGTTCGGCGTCGTATCCGACTTCAGTGGACAAATGCAGCACAGCGGCCCCATGCTGAAAAGTGTGCTCTTCACGGATTAATCCTGGTTTCAACTGTCCCGGCAAACCTCGTGTATGGTGGCGGTGGAGTTGTGGTATGGGCAGGCATAAGCTACGGACAACGAACACAATTGCATTTTATTGATGGCAATGTGAATGGACAGAGATACCACGGTATCTCTGTCCATTCACATTGCCATCAATAAAATAAAATAAAAGATTTTGAGGCCCATTGTCGTGCCATTCATCTGCCGCCATCACGTCTCAGCATGAAAATGCACGGCCCCATGTCGCAAGGACCTGTACGCAATTCCTGGAAGCTGAAAATGTCCCAGTTCTTCCATGGCCTGCATACTCAACACACATGAGCATGTTTGAGATGCTCTGATTTGACATGTACTACAGCGTGTTCCAGTTCCCACCACATTCAGAAACTTTGCACAGACATTAAAAGAGGAGTGGGATAACAGTCCACAGGCTACAATCAACAGCCTGATCACCTCTATGTGAAGATGTGTTGTGCCACATGAGGCAAATGGTGGTACTGACTGGTTCTGATCCACGCACCTACTTTTTTTTTTAAAGGTACACTATATGTACAAAAGTATGTGGACACCCCTTCAAATTATTGGAACGGCTATTATTTCAGCCACACCCATTACTGACAGATGTATAAAACCAAGCACACAGCCATGCAATATCCATAGACAAACATTGACAATAGAAGTGCCTTACTGAAGAGCTCAGTGACTTTCAACGTGACACCGTCATAAGATGCCACCTTTCTAACAAGTCAGTTTGTCAAATTTCTGTCAGCCCGAAGGACGCATCTGGGTTTGCCAGGAAAGCTGCCAGGAAAACACTACCTGCCCTAATGCATACAGCCAACTATAAAGTTTGGTGGAGGAGGAATTATGGTCTGGGACTATTTTTCATGGTTCAGGCCCCTTATTTCCAGTGGCATTCTAGATGATTCTGTGCTTCCAACTTTGTGGCAACAGTTTGGGGAAGGGCTTTCCTGTTTCAGCATGACAATGTCCCCGTGCAGAAAGCATAGTCCATACAGAAATGTTTGTCGAGATCGGTGTGGAAGAACTTGACTGGCCTGCACAGAGCCCTGACCTCAACCCCATCAAACACCTTTGGAATTAATTTAAACACTGACTGCGAGTCAGGCCTAATTGCCCAAGACCTGTGCCCGAACCTCTAATGCTCTTGTGGCTGAATGGAAGCAAGTTCCCACAGAAATGTTCCAACATCTAGTGGAAAGTCGATGTTAATGCCTGTGATTTTGGAATGAGATGTTCGACAAACATGTGTACTTTTGGTCATATAGTGTATCTGTGACAAACAGATGCAGAACTGTATTCCCAGTCATGTGAAATCCATAGATTAGAGCCTCATTACTTTTTCAATTTTCCTTTATATGAACTGTAACTCACAAGCACACACACAGAGGTCAGCTCAGACAGATATAACACACACACAGAGGTCAGCTCAGACAGATATAACACACACACAGATGTCAGCTCAGACAGATATAACACACACACACACAGAGGTCAGCTCAGACAGATATAACACACACACACACAGAGGTCAGTTCAGACAGATATAACACACACACACACAGAGGTCAGCTCAGACAGATATAACACACACACACACACAGAGGTCAGCTCAGACAGATATAACACACACACAGAGGTCAGCTCAGACAGATAACACACACACACACACAGGTCAGCTCAGACAGATATAACACACACACACACACACAGAGGTCAGTTCAGACAGATATAACACACACACACACAGAGGTCAGCTCAGACAGATATAACACACACACACACAGAGGTCAGCTCAGACAGATATAACACACACACACACACACACACACACACACACACACACAGAGGTCAGCTCAGACAGATATAACACACACACACACACACCACAGGTCAGTTCAGACAGATATAACACACACACACACACACACAGAGAGGTCAGCTCAGACAGATATAACACACACACACACAGAGGTCAGCTCAGACAGATATAACACACACACACACAGAGAGGTCAGCCTCAGACAGATATAACACACACACACACACAGAGAGGTCAGCTCAGACAGATATAACACACACACACACACACACACAGGTCAGTTCAGACAGATATAACACACACACACACACACAGAGAGGTCAGCTCAGACAGATATAACACACACACACACAGAGAGGTCAGCTCAGACAGATATAACACACACACACACACACAGAGGTCAGCTCAGACAGATATAACACACACAACACCACACAGAGGTCAGCTCAGACAGATATAACACCACACACACACACACACACAGAGGGTCAGCTCAGACAGATAACACACACACACACACAGAGGTCAGCTCAGACAGATATAACACACACACACAGAGGGTCAGCTCAGACAGATATAACACACACACACACACCACAGGTCAGCTCAGACAGATATAACACACACACACACACACACACACACACACACACACACACACACACACACACACACAGGTCAGTTCAGACAGATATAACACACACACACACACAGAGAGGTCAGCTCAGACAGATATAACACACACACACACAGAGAGGTCAGCTCAGACAGATATAACACACACACACACCACACACACAGAGGTCAGCTCAGAAAGATATAACACACACACACACACAGAGGTCAGCTCAGACAGATATAACACACACACACACACACAGAGGTCAGCTCAGACAGATATAACACACCACACACAGGTCAGTTCAGACAGATATAACACACACACACACAACACACAGAGAGGTCAGCTCAGACAGATATAACACACACACACACACACACAGGTCAGCTCAGACAGATATAACACACACACACACACAGAGGTCAGCTCAGACAGATATAACACACACACACACACACACACAGAGAGGTCAGCTCAGACAGATATAACACACACACACACAGAGAGGTCAGCTCAGACAGATATAACACACACACACCACACAACAGAGAGAGGTCAGCTCAGACAGATAACACCACACACACACAGAGGTCAGCTCAGACAGATAAACACCACACACACACACACACACACAGGTCAGCTCAGACAGATATACACACACCACACAAGAGAGGTCAGCTCAGACAGATATAACACACACACACAGAGGTCAGCTCAGACAGATATACACACACACACACACACACACACACACAGGTCAGCTCAGACAGAATATAACACACACACACACACACACACCACAGGTCAGTTCAGACAGATATAACACACACACACCACACAGAGAGGTCAGCTCAGACAGATATAACACACACACACACACACAACAGAGGTCAGCTCAGACAGATATAACACACACACACACAGAGAGGTCAGCTCAGACAGATATAACACACACACACACACACACACACAGAGGTCAGCTCAGACAGATAACACACACACCACACACAGAGGTCAGCTCAGACAGATATAACACACACACACACACACACACACACACAGAGGTCAGCTCAGACAGATATAACACACACAAACACAGAGAGGTCAGCTCAGACAGAAAACACACACACACAACACACGAGAGGTCAGCTCAGACAGATAACACACACACACACAGGTCAGCTCAGACAGATATAACACACACACACACAACCACACAGAGGTCAGCTCAGACAGATAACACACACACACAGAGGTCAGCTCAGAACAGATATAACACACACAACACACACAGAGGGTCGCTCAGACAGATAACACACACACACACAGAGGTCAGCTCAGACAGATAACACACACACACAGAGGTCAGCTCAGACAGATAACACACACACACAGAGGTCAGCTCAGACAGATAACACACACACACAGAGGTCAGCTCAGACAGATGTAACACACACACACAGGTCAGCTCAGACAGATGTAACACACACACAGAGGTCAGCTCAGACAGATAACACACACACACAGAGGTCAGCTCAGACAGATATAACACACACACAGAGGGTCCAGCTCAGACAGATAAACACACACACACAGGGGTCAGCTCAGACAGATACACACACACACACACAGAGGTCAGCTCAGACAGATGTAACACACACACACAGAGGTCAGCTCAGACAGATGTAACACACACAGAGGTCAGCTCAGACAGATATAACACCACAAGAGGTCAGCTCAGACAGATAACACACACACACACACAGAGGTCAGCTCAGACAGATATAACACACACACACAGAGAGAAAGTCAGCTCAGACAGATAACACACACACACACACACACACAGAGAGAAGTCAGCTCAGACAGATAACACACACACAGAGAGAAAGTCAGCTCAGACAGATAACCACACACACACCAACACACACACACACAGAGAGAAAGTCAGCGTCAGACAGATAACACACACACAGAGAGGAAAGTCAGCTCAGAACAGATAACACACACACACACACAGAGAGAAAGTCAGCTCAGACAGATAACACACACAAAGAGAGGAAAGTCAGCTCAGACAGATAACACACACACACACACCAGAGAGAAAGTCAGCTCAGACAGATAACACACACAACACCACACACACACCACACACAGAGGTCATCTCAGACAGATATAACACACACACACACACAGAGAGAAAGTCAGCTCAGACAGATAACACACACACACACACACACACAGAGAGGTCAGCTCAGACAGATATACACACACACACACAGGAGGTCAGCTCAGACAGATATAACACACACACACACCACAGAGAGGTCAGCTCAGACAGATATAACACACACACACACAGAGGGTCAGCTCAACAGATATAACACACACACACACACACACACACACACACACACAGGTCAGTTTCGACAGATATAACACACACACACCACACACACAGAGGTCAGCTCGAGCTAATATAACCACACACACACACACACAGAGGTCAGCTCAGACAGATATAACACACACACACACAGAGAGGTCAGCTCAGACAGATATAACACACACACACACACAGAGGTCACTCAGACAGAATATAATACACACACACACACTACAGAGGGTCAGTTCTGCGACAGATATAACACACCATCACACAGAGGTCAGCTCAGACAGATATAACAACACACACACAGAGGTCAGCTCAGACAGATATAACACACACACAGAGGTCAGCTCAGACAGATAACACACACACACACACACAGGTCAGCTCAGACAGATATAACACACACACACACACACACAGGTCAGTTCAGACAGATATAACACAACACACACACACACAGAGAGGTCAGCTCAGACATATCTAACACACACACACACAGAGGTCAGCTCAGACAGATATAACACACACACACACAGAGAGGTCAGCTCAGACAGATATAACACACACACACACACAGAGAGGTCAGCTCAGACAGATATAACACACACACACACACACACACAGGTCAGTTCAGACAGATATAACACACACACACACACACAGAGAGGTCAGCTCAGACAGATATAACACACACACACACACACAGAGGTCAGCTCAGACAGATATAACACACACACACACAGAGGTCAGCTCAGACAGATATAACACACACACACACACACAGAGGTCAGCTCAGACAGATAACACACACACACACACACACACACAGAGGTCAGCTCAGACAGATATAACACACACACACACACACACAGAGGTCAGCTCAGACAGATATAAAACACACACACACCAGAGGTCGCTCAGACAGATATAACACACACACACACACCACACAAGGTCAGCTCAGACAGATATACAACACACACACCAACACACACACACACCAACACCACACACACACAGGTCAGTTCAGACAGATATAACACACACCACACACACACACAGAGAGGTCAGCTCAGACAGATATAACACACACACACACAGAGAGGTCAGCTCAGACGATATATAACACACACACACACACACAGAGGTCAGCTCAGACAGATTATAACACACACACACACACAGAGGTCAGCTCAGACAGATATAACACAACACACACACACACAGAGGTCGCTCAGACAGATATAACACACCACACAGGTCAGTTCAGACAGATATAACACACACACAACACACACACAGAGAGGTCAGCTCAGACAGATATAACACACACACACAGAGTCAGCTCAGACAGATATAACACACACACACACACCAGAGGTCAGCTCAGACCAGATATACACACACACACACACACACACACAGAGAGGTCAGCTCAGACAGATAAACACACACACACACAGAGAGGTCAGCTCAGACAGATATAACACACACACACACACACAGAGAGAGGTCAGCTCAGACAGATAACACACACAACACACAGAGGTCAGCTCAGACAGATAACACACACACACACACACACACACACACACAGGTCAGCTCAGACGATACACACACACAGAGGTCAGCTCAGACAGATATAACACACACACACAGAGGTCAGCTCAGACAGATATAACACACACACACACACACACAGGTCAGCTCAGACAGATATAAAACACCACACACACACACACACAGGTCAGTTCAGACAGATATAAGACCACACACACACACAGAGAGAGGTCAGCTCAGACAGATATAACACACACCACACAACACACACCAGAGGTCAGCTCAGACAGATATAACACACCACACACCCAGAGAGGTCAGCTCAGACAGATATAACACCCAAACACACACACACACAACACACACACAGAGGTCAGCTCAGACAGATATAAACACACACAAACACAGAGAGGTCAGCTCAGACAGAGAAAACACACACACACACACAGAGAGGTCAGCTCAGACAGATAACACACACACACACCACCAGGTCAGCTCAGACAGATATAACACAACCCACACACACCACACACAGAGGTCAGCTCAGACAGATAAACACACACACACAGAGGTCAGCTCAGACAGATATAACACACACACACACAGAGGTCAGCTCAGACAGCTAACACACACACACAGAGGTCAGCTCAGACAGATAACACACACACACAGAGGTCAGCTCAGACAGATAACAACAACACACACAGGGGTCAGCTCAGACAGATAAACACACACACACAGAGGTCAGCTCAGACAGATGTAAACACACACACCAGAGGTCAGCTCAGACAGATGTAAACACACACACAGAGGTCAGCTCAGACAGATAACACACACACACACAGAGGTCAGCTCAGACAGATATAACACAACACACAGAGGTCAGCTCAGACAGAAAACACACAACACACAGAGGTCAGCTCAGACAGATAACACACACACACACAGAGTCAGCTCAGACAGATGTAACACACACACACAGAGGTCAGCTCAGACAGATGTAACACAACACACAGAGGTCAGCTCAGACAGTTATAACACACACACAGAGGTCAGCTCAGACAGATAACACACACACACACACACAGAGGTCAGCTCAGACAGATATAACACACACACACAGAGAGAAAGTCAGCTCAGACAGATAACACACACACCACACACACACACAGAGAGAAAGTCAGCTCAGACAGATAACACACACACAGAGAGAGAAAGTCAGCTCAGACAGATAAACCACACAACACACACACACACACACACAGGAGAAAGTCAGCTCAGACAGATCCCAAACACACACACAGAGAAAAGTCAGCTCAGACAGATAAACACACACACAACACAGAGAGAAAGTCAGCTCAGACAGATAACACACACAAAGAGAGAAAGTCAGCTCAGACAGATAAACACACAACACCACACACACACAAACACACCACACAGAGGTCAGCTCAGACAGATATAACACACAACCACACACACACAGAGAGAAAGTCAGCTCAGACAGAGTAACACACACACACACACACACAGAGAGAAAGTCAGCTCAGACAGATAACACACACACACACCAAAGAGAAAAGTCAGCTCAGACAGATAAAAACACACAACACACACACATCACACACACCCACAGAGGTCAGCTCAGACAGATAAACCACACACACACACACACAGAGAGAAAGGTCAGCTCAGACAGATAAACACACACAAACACACACACACACACACACACACAGAGAGGTCAGCTCAGACAGATATAACACCACACACACACAGAGAGGTCAGCTCAGACAGATATAACACACACACACACACAGAGAGAGGTCAGCTCAGACAGATATAACCACACAACACACAGAGGTCAGCTCAGACAGATATAACACACACACACACACACACACACACCAACACACACAGGTCAGTTCAGACAGATATAAAACACACACAAACAAACAGAGGTCAGCTCAGGGACAGATATAAACACACACACACACACAGAGGTCAGTTCAGACAGATAACACACACAAAACACAGAGGCTCAGCTAAGACAGATAATAACACACACACACACATGAGGTCAGCTCAGACAGAATATAACACACACACCAGAGGTCAGCTCAGACAGATAACACACACACACACACAGGTAGCTCAGACAGTATAACCCACCACACAACACACAGAGGTCAGTTCAGACAGATATAAAACACACACACACACAGAGGTCAGCTCAGACAGATATAACACACACACAACACAGAGGTCAGCTCAGACAGATATAACACACACACACCACACACACAGGTCAGTTCAGACAGATATAACACNAGAGGTCAGCTCAGACAGATATACACACACAACACACACACACAGAGGTCAGCTCAGACAGATATAACACACACACACACACAGAGGTCAGCTCAGACAGATATAACACACACACACACACACAGAGGTCAGCTCAGACAGATAACACACACACAGCACACACACACACAGAGGTCAGCTCAACAGATATAACACACAACACACACACACAGAGGTCAGCTCAGACAGATATAACCACACAACACAGATGTCAGCTCAGACAGATATAACACCCCCACACACACACAACAGGTCAGCTCAGACGATATAACACCACACCACACACACACACACACCACACCACACACACACAGGTCAGTTCAGACAGATATAACACACACACACCACACACACATAAGGTCAGCTCAGACAGATATACACCACACACACAGAGAGGTCAGCTCAGACAGATATAACACACACACACACACACAGAGGTCAGCTCAGACAGATATAACACACACACCACACAGAGTCAGCTCCAGATATAACACACACACACACACACAGAGGTCAGCTCAGACAGATATAACACACACACACAGGTCAGTTCAGACAGATATAACACACACACACACACACACAGAGAGGTCAGCTCAGACAGATATAACACACCACACAGAGGTCAGCTCAGACAGATATAACACACACCACACACAGAGGTCAGCTCAGACAGATATAACACACACACACACACACCACAGAGAGGTCAGCTCAGACAGATATACACACACACACAGAGAGGTCAGCTCAGACAGATATAACACACACACCACACACAGAGAGAGGTCAGCTCAGACAGATAACACCACACACACAGAGGTCAGCTCAGACAGATAACACACCACACACACACACACACACACACAGGTCAGCTCAGACAGATATAACACACACAGAGGTCAGCTCAACAGATATAACACACACACACAGAGGTCAGCTCAGACAGATATAACACACACACACACACACACAGGTCAGCTCAGACAGATATACACACACACACACACCCACACATCAGTTCAGACAGATATAAGACACACACACACCCACAGAGAGGTCAGCTCAGACAGATATAACACACACACCACACCACACACAGAGGTCAGCTCAGACAGATATAACACACACACACACAGAGAGGTCAGCTCAGACAGATATAACACACACACACACACACACACACACACACACACAGAGGTCAGCTCAGACAGATATAACACACACAAACACAGAGAGGTCAGCTCAGACAGAAACACAACACACACACACACAGAGAGGTCAGCTCAGACAGATAACACACACACACACAGGTCAGCTCAGACAGATATAACACACACACACACACACACACAGAGGTCAGCTCAGACAGATAACACACACACACAGAGGTCAGCTCAGACAGATATAACACACACACACACAGAGGTCAGCTCAGACAGATAACACACACACACAGAGGTCAGCTCAGACAGATAACACACACACACAGAGGTCAGCTCAGACAGATAACACACCACACAGAGGTCAGCTCAGACAGATAACCACACACACAGAGGTCAGCTCAGACAGATTAACACAACACACACAGAGGTCAGCTCAGGACAGATGTAACACACCACACAGAGGTCAGCTTCAGACAGATACACACACACACAGGAGGTCAAGCTCAGACAGATATAAACACAACACGAGCGTCAGCTCAGACAGATAACACACACACACAGAGGTCAGCTTCAGACAAGATAACACACACCACACATCAGAGGTCAGCCTCCAGACACATGTAACACACACACACCACAGAGGTCAGCTCAGACAGATGTAACAACACCACACACGAGGGTCAGGCTCAGACAGATATAACACACACACAGAGTCAGCTCAGACAGATAACACACACACACACACACAGAGGTCAGCTCAGACAGATATAAACACACACACAGAGAGAAAGTCAGCTCAGACAGATAACACACACACACACACACACACAGAGAGAAAGTCAGCTCAGACAGATAACACACACACAGAGAGAAAGTCAGCTCAGACAGAGTAACACACACACACACACACACACACAACACCAGAGAGAAAGTCAGCTCAGACAGATAACACACACACAGAGAGAAAGTCAGCTCAGACAGATAACACACACACACACACAGAGAGAAAGTCAGCTCAGACAGATAACACACACAAAGAGAGAAAGTCAGCTCAGACAGATAACACACACAACACACACACACACACACACCACACAGAGGTCAGCTCAGACAGATATAACACACACACACACACACACAGAGAGAAAGTCAGCTCAGACAGATAACACACACACACACACACACAGAGAGAAAGTCAGCTCAGACAGATAACACACACACACACAAAGAGAGAAAGTCAGCTCAGACAGATAACACACACAACACACACACACACACACACACACAGAGGTCAGCTCAGACAGATATAACACACACACACACACACACAGAGAGAGAAAGTCAGCTCAGACAGATAACACACACACACACACACACACACACACACACAGAGAGGTCAGCTCAGACAGATATAACACACACACACACAGAGAGGTCAGCTCAGACAGATATAACACACACACAACACACAGAGAGAGGTCAGCTCAGACAGATATAACACACACACACACAGAGGTCAGCTCAGACAGATATAACACACACACACACACACACACACACACACACACACACAGGTCAGTTCAGACAGATATAACACACACACACACACAGAGGTCAGCTCAGACAGATATAACACACACACAACACACAGAGGTCAGTTCAGACAGATATAACACACACACACACAGAGGTCAGCTCAGACAGATATAAACACACACCACACACAGAGGTCAGCTCAGACAGATATAACACACACACAGAGGTCAGCTCAGACAGATAACACACACACACACACAGGTCAGCTCAGACAGATATAACACACACACACACACACAGAGGTCAGTTCAGACAGATATAACACACACACACACAGAGGTCAGCTCAGACAGATATAACACACACACACACAGAGGTCAGCTCAGACAGATATAACACACACACACACACACACAGGTCAGTTCAGACAGATATAACACCACACACACACACACACACAGAGAGGTCAGCTCAGACAGATATAACACACACACACACAGAGGTCAGCTCAGACAGATATAACACACACACACAGAGAGGTCAGCTCAGACAGATATAACACACACACACACACAGAGAGGTCAGCTCAGACAGATATAACACACACACACACACACACACACAGGTCAGTTCAGACAGATATAACACACACCACACACACACAGAGAGGTCAGCTCAGACAGATATAACACACACACACAGAGAGGTCAGCTCAGACAGATATAACACACACACACACCACACAGAGGTCAGCTCAGACAGATATAACACACACACCACACAACAGAGGTCAGCTCAGACAGAGATATAACACACACACAACACACACAGAGGTCAGCTCAGACAGATAACACACACACACACACACAGAGGTCAGCTCTCAGACAGATATAACACACACACACACACACAGAGGTCAGCTCAGACAGATATAACACAACACACACACACAGAGGTCAGCTCAGACAGATATAACACACACACACAGAGGTCAGCTCAGACAGATATAACACACACACACACAACACAGGTCAGCTCAGACAGATATAACACACACACACACACACACACACACACACACACACACACACAGGTCAGTTCAGACAGATATAACACACACACACACACACAGAGAGGTCAGCTCAGACAGATATAACACACACACACACAGAGAGGTCAGCTCAGACAGATATAACCACACACACACACACAGAGGTCAGCTCAGACAGATATAACACACACACACACACAGAGGTCAGCTCAGACAGATATAACACACACACACACACACAGAGGTCAGCTCAGACAGATATAACACACACACACAGGTCAGTTCAGACAGATATAACACACACACACACACACACAGAGAGGTCAGCTCAGACAGATATAACACACACACACACACACAGAGGTCAGCTCAGACAGATATAACACCACACACACACACACACACACAGAGAGGTCAGCTCAGACAGATATAACACACACACACACACAGAGAGGTCAGCTCAGACAGATATAACACACACACACACACACACAGAGGTCAGTTCAGACAGATATAACACACACACACACAGAGGTCAGCTCAGACAGATATAACACACACACACACAGAGGTCAGCTCAGACAGATATAACACACACACACACACACACACACACAGAGGTCAGCTCAGACAGATATAACACACCACACACACACACAGAGGTCAGCTCAGACAGATATAACACACACACACAGGTCAGTTCAGACAGATATAACACACACACACACACACACAGAGAGGTCAGCTCAGACAGATATAACACACACACACACACAGAGGTCAGCTCAGACAGATATAACACACACACACACAACACACACACACAGAGAGGTCAGCTCAGACAGATATAACACACACACACACAGAGAGGTCAGCTCAGACAGATATAACACACACACACACACACAGAGAGAGGTCAGCTCAGACAGATAACACACACACACACAGAGGTCAGCTCAGACAGATAACACACACACACACACACAGAGGTCAGCTCAGACAGATATAACACACACACACACACAGAGGTCAGCTCAGACAGATATAACACACACACACAGAGGTCAGCTCAGACAGATATAACACACACACACACACACACACACACACACAGGTCAGCTCAGACAGATATAACACACACACACACAGGTCAGTTCAGACAGATATAACACACACACACACACACAGAGAGGTCAGCTCAGACAGATATAACACACACACACACACACACACACACACAGAGGTCAGCTCAGACAGATATAACACACACACACACAGAGAGGTCAGCTCAGACAGATATAACACACACACACACACACACACACACACACACACACACACACAGAGGTCAGCTCAGACAGATAACACACACACACACACACACAGAGGTCAGCTCAGACAGATATAACACACACACACACACACACACACACACACACAGAGGTCAGCTCAGACAGATATAACACATACAAACACAGAGAGGTCAGCTCAGACAGAAACACACACACACACACACAGAGAGGTCAGCTCAGACAGATAACACCACACACACACACAGGTCAGCTCAGACAGATATAACACACACACACACACACACACAGAGGTCAGCTCAGACAGATAACACACACACAGAGGTCAGCTCAGACAGATATAACACACACACACACAGAGGTCAGCTCAGACAGATATAACACACACACACAGAGGTCAGCTCAGACAGATAACACACACACACAGAGGTCAGCTCAGACAGATAACACACACACACAGAGGTCAGCTCAGACAGATGTAACACACACACAGAGGTCAGCTCAGACAGATAACACACACACACAGAGGTCAGCTCAGACAGATATAACACACACACAGAGGTCAGCTCAGACAGATAACACACACACACAGAGGTCAGCTCAGACAGATAACACACACACACAGAGGTCAGCTCAGACAGATGTAACACACACACACAGAGGTCAGCTCAGACAGATGTAACACACACACACAGAGGTCAGCTCAGACAGATGTAACACACACACACAGAGGTCAGCTCAGACAGATAACACACACACACACACAGAGGTCAGCTCAGACAGATATAACACACACACACAGAGAGAAAGTCAGCTCAGACAGATAACACACACACACACACACACACAGAGAGAAAGTCAGCTCAGACAGATAACACACACACAGAGAGAAAGTCAGCTCAGACAGATAACACACACACACACACACACACACACAGAGAGAAAGTCAGCTCAGACAGATAACACACACACACAGAGAGAAAGTCAGCTCAGACAGATAACACACACACACACACAGAGAGAAAGTCAGCTCAGACAGATAACACACACAAAGAGAGAAAGTCAGCTCAGACAGATAACACACACAACACACACACACACACACACAGAGGTCAGCTCAGACAGATATAACACACACACACACACACACACAGAGAGAAAGTCAGCTCAGACAGATAACACACACACACACACACACACACACAGAGAGGTCAGCTCAGACAGATATAACACACACACACACACAGAGAGAGGTCAGCTCAGACAGATAACACACACACACACAGAGGTCAGCTCAGACAGATAACACACACACACACAGAGGTCAGCTCAGACAGATATAACACACACACACACACACACACACACACACACACACACACACACACACACACACAGGTCAGTTCAGACAGATATAACACACACACACACACAGAGAGAGGTCAGCTCAGACAGATAACACACACACACACAGAGGTCAGCTCAGACAGATATAACACACACACACACACACAGAGGTCAGCTCAGACAGATATAACACACACACACACAGAGAGGTCAGCTCAGACAGATATAACACACACACACACACAGAGGTCAGCTCAGACAGATATAACACACACACACACACAGAGGTCAGCTCAGACAGATATAACACACACACACACACACAGAGGTCAGCTCAGACAGATATAACACACACACACACACACACACACACACAGAGGTCAGCTCAGACAGATATAACACACACACACACACAGAGAGGTCAGCTCAGACAGAAAACACACACACACACACACAGAGAGGTCAGCTCAGACTGATAACACACACACACACAGGTCAGCTCAGACAGATATAACACACACACACACACACACAGAGGTCAGCTCAGACAGATATAACACACACACACACACAGAGGTCAGCTCAGACAGATATAACACACACACACAGAGGTCAGCTCAGACAGATAACACACACACACAGAGGTCAGCTCAGACAGATAACACACACACACAGAGGTCAGCTCAGACAGATAACACACACACACAGAGGTCAGCTCAGACAGATATAACACACACACAGAGGTCAGCTCAGACAGATGTAACACACACACAGAGGTCAGCTCAGACAGATATAACACACACACACACAGAGGTCAGCTCAGACAGATAACACACACACACACACACACACACACACAGAGGTCAGCTCAGACAGATAACACACACACACACACACAGAGGTCAGCTCAGACAGATATAACACACACACACAGAGAGAAAGTCAGCTCAGACAGATAACACACACACACACACAGAGAGAAAGTCAGCTCAGACAGATAACACACACACAGAGAGAAAGTCAGCTCAGACAGATAACACACACACACACACACACACAGAGAGAAAGTCAGCTCAGACAGATAACACACACACAGAGAGAAAGTCAGCTCAGACAGATAACACACACACACACACAGAGAGAAAGTCAGCTCAGACAGATAACACACACACAGAGAGAAAGTCAGCTCAGACAGATAACACACACAACACACACACACACACACACACACAGGTCAGCTCAGACAGATATAACACACACACACACACACACACAGAGAGAAAGTCAGCTCAGACAGATAACACACACACACACACACACAGAGAGAAAGTCAGCTCAGACAGATAACACACACACAGAGAGAAAGTCAGCTCAGACAGATAACACACACACACACACAGAGAGAAAGTCAGCTCAGACAGATAACACACACAAAGAGAGAAAGTCAGCTCAGACAGATAACACACACAACACACACACACACACACACACACAGAGGTCAGCTCAGACAGATATAACACACACACACACACACACAGAGAGAAAGTCAGCTCAGACAGATAACACACACACACACACACACACACACACACACAGAGAGGTCAGCTCAGACAGATATAACACACACACACACAGAGAGGTCAGCTCAGACAGATATAACACACACACACACACAGAGAGAGGTCAGCTCAGACAGATAACACACACACACACACAGAGGTCAGCTCAGACAGATAACACACACACACACACACAGAGGTCAGCTCAGACAGATATAACACACACACACACAGAGGTCAGCTCAGACAGATATAACACACACACACACAGAGGTCAGCTCAGACAGATATAACACACACACACACACACACACACACACACACACACACGTCAGTTCAGACAGATATAACACACACACACACACACACACAGAGGTCAGCTCAGACAGATATAACACACACACACACACACAGAGGTCAGCTCAGACAGATATAACACACACACACACAGAGAGGTCAGCTCAGACAGATATAACACACACACACACACAGAGGTCAGCTCAGACAGATATAACACACACACACACACAGAGGTCAGCTCAGACAGATATAACACACACACACACACACACACAGAGGTCAGCTCAGACAGATATAACACACACACACACACACACACACACACACACAGAGGTCAGCTCAGACAGATATAACACACACACACACAGAGAGGTCAGCTCAGACAGAAAACACACACACACACACACACAGAGAGGTCAGCTCAGACAGATAACACACACACACACAGGTCAGCTCAGACAGATATAACACACACACACACACACACACACACACACACACACAGAGGTCAGCTCAGACAGATATAACACACACACACACACAGAGGTCAGCTCAGACAGATATAACACACACACACAGAGGTCAGCTCAGACAGATAACACACACACACAGAGGTCAGCTTAGACAGATAACACACACACACAGAGGTCAGCTCAGACAGATAACACACACACACAGAGGTCAGCTCAGACAGATATAACACACACACAGAGGTCAGCTCAGACAGATGTAACACACACACAGAGGTCAGCTCAGACAGATATAACACACACACACAGAGGTCAGCTCAGACAGATAACACACACACACACACACAGAGGTCAGCTCAGACAGATATAACACACACACAGAGGTCAGCTCAGACAGATAACACACACACACACAGAGAGAAAGTCAGCTCAGACAGATAACACACACACACACACACACAGAGAGAAAGTCAGCTCAGACAGATAACACACACACACACACACACACACACACAGAGAGAAAGTCAGCTCAGACAGATAACACACACACAGAGAGAAAGTCAGCTCAGACAGATAACACACACAGAGAGAAAGTCAGCTCAGACAGATAACACACACACAGAGAGAAAGTCAGCTCAGACAGATAACACACACAACACACACACACACACACACAGAGGTCAGCTCAGACAGATATAACACACACACACACACACACACAGAGAGAAAGTCAGCTCAGACAGATAACACACACACACACACACACACACACACACACACACACACACACACACACACACACACACAGAGGTCAGCTCAGACAGATATAACACACACACACAGGTCAGCTCAGACAGATATAACACACACACACAGGTCAGCTCAGACAGATATAACACACACACACAGAGGTCAGCTCAGACAGATATAACACACACACAGAGAGAAAGAAGTCAGCTCAGACAGATATAGCACACACACACAGAGAGAAAGAAGTCAGCTCAGACAGATATAGCACACACACACACAGAGAGAGAAAGAAGTCAGCTCAGACAGATACAGCTCAGAGTCCTAGCTCTTCAGATCCATCTGCAGATTTTAATTTGTAATGGAAAATGTATGTGTTTATGCAAACCAATTCACATCGATTCCTTTCAAACTAAAACGTATCATTCCTGTATCGGAGCCCGTGCATCTAGATATCGAATCGTGTTGAAAGGGAACGATCTTACATCCCTAATATTCTGCTCACCTTCTCTATAAGGAAAGCAGCAGCTGAGAAACATTTAACGATGAACGTGTTCCACATCATTGAAGAGATGCCTGCAGGAGAAAGAGAGAACCATCTTATAGCACAAACGAAGGGACACACTGAGTGAATATTGCATAACGTGAAGCATAGTCTCACCCAGCTGGATGTGAGGACTTGAGACTAGCTTCAGATGTTCCACCGCCCAACTAAGATATCTCCCCTCCTACAGAGTGAGAGACAACAAAACATTTGATTGTACACCTCAAACTGTATATACAGTACCAGTCAAAAGTTTGGACACACCTACTAATTCCAGGGCTTTTCTTTATTTTTACTATTTTCTATATTGTAGAATATTAGTGAAGACATCAAAACTATGAAATAACACATATGGAATCATGTAGTAACCAAAAACGTTTTAAACTAATCAAAATATATTTTATATTTGAGATTCTTCAAAGTAGCCACCCTTTGCCTTGATCACAGCTTTGCACACTCTTGGCATTCTCTCAACCAGCTTCATGAGGTAGTCACCTGGAATGGAATTCAATTAACAGGTTTGCCTTGTTAAAAGAAAAGTTAATTTGTGGAATTTCTTTCCTTAATGTGTTTGAGCTAAATCAGTTGTGTTGCGACAAGATAGGGGTGGTATACAGAAGATAGCCATATTTGGTAAAAGACCAAGTCCATATTATGACAAGAACAGCTCAACGACAGTCCATCATTACTTTAAGACATGAAGGTCAGTCAATGCGGAATATTTCAAGAACTCAAGTGCAGTCGCAAAAACCACCAAGCGCTATGATGAAACTGGCTCTCATGAAGACCACCACAGGAATGGAAGACCCAGAGTTACCTCTGCTGCAGAAGATAAGTTCATTAACATTTCTCTACCTCATATTGCAGCCAAATAAAAGCAGCAGACATCTCAACATCAACTGTTCAGAGGAGACTGCGTGATTCAGGCCTTCATGGTCGAATTGCTGCAAAGAAACCACTACTAAAGGACACCAATAAGAAGAAGACTTGCTTGGGCCAAGAAACACTAGCAATGGACATTAGACTGGTGGAAGTCTGCCCGTTGGTCTGATGAGTCCACATTTGAGATTTCTGTCTTTGTGAATCGCAGAGTAGGTGAACGGATGATCTCTGCATGTGTGGTTCCCACCGTGAAGCATGGAGGAGAAGCTGTGATGGTGTGGGGGTGCTTTGCTGGTAACACGGTCAGATTTATTTAGAATTGAAGGCACACTTATCCAGCATGGCTACCACAGCATTCTGCAGCAATACGCCATCCCATCTGGTTTGCGCTCAGTGGGACTATCATTTGTTTTTAAACAGGATAATGACCCAAAACACACCTCCAGGCTGTATAAGGGCTATTTGACCAAGAAGGAGAGTGATAGAGTGAGGCATCAGATGACCTGGCCTCCACAATCACCCGACCTCAACCCAATTGAGATGGTTTGGGATGAGTTGGACCGCAGAGGGAAGGAAAGGCAGCCAACAAGTCCTCAGCATATGTGGGAACTCCTTCAAGACTGTTGGAAAAGCATTCCAGGTGAAGCTGGTTGAGAGAATGCCAAGAGTGTGCAAGGCTGTCATCAAGGCAAAGGGTGGCTACTTTGAAGAATCTAAAATATACTTTCATTTGTTTAACACTTTTTTGGTTACTACATGATTCCATGTGTTATTTCATAGTTTTGACATCTTCACTATTATTCTACAATGTAGAAAATAGTCAAATAAAGAAAAACCATTGTTTAAGAAGTGTCCTAACTTTTTACTGCTGTAGATGTGTATGTATGTGCATGTCTGTGTGTGTAAATGTGAGTGTGTATATAGATATGTATGGATGTCTGTGTGTATAGATGTGAGTGTGTTGGATGTGAAAGTCTGTGTGCCGGTACTGTACAGAGCCCCACCTCTGGGTCTTTGTTCCACTGCACCACGTACTCCCAGCAGCAGTGGGCAAACAGCAGGTCAGGAGAGAGGGAGTCTGGGAAACGCTGACACACAGACACCAGCAGCTCTGGAGGACCACAGGAACACGCACTAATATAACAACAACAAATACACTTCCCTATGAAGGAATCAGGTTAGTGACCACAGGAGTACACACTCACCTGCTGCCCTGTTGAAGGCTGCATCCTCCTGGCTCTTTTCTCCCTTCCCCTGCTCTGGCTGGGAGGACTGTTCCGTGCTCTCGGCCTCCCCCCTCCTCTGCAGCATGTCCTTCAGCCGCTCAGGGGCCAAGTCCTGCCTGAACACCCACTTAGCCACGCTGTCTGCTATACCACCTGAGAGAGGACGAAGGGGAGAGAGAGAGCGTAGGTAATCACTGATCTACTGTATATGTGATTGTATTGTATCACTCTCACCAATCCCAACCCTCTCAGATCTGAGATTCCTTCAGGGATTATGGACTTTTTATTTCTTATAGTACGTATCCAGTACCTCGGCCCCCCTCCAGCAGGGCTTTGACTGAGCAGTGTGGTGTGGCGCTCCCTGGTGTTCCCTGAGGAGGAGGCACACACAGCAGTGTCTGCAGGGACAACACGTCCTCCAGCTGTCTCACACACACCGCCCACTGCTCCAGCTCCAACGACACCGCCTCCCACTCCGACTGGAACTGATACACACACACACACACAGAGTCAGTGACGAAGCACACATATCAGTGTGTGTGTGCGCTAGGGTGTGTGTGTTCACCCTCTCCTTTGCCAGAGCCAGGTGATTATATGTGTGTGTGTGTGTGGTGTGTGACCTTGGTTTCAGCCAGGATGGTAATGTTAGCTTTAGCAGCGCGGTGAGCCACTATTGCAGCCAACAGAGCGGCAGCAGAACTGTGGGACTGGACACACGCAGACCGCACCTGCTGCCACCAGGGGGAGACACACTGCATGTCCCACGACTCCTCCACCGCACCTAGGGAGAGGAGGAACACAGCAGTCTACAGAAGTCAATGGGAGTCTAGCCACATACCATCTAACCACAAGCTAACTCAATGTCATCACAGCACAGACCACATTGGAAATAAGATGTGCTCACACACCTTTCATGGAGCTGAGGGCAGTGAGCAGTGTGTGTAGGTGTCTGACGGCCTCTGTTTTTTTCAATACTTCCTTCTCTCTGTGCAGCCATACACTCAGCAGCAGAGACTGAGGGAAAACACACACGAACAGACAAGATGGATGAGTAACATTTCATTCTATTTCAAACAGTCCATTCTTCCTCCCATACCCAAATCCTCCCTTTCTAGAATTGGCTTCCTCTTATTCCTCCACCACCTCTTCACCCTCTCTCCCACCTCTCCTCACCAGTAGTTGCTGTGGGCTGATGCCGGTCTTCTGCAGTGTGGTACAGACTTTCTGTAGAGGGCTCTCTCCTGTCAGACAGCCCCAGAACAGAAAGCTCCCTACAGGGGAAAAACACACACACACACAAACTAACCTCTAATACACTTATAGGTAATAGTGTGTGTGTGTGCGTGTGTCTGTGCGCATCTTTGTGTCGTGTGTGTGTGCGTTTTCATTCTACCAAGCTGTGTCCAGTCTGCGTTGGGCCCTGGCACCACTCTGATCTCCTCTCCCTCACACTCCATCTGGGACAGAAAGCTCCGGACAGGAAGTGATGCGTCGGGGGAGTCCAGGGCGAAAGAGACGGAGGGGCGGGAGCCGGATGTGAGCTCTGCGTAGCGCTGCAGGGTAGGGGAGACACGGGCCAGCTCCTCCTCTATACCTGCAACCTCCGTCTGAAAAGGAAGAGGCGGATGTGGAACAAGAGAAAATAGAAGAGCGGTTCTAGATTCCAAATTGGTGAGTGTTGCTGACAACTCAGCAATGGCCTGCCGTTTACTGCCTTGAATGTAGCTAGTTAATTCAGTGTCAGACTGCTGTACAACCAGTGGTGTTTGTTGTACTCACAGGTTCAGTGTGTGTGTCTGTGGTGGCCTCCCCAGTAGAGTGGAGCTGTTGGATGTCTGTGTAGAGCTGCAGCAGTTTCAGCTGGGAGGAACACAACTGGAACAAACCTTCATCTACCGCCTCAGGGTCTGCAGGGACAGAGCACACGGGCAACACACACAGGCATTAACCCACACACACAGACATTAAGACACCTATTTGTACACGGTTTAATAATATTCAACCTCAATACATATCCAGAAATACACAGTACCTTGCCCTTTGAGACTGGCCAGTAAGACTCGGGTGATGTTGGTCAGACAGGAGACTGGAGCATTCTTATTGGCTAGCAAAGACTCCAGGGCCTAAAGGACAGAGAGCAGTAAGTAGTAGTACACAACATTCCCTGGGTGTACTGACCCCACTATGTATGTATGCATGTGTGTGTGTGTGTGTTGACCTGTTTCTTAACGGCAGGGTGTTTGATGTCCAGCAGTACACTCTGGGCCTCGCTCTCCAGGATATCTGTAGAGAGGAGGTCAAAAAGTAAGAAAGAGTTCTTCTGGTTTGCCCTGTTCAAATACTTCCGTAAAGGGTATCCTCCCATCTTTTAATTTCCCCCCTCCATCTCTGTCGTACCTGGTTCCACCTCTCTGCTCTTCAGTAGTGTGGTCAGTCTCTTCAGCAGGTGCATGTCCTTCGCCCTCTCACTCTTCTTATCACTGACATAGGGAACATAATCATTATGTCCCTTTGGTAAAACTACACAGGCTGTGTATGGTGCATTCGGAAAGTATTCAGACCCCTTCACTTTTTCCACATTTTGTTACGTTACAGCCTTATTCTAATATTGATTAAATAAATAAAAATCCTTATCAATCTATACATATTGACGAAGAGAAAACAGGTTTTTAGAAATGTTTGCAAATGTATAAAAAAATAAACTGAAATACCTTATTTACATAAGTATTCAGACCCTTTGCTGTGAGACTCGAAATTGAGCTCAGGTGCATCCTGTTTCCATTGATCATCCTTGAGATGTTTCTACAACTTGGAGTCCACCTGGGGTAAATTCAATTGATTGGACAAGATTTGAAAAGGCACACACCTGTCTATATAAAAGGTCTCACAGTTGACGGTGCATGTCAGAGCAAAAACTATGCCATGAGGTCGAAGGAATTGTCCGTAGAGCTCCGAGACAGGATTGTGTCGAGGCACAGATTTGGGGAAGGGTACCAAAAAATTTCTGCAGCATTGAATGTCCCCAAGAACAAAGTGGTCACCATCATTCTTAAATGGAAGAGGTTTGGAAACACCTAGACTCTTCCTAGAGTTGGCCGCCCGGGCAAACTGAGCAATCGGTGGAGAAGGGCCTTGGTCAGGGTGGTGACCAAGAAAGGTCCCTCTGACAGAGCTCCAGAGTTGATCTGTGGAGGTGGGAGAACCTTCCAGAAGGACAACCATCTCTACCGGTACTCCACTAATCAGGCCTTTATGGTAGAATGGCCAGACGGAAATCACTCCTCAGTGAAAGGCACATGACAACCCGTATGGAGTTTTCAAAAGGCACTTAAAGGACTCTCAGACCATGAGAAACAAGATTCTCTGGTCTGATGAAACCAAGATTGAACTCTTTGGCCTGAATGCCAAGTGTTACATCTGGAGAAAACCTGGCACCATCTCTACAGTGAAGCATGGTGGTGGCAGCATTATGCTGTGGGGAGGTTTTTCAGTGACAGGGACTGGGAGACTAGTCAGGATCGAGGCAAAGATGAATGGAGCAAAGTACAGAGAGATCCTTGATGAAAACCTGCTCCAGAGTGCTGAGGACCTCATACTGGGCAAAGGTTCACCTTCCAACAGGACAACGACCCTAAGCACACAGCCAAGACAATGTAGGAGAGGCTTCGGGACAGGTCTCTGAATGTCCTTGAGTGGCCCAGCCAGAGCCCGGGCAGGAACCCGATCGAACATCTCTGGAGAGACCTGAAAATAGCTGTGCAGCAACGCTCCCCATCCAACCTGACAGAGCTTGAGAGGATCTGCAGAGAAGGATGAGAGAAACTCCCCAAATACAGGTGTGCCAAGCTTGTAGCGTCATACCCCCCAGAAAACTTGTCTGTAATTGCTGCCAAAGGCGCTTCAACAAAGTACTGAGTAAAGGGTCTGAATACTTATGTAAATGTGATATTTCAGCTTTTTATTTGTAATAAATTTGCAAAAATTTAAAAAACGATTTTATTCATTTTAGAATAGGGTTGTAATGTAACAAAATGTGGTAAAAGTCAAGGAGTCTGAATACTTTTCGAATGCACTATATATGTGGAATCTTTCACAATACAAGAATTGTACTCCTGATCTTCCCAAGATGTCTCAACTGTACTACGAAGTGTGTGTTAGTGTGAAAAGTCACCTGAGGGCCAGATGGAAGGGGACAGTGACAGTGCGTAGCGCTCCAGTAGCAGGGTCAAACAGACACACCTGCTGTGTGTGGAGCAACCAGCCCTGACTAGTCACACTGTTCACCCCCATCAGCCGGTAGCCTGCATACAGCAACCTGACACATACACACATAGGAGAGAAGGAAATGGTTACTGGTTAAAGTAGTTCAAATGCTTTAGAAACATACGATTAGAACGGAGTGTGTGTGTGTGTGTGTGTGTGTGTGTGTGTGTGTAAGTGTGTACCTGCAGTGTTTCCCTACAGTGAAGGCTCCTACTCTGGGCCCCTGCTGTGTGCCCCACACCTCCAGGATGCCTCTCCTGGGTGCATAGATGACCAGGAACTGGGCGTGGCGCCGAGGGAGGGGCGCAGAGGGTGAGGACTCGCGCTCGCCCCGCCCCTCAGACACCTGTACCCAACCCAGCTGGGCATCCCGGTATCCTGGGAAAACACAGAAATAGGTTATTATAACTAGATAAATAAGTAGGGCCTTTTTCCAAGTCAAACACTAGACCCTACTCAACATTAGCTGTCTTTATACTAAACCAGATAATTCATTTGCTGATGAGTTGGGCTGTGATGATACCAGTATTGCAATATTTTTTCCATGGAAAAAATGAAAACAAGAAGCAGACCAAACTCTTTGGTCCTTTAAAAACCTGCTATATGTTGAATATTGTGTACTATAGCTTGGAAATAAATTAATGTGACTCTGGATGACATAATGATGTTTGTTTTCATATTTTGTTTTCTTGCCACGATACTGATATCGTTCCGGCCCTACTGTTGAGTGTTGAAGGGAGAATTCTCTTTCACCCTTCCACATGCGGATAGCTATGCCTCTCCCCACGTCAAGCAGCGTGACCCTGCCGAAGTCGTCCGTGACCCCAGCCAGAGTGTTACAGGGGGACAGACAGATGAACTCCCCGTGGCGCCGCGAGTCTGGGAGACCAAACCTGAGGGCGGGACACGAGAGGGAGGAAGGAGTTTGGGCTAGCCAATCAGTTAAGTGAGAAATGTAAAAAATTTTTAAAAAAGGCTAATTGATTCATGTTAAAGTTAATAAAAAGATAACTTGGCAATTTGACTGCGTAGATTGCATGTGCAGCACAAACAGTTCCCTAGTTCTTCTGACAAAAGGGATGGTGTTGGTCACCTGACTGCCATGGGCGTGGCCGGCTCCACCTTGGGCTTCTGTTTCTGAGTTGGCTCCTCCTCACTCTGTTTCTTCCAGCCCAGCCACCCACTGACGAGAGAGCGAAAGAGATCAATGTGAAAGAAAGGCAAGATAGGAGAGAGAGAGAAGGAAAGGGGAGAGAAAGAGTGCAGAAAGAAAGAAGCCACGCAGAAGATAGACAGAGGGAGAAGAGGGAGAGGACATAAAGAGTTATAATTAATTAGTTGTCAGGGAAGAGAGGCTATATATCAGTGTATTGATGTTGCTGCTTTGTGTCCTGTGTGGCTGTATCAGAGGTAGCATGGCTCAGTGAAGGCCCAGCCGTATCAACACACCCACACACAGCACCACAGGGAATACTCACCATGATTAAAGGGAGCAGGAGGCCAAGATACTGACAACCGGGAAAAGACTCATACATACAATCACCAAGAAAAACACACACGCACCTGGCGGCGCTGAACAAGGCCGATGTGAGTTTGCTCGCCACAGCCAGAGCCACATGGGAGAGGAGAGGCTGGGAGCTACCCTGGAGAGAGATAAAAACAATATTTTATGACTGGACATTTTCGTGCTGATTTGGTGGAAATCACCGCTCTGTTTACAGCAGGGGTGGGAAAAATAAGGCAATCCAGTCGGCGGGAGATTTGAGTGAAAACCATTTTTTGGGGGTGGGGGGTAAACTATTTTAGGTTAAAATAACACTACAGGCTAGATAGAAAGTATGTCGAAATTATAATGGACCTTTATAAATGTTCAAATAACTGCCCTTTTTCAAAATAACGTCCCTCCTCTGAATTTAGAAATCCTGATGTGGCCCACGAGCCAAAATTATTGCCCATCTCTGCTCTAGAGAGAATAGAAATGTCAAAAATCACTGCCACTGGTCTGAACTAATGCCGACTGTGCTTACTTCTTAAAGAGTAACTACCAATCTCTCAAGGAGATAAATAGACAGGCATGAGGTGAAGAAAAAGATGGACAACACACACCTCAATGGCATAGTAGAAGCCTGTGTAGGGTCCTCCCCCCACAGTTATGTACTGACTCATGGCAGGGGGGCTGCCCTTCACAGAGGCATGGAAACCCCCCAGGATAGACGCATTCTTCATCTGGTCAAACACACACAGCGTCATTATACCTGACAAGGGAGGGAGGGGCGGAGAGAGAGAGTACCGTTATAATGGCGAACATAGCTACACTTTCACTGTCTGTCAACCAGAATCCATGATCTTCTCCAACTTCTGCTCACCATGCACCTGTCCTCCTGCCCAACTCCCTGTCCTCCTGCCCCTCTCCCTCCAGCCCCCCCCATCCACTCCCTGTGCCCCTCCACCCATCTGACCCTCCCTCCTCGACTCTCTCACCCACGCTGCTGTGGTCTACGATGGTGTCCATATCCTGTAGACCCCACTTCTTATAGGCCAGAGGAGGAGGATGGACCACCTCACTGCCTGCTGCCGCTGCTGAGGGGGTGAGTAGGGAGAGAGAGAGGTAAAGACACAGAAAGTTAGGAATAATGAGTAAGAGAAGGGGTTTGGAGAAAGAGGTTAAGGAAGTGAGGGTTGCCAGAGAAAGAGGAGATGAAGGAAAGAGTTGAGTAAATGGTGTAGAATGACTAAATCACCTCAAGCCACAATACACAAAATATACCCCCAAAAATACTACATGTACTACTCTAAGTGTCAAATACTAGCTTTTGTACGTGTGTCAGTACCTGCATCCTTTCTGGCGAACTCTGTCAACCCAGCCAGCAAATAGAGAACATGGTTCTATTAAACATCATGTAACCTTTATAGCACAATTACTATGGTACTGCAACTAGTTTTACAACTACGAACACTAACCTACAGCGCTGTGAAAAAGTATTTCCCCTTGCTCATTTTCTCTACTGTTGCAGTTTGTTATACAGAATGTTATCAGATCTTTAACCAAAACCTCATTTTAGATAAAGGGAACATGAGTGTACAAATAACACAACAATGACATACATATTTTATAAACAAAGTTATGCAACACACAATGCCCCTGTGTGTAATTGCCTTACACTCAATAACTGTTTGTGCCACCTTTAGCTGCAAAGACTCCAACCAAACGGTTCCTGTAGTTGTTGATCAGTCTCTCACGTCACTGTGAAGGAATTTTGGCCCAGTCTTCCATGCAGAACTGCTTTAACTCAGTGACATATGTGGGTTTTCAATAATAAACTGCTTATTTCAAGTCCTACCACAACATCTCAATAGGGATTAGGTCTAGACTTTGACTAGGCTATTCCAAATGTGTTGCTTTTTAACCATGTTCATGTAGACTTGAATGTGTGTTTTGGATCATTGTCTTGCTGCATGACCCAGCTGCACTTCAACTTACAGACGGATGGCCTGACATTCTCCTGTAGAATTCTCTGATACAGAGCAGAATTCATGGTTCCTTCTATTCAGGCAAGTTGTCCAGGTCCTAAGGTAGCAAAGCATCCTCAAACCATCACACTACCACCACCATGATTTACCGTTGGTATGGCAACACAGTGCCATCACTAACACAGAGAGGCTGCTGCCTACATACAGACTTGAAATCATTGGCCACTTTAATAAATAGATCACTAGTCACTTTAATAATGCCACTTTTATAATATTTACATATCTTGTATTACTCATCTCATATGTATATACTGTATTTTATACCATCTATTGCATCTTAGCCTATGCCACCCTGTCATTGCTCATCCATATATTTATACTTATACTTATTCCATTCCTTTACTTAGATTTGTGTGTACAAGGTCATTTTTGCGGAATTGTTAGATTACTTGTTAGATATTGCTGCACTGTCGTAACTAACTGTGCAATGCAGTTGTTGGTTTTCGCCAGACATAAATGGGACTCATCTCATCCAAAAAGTTGACTCAAGATGGCCAAAAAGCACCTGGAAACACCTGGATGATCATCAAAACTCTAGGATGAATATTCTATGGACAGATAAGTAAAAAGTATATGTTTTTGGAAGACATGGGTCCCATTATGCCTGGCGAAAGCCAAACACTGCGTTCCACAGTAAAAACCTTATACCAACGGTCAAGAATAAAGAATACATTCTGCTCTGTATCAGAGAATTCTATAGGAGAATGTCAGGTCATTTGTCTGTGAGCTGAAGCTGAAGGGCAGCTGGGTCATGTAGCAAGACAATGATCCAAAACACAGTCAAGTCTACATGAAAATTATTAAAAAGTAACAATTTTGAAGTTTTGAAATGGCTTAGTCAAAGTCCAGACTAGAGGTCGACCGATTATGATTTTTCAACACCGATGCCGATTATTGGAGGACCAAAAAAAGCCGATACCGATTAATCGGACGATAAAAAATAAAAAAAGTATTTGTAATAATGACAATTACAATAATACTGAATGAACACTTATTTTAACTTAATATAATACATCAATAAACATCGATTTAGCCTCAAATAAATAATGAAACATGTTCAATTTGGTTAAAAAAATGCCAAAACAAAGTGTTGGAGAAGTAAGTGCAATATGTGCCATGTAAAAAAGCTCATGTTTGAGTTCCTTGCTCAGAACATGAGAACATATGAAAGTTGGTGGTTCCTTTTAACATGAGACTTCAATATTCCAAGGTAAGAGGTTTTAGGTTGTAGTTAATATAGTATTTATAGGACTATTTCTCTCTATACCATTTGTATTTCATATTCCTTTGACTATTGGATGTTTTTATAGGCACTATAGTATTGCTAGTGTAACAGTATAGCTTCCGTCCCTCTCCTCGCCCCTACCTGGGCTCGAACCAGGAACACATCGACAACAGCCACACTCCAAGCAGCGTTACCCATCGCTCCACAAAAGCCGCGAACCCATGCAGAGCAAGGGGAACAACCACTCCAAGTCTCAGACCGAGTGACGTTTGAAACGCTATTAACGCGCACCCCGCTAACTAGCTAGCCATTTCACATTGGTTACACCAGCCATTAGGTTGATAGGCTTGAAGTCATAAACAGCGCTGTGCTTGCGAAGAGCTGCTGGCAAAACGCACTAAAGTGCTGTTTGAATGAATGCTTACGAGCCTGCTGGTGCCTACCATCGCTCAGTCAGACTGCTCTATCAGTCATAGACTTAATTATAACATAACACACAGAAATATGAGCATTTGGTCATTAATATGGTCAAATCCGGAAACTATAATTTTGAAAACAAAATGTTTATTATTTCAGTGAAATACGGGACCGTTCGATATTTTATCTAACGGGTAGCATCCCTAAGTCTAAATATTCTTGTTACATTGCACAACCTTCAATGTTATGTCATAATTACGTAAAATTCTGGCAAATTAGTTCGCAATGAGCCAGGCGGCCCAAACTGTTGCATATACCCTGACTCTGCGTGCAATGAACGCAAGAGAAGTGACACAATTCCACCTGGTTAATATTGCCTGCTAACCTGGATTTCTTTTAGCTAAATATGCAGGTTAAAAAATATATACTTCTGTGTATTGATTTTAAGAAAGGCATTGGTGTTTATGGTTAGGTACAGTTGTCCAATGATTGTGCTTTTTTCGCAAATGCGCTTTTGTTAAATCATCCCCCAGCGTTGCATCGATTATATGCAACGCAGGACACGCTAGATAAATGAGTAATATCATCAACCATGTGTAGTTATAACTAGTGATTATGATTGATTGATTGTTTTTTATAAGATAAGTTTAATGCTAGCTAGCAACATACCTTGGCTTCTACTGTATTCATGTAACATGCAGGCTCCTCATGGAGTGCAATGAGAGACAGGTGGTTAGAGCGTTGGACTAGTTAACTGTAAGGTTGCAAGATTGGATCCACTGAGCTGACGAGGTGAAAATCTGTCGTTCTGCCCCTGAACAAGGCAGTTAACCCACCGTTCCTAGGCAATCATTGAAAATAAGAATGTGTTCTCAACTGACCTGCTTAGTTAAATATAAATATATATATATATATATATAAAAATCGGTGCCCAAAAATACAGATTTCCGATGGTTATGAACACTTGAAATCGGCCCTAATTAATTGGTCAGTCCGATTAATCGGTCGACCTCTAGTCCAGACCTAATCCCAATTGAGATGTTGTGGCAGGACTTTAAACGAGCAGAACATTAATCCACAGCCAAAAATTAATCCACAGCAATGTGAGAGACTGATCAACAACTACAGGAAGTACTTGGCTGCATTCATTGCAGCTCAAGGTGGCACAACCAGTTATTGAGTGTAAGGGGGCAATGACTTCTTCACACAGGGGAATTGGGTGTTTCATGTTAATTAAATAAATAAAATAAGTATCAATTTTTGTTGTTATTTGTAAACTCAGGTTCCCTTTATCTAATATTAGGTTATGGTTGAAGATCTGACAACATTCAGTATCAAAGATTTTTTTTTTTTATCGAGAAAATTATTTCTAATTTGCTGTCAAAAAGGGGAAAAGCCTTTTTGACAGCACTGTACCTCTACTGCTACTACAGTACCTCGACAGACACAAAACACACACACAGAGCAGTACCTCGACAGACACAAAACACACACACACAGAGCAGTACCTCGACAGACACAAAACACACACACACAGAGCAGTACCTCGACAGACACAAAACACACACACACAGAGCAGTACCTCGACAGACACAAAACACACACACACAGAGCAGTACCTCGACAGACACAAAACACACACACACAGAGCAGTACCTCGACAGACACAAAACACACACACACAGAGCAGTACCTCGACAGACACAAAACACACACACACGGAGCAGTACCTCGACAGACACAAAACACACACACGGAGCAGTACCTCGACAGACACAAAACACACACACGGAGCAGTACCTCGACAGACACAAAACACACACACGGAGCAGTACCTCGACAGACACAAAACACACACCCGGAGCAGTACCTCGACAGACACAAAACACACACCCGGAGCAGTACCTCGACAGACACAAAACACACACCCGGAGCAGTACCTCGACAGACACAAAACACACACCCGGAGCAGTACCTCGACAGACACAAAACACACACCCGGAGCAGTACCTCGACAGACACAAAACACACACACGGAGCAGTACCTCGACAGACACAAAACACACACGGAGCAGTACCACGACAGACACAAAACACACACACAGAGCAGTACCTCGAGCCACCTGGTTTCTGCAGGCGCGTAGAGACTGAAAGAGACTGAAGCCATCAATAGTGACCAGGGCTGCTGGGTAAAGAATGCTCAGCTCCTCATGCTAAGAGAGAGAGAGAGAGAGAGTGAGAGTGAGAGTGAGAGAGCGAGAAATTCATAAATACAAAGTGTCATGAAAAGAACCTTGATACCCAGGCCCAGACAGCTATCAGTGTTTTGGTGTGTGCTACAGCCGTACCTGCTCGGTGACACCAGGGTGGCGGGGGATCTCGTAGGTGCGACACTTGAGCCTCAGGACAGGATCCTCATTCAACAGCTGGGCTAGGAGTAGGACCCCACTCTGACAAAAACACACAAAACACCACTGTTAGAATAACATTAACACACCAGCCAGACTTCCAGGTAACAAGTCAATACTGCTGTACTGCACCTCTGTGTAGAAGCGAACATAACCAGATGAGAAGCCCACTACAATACAAGTCCAGTCTGGCCGACCTGTGGAACTCCTGAACACACACACAGACAGACCGACAGACAGAGTTAATACTTATCATTAGAACACAAACCTACATACACATTGATATGTACACACAAGTGATCATACATGGAGGATGGACACACACACAGACAGTGTCGGACATACTAGATGGCATACCTTTTCTGGCTGGCCAGAGGTATACAGATGACACTGCTCACACTCTCCCTGTAAAGAGGCAGGCACGCACACACACACAGTCAATATGTATACTTTTACAATGTTAAGTAATAATGAACTTGCCATGTCAATAAAGTCAATTGAATTGAATCTGGAATCTAATCTTGACTTCTTTCTGTGTCCTTTCCTTTCCTCACATTCTCTCAGTCTAACCCCCTCTCTCATTCATCCACCCTTATGTTTCTTTCCCTCCGTTCTCTTCCCCGCTCCTCCTCCGTTCTCTTCCACCCCCCCCCCCCTCCTCCTCCGTTCTCTTCCCCCCCCCTCCTCCTCCGTTTCCCCCCCCCCCCCTCCTCCTCCCGTTCCCCCCCCCTCCTCCGTTCTCTTCCCCCCCTCCCCCTCATCCGTTATCTTCCCCCCCCTCCGTTCTCCCCCCCCCCCCCCTCCTCCGTTCTCTCCCCCGACCCTCCTCCGTTCTCTCCCCCGCTCTTTCCCCCGCCCTCTCCTCCATTCTCTCCCCCGCCCCTCCTCCATTCTCTCCCCCGCCCATCCTCTTCCCCCCCTCCCTCCTCCTCCGTTCTCTCCCCCGCCCTCCTCCGTTCTCTCCCCCGCCCTCCTCCTCCGTTCTCTCCCCCCCTCCTCCTCCCGTTCTCTTCCCGCTCCTCCTCCGTTCTCTCCCGCTCCCCCTCCGTTCTCCTCCCTCTGTTCTCCTCCCTCTGTTCTCCTCCCTCTGTTCTCCTCCCTCTGTTTCTCCTCCCTCTGTTCTCCCCCCTCTGTTCTCCCCCCCTCTGTTCTCCCCCCTCTGTTCTCCCCCTCTGTTCTGCCCTCCTCCTCCCTCTGTTCGTTCTCTTCCCACTCCTCCTCCGTTCTCTTCCCACTCCTCCTCCGTTCTCTTCCCACTCCTCCTCCGTTCTCTTCCCACTCCTCCTCCGTTCTCTTCCCACTCCTCCTCCGTTCTCTTCCCACTCCTCCTCCGTTCTCTTCCCACTCCTCCTCCGTTCTCTTCCCACTCCTCCTCCGTTCTCTTCCCACTCCTCCTCCGTTCTCTTCCCACTCCCCCTCCGTTCTCTTCCCACTCCCCCTCCGTTCTCTTCCCACTCCCCCTCCGTTCTCTTCCCACTCCTCCTCCGTTCTCTTCCCACTCCCCCTCCGTTCTCTTCCCACTCCTCCTCCGTTCTCTTCCCACTCCTCCTCCGTTCTCTTCCCACTCCTCCTCCGTTCTCTTCCCACTCCTCCTCCGTTCTCTTCCCACTCCTCCTCCGTTCTCCCCCCCCCCCTGTTCTCTCCCCCCCTCCTCCCTCTCTCCCTCCCCACTCCTCCTTCTGTTCTCTCCAACCCCTCCTCCCCCTGTATTCCCCCCCGTTCTCTCATTCCCTCCTCCCCCTGTTCTCTCACCCCTCCTCTGTGCTGAGAGTTCCACTCCAGGACACAGCCAGGGTCATCTCCTCTCGGCCGCCATCATCTGTCCGCCACTTCGCTGCAAGAAAGAGGAGACAATGCCAACAGCAGTGTATGTGTCATTGGGGAGATGTTTATGTATTTGAGGACATTGACTTTGTTTCATGTAGCTTTAATAAGGGTAGGGTAGAGAGCATTTGTGTGTACATTAACATGCGTGTCTGTGTTTTGGGACACATACCTGAGAGAAACACAGCCTTGTGGTCTTTGGCAACGACCATCAGGTCTGAGCAGGGAGACAGAGAAACCACACAGTCCTGCAGCCAGGGGGCACTCCCTGCAGCACTGTCCTCCACCACCCCCTAAGGAACACAACAACAGGACCAAACCTTATAGATCACAGAGGGCTATGGAAGGGTGCTGTCTGATTTAGGCTAGTCTTCAGTTAAAGAATATAAATAGTGTAAGAGACAGACAAACTGACCGTGGTGGTGCCACTGCCATCTTCTTTGGCCTCAGGGTTATCCCATGACCCCCAGTCTGAGTCGTCCCAGGCCAGCTCATTCTCTGAGCGAGAGAGATCAATCACAACTATTAGGTGGTGCAATCCAGAGTCAATTGTCAGTTAAAATGTTAGTGGTTCTTTGTAACTCAGCTGGTAGAGCATGGTGCTTTTAATGCCAGGGCAGTGGGTTTGATTCCTGGGACCACCCATAAGTAAAATGTATGCACACATGACTAAGTCGCTTTGGATAAAGGTGTCTGCAAAATGGCATATATTATTATTATTATTATAATAGTTAGGCTATAAAGCTAAACATTTATTAAAATCAGGTGATGCATGATACACACTTGTACACACATCTTTGGACTGGCAGGGGCAAACTAACAAAGAAGGCGGAGAGAAAGCTGAGCATCAAGTACAAGAGACCTCCCCCGACCCAAAGAGAGAAGGGATGAAGTTGGAGATGCAATAAATATCAGTAAGTGGGGGAAGGAAAGAGATTAACAGAACTCGCATTGACAGTGGGACTCCTGTTGACACAGTCTGACTGCAACATCCATGTACAATGGCTCAGGGCTTTGAGTATGTGTATGTATGCTTATGTGTGTGAGTGTGTGTCTTCCTTTGTCCAGCATCATGCGGTAATCTGTTCAAGCGCCCTCCTGTAGGATGACTCATATGACAAAGGGCAAATCCCCCCTCCTTCCTCCCTCTTTCCATCTTCATCTGCCTCCCGCTGGTACTGCAGCTATCCAGGTCTCACCTGCACTACACCTTGCGCTCATCAACTGCTATAATCTCTAATTCTATTATTCATGATGTGACAGGTCAAAGATTTAAAGAGACATAGGAATACGTGCATTCTTTACACTCCCTGGTATTTGTAGCACTTAGATCACTGGAACAAAATTTGCGACTTGAGTTGTCAGAGAGAGTTGTCAGATTTTGCAGGCATGAGATGACAAGTGACGTAGCCCATAGAACAAATTACAGTCTAATTTCAACTGGATTGTCAACAAGTTGTGCAATTTGTGAACCATTATTTGGTCTCAATTTTTTTACACACAATTTATACAAGTCTATAGCAAATTTAGCTGTTTGTATACCTCGTCTCTTTTTTTTTTCAAAGCAATCAAACAAGTTGGTCATAACCAGCAATTTAGCAGCTCGCCCAGAGCTGAGCGTTAGCTAGTTAACTTACCTGTTTTCTTGTCCCCCAAAGAAGGGTTGTTTTGCTGGTTCTGGAACAAGAACTCCCGGACTGCTTTGAGTTCTTGGACCCGGCAGAACTCGAGCAGGCAGCAGGACATTTCGACCCCGTCCCGACGAGGCAGAGGGGATACAGGGAATTAGCCAGCTAAGCTAACGTTAGCTTGCAGCTGCAGTCCAACGGGGAAACAACAACGTTGCAGTATGATGAAGTTAGCGCTAATCAAGAAGACAAGACTCCTCAGGGATCCTTTGCGTTGAAATATGTATCGTTTCCATGAATGTTAGTAAACAAATACATGTACAAGGTGTTGCTGTCAGTTGATTTCGTTAATATTTGCACCGTTTCAACCCTTTACTTCAAGTGTTTTGGTGATGACCAATGACTGACTGTATTGTGATGACACATCGCTAACCATAAAATACAATCTCGAGGCACTTTTAGAGACGATTTCGTGTACGTCGCCCTCTATGGCTCAGGAAGGCAGGTTCAACAAATAAAATTGAGCTTTGTTCAAGGTCAGCAAAGGTTGACAATTCAACACAGCAAAAAACGCCTACCCTTCAGGCTTGAATCGATAATTACATTGGTGCCAGTAAAATAATAATATGTGAAATCTATTGGTGCTGCCTTTTCACACGGGGTTTAAACCTGGGATGCATCTTGAGAGGACCACACCGGCTTTTGCATAATATGAACCGTGTACTGTTCTTGAATGCACCACAAGCCTGCGAACATTTCACTGCGCAAACGGCATTTGTTATGACTCTGACATTATCAAACTCGTTCTAATTTGCTGTTCATGCCATTTGATTTTTCCACGTTGGATCTAACAAAACGTCATACATAATGATGATAAACAGCTTGTCCTAGTTTATCGCTTTTGATACAATGTAACTCTTCGTCCTGAGTGTTCGAAACAGCGGCTTGCTGGAGTGGACAGCTTCTTACTTCCTGATGTATGTTTCAACAGCGAATGGAAATTATTATGGAGGGGTTGTGCAACCCAGTTTGTGGCATGAAATATCTAGCGCTGCAACATGAAAATATATCCTGTAACTGACTGGTCAGTTTAACGGCAGACAGTATGCTAATACAGTCTGTTGTATTCTAGCTTGCTCTGCGGAATCCTTACAGCCTTCAAGATGCTTGAGACTCCTCCTGGCTATCCCTTCGAAGAAATAGAATATGAGGACATAGAAGTTGAAGAGGTAAGTGTCGTATGATAGCTGCCTATAGTACCAAACAATTCGCCTTTTGTGAGGGGAAATTACAGTAACCTTGTTGAATAGAAGTTTAGTGTTGTGATCATCCATGCCACTTCTGTGTCAGTTTCAACTATGGAGCCAAGATAGGCTACCTCTTTCAAAACACCAGCAGTATCTAATGATTTTTATAAACGGGGTGGTTCAAGCCCTGAATGCTGATTGGCTGACAACCATGGTATATCAGACCGTATACCACGGGTATGACAAAGCATTTATTTTTACTGCTCTAATTACGTTGATAACCAGTTTTAATAGCAGTAAGGCACCTCGTGGGTTTGTGATATATGGCTAATACACCACGGCTAAGGGCTGTGTCCAGGCACTCCGCATTGTGTTGTGCTTAAGAACAGCCATTAGCCGTGGTATATTAGCCATATACCATACTTCCTCTGGCTTTATTGCTTTAGTAGATTATACAGAAAATTTAGAGACCGACCACCACTCAGCAACATGTCAAATTATAACCTAGAAGAGGACCCGTTGTCCAGGACTCACAGAAGGGACAGAAATTAAAACACAATTATTTATAAACTCACTATTTATATATACCACCTCGTCTCCATCTTGGCACTACCCCACCATTGTAAAAAAAAAATTTTTAGAAGCTATAGAAATGCATTTATTAATGTCTACATTTGTTTTTTCCATATTTATTCTATTACAGACACCTTAATGCATAGTTTCAAATTGTACTATGTAAGTTAAACATTAAACAAAATATAGAAATATTTTCTTTAACGTATAAAAAATACAGTACTAAGGTGAAAGTTTAGACACCTACTCATACCAGGGTTTTTCATTCTTTTTACTATTTTCTACATTTTCTACATCTTCAGTATTATTCTACAATGTGGGAAATAGTATAAAATAAGAAAAGCCCTTGAATGAGTAGGTGTGTCCAAACTTTTGACTGCTACTCTATATTTTTGACCTTGAAACATTTAATTGAAATACTGTAGAATTCCATTCATTCCTATGGATGACTGCTTCTTCTGGCTGCATCAAAGCCTCTCATTGGCCAATACATAGCATCAGCAATCCAGGGTTTATATACATTATTGTGAAAACACAACATTTTCCTTGAAAGCATGTTACTAGACTAGAGCTGCTGTGTTTTATGTGACATTTGTTTCTTTGTGTTTCTCCAGGTTGTTGGCAGAGGGACATTTGGAGTTGTCTTCAAGGCTAAATGGAAAGGCAAAGATGTGGCCATCAAGACCATAGAGAGTGAATCTGAGAGGAAAGCTTTTGTAGTAGAGGTACAGGAACCTCCTCTCCTTACCTGCTGTAAAGCATCGTTTTTCGCTTAACCCTGTTTTTTGGGGTCTAGTCTATTGTTGAAATAAGTTTTGTTATCCCAATATAAAAATTCCCGCTAACATTTATGGACTCTTTTGATATTAGGTAGCAGCAGTCAAATGATATCCAGGTACAATGTAAATTAAGCAATACATGAATGTTAAGATAGTGAGAGTCGTTTCACTTATCCATGTCTCCTTCTTCATCCAGCTCCGCCAGCTTTCCAGAGTAAATCACCCAAATATTGTCAAGCTCTATGGCTCATGTGATAATCCAGTGAGTACATTCAGGAGAGTTGTCTTCTTAGTATGATTTGCCTGGTGTTCAATTATATACTTTAGGCCCATGCGTAATTATTCATTTATTAGTGATTTATTATTCATTTAATAGGTCTACAGATTTTCCTCTATATTAACACCATGTTTGCAATCTCATACACTAAGTGTTTTTTCCCTTTTTATCAAAATGATTGTAACATTCTCACACAGGTGTGTCTTGTTATGGAATATGCTGAGGGTGGCTCCTTATACAATGGTAAGAAATCAATTCAGCTTAATTTCAACATAGTATTTTCTTTCATGTCATTTCTTAGCTATTTCAATAAGTGTATTGTTAGTACTTCTATTTGCCAACCATAGCTTGAATCCCTCATCTTAGTCGAAGTGCATTTAACAGTGTATCAATCTCCCACTATATTTCTGTCTAGTTCAGTGTGGTGTCTTGTGCAAGGGATTCTTACTGTATGTCATTGTTCCATCCTCATCTGTGAGGGTCTGTGCCAGTTACCATGTTAATAATGTATCTCTGTCTGTTCTGTGTGCCCCACCCGACTTTCTCTCTTTCTCTTTCTCTTTCTCTTTCTCTTTCTCTCTCTCTCTCTCTCTTTCTCTCTCTCTCTTGACTGTGTTGTCTGTCCATTCCAAGTGCTGCATGGAGCTGAGCCCTTGCCCCAGTACAGTGCATCCCACGCTATGAGCTGGTGTCTGCAGTGTGCTCAGGGTGTATCCTATCTCCACGCCATGAAACCCAAGGCCCTCATTCACAGAGACCTCAAACCACCCAAGTATGGCCCTTTTGTTTGTGCTGTTGCTTAACTGCCTGTTTCAGGGTTGCAAAATTCCAGGAACTTTCCCAAATTTCCTCAGTTTTCCAGAAATCCTGGTGGGAAGATCCCTGGAATTACGAGGGAATAAGCAGAAAATTCAGGAGTCCTCCAACCAAGATTTCTGGAAAACCAGGGAATTGTGGCAAAGTTACCAGAATTTTGCAATCTGTTTACAGTACTTAAAAAAAATGTATATATGGTACCAGTCAAAAGTTTGGACACACCTACCAATTCAAGGGTTTTTACTCATTTCTACATTGTAGAATAATAGTGAAGACATCACAATTATGAAATGACACATGGAATCTTGTAGTAACTAAAAAAGTGTTTAACAAATCAAAATATATTTGAGATTCATCAAATTAACCACCCTTTGCCTTGATGACAGCTTTGTGCATTGGCATTCTCTCAACCAGCTTCATGAGGTAGTCACCTGGAATGCATTTCAATTAACAGGTATGCCTTGTTAAAAGTTAATTTGTGGAATTTATTTCCTTAATGTGTTTGAGACAATCAGTTGTGTTGTGACAAGGTAGGTTTGGTATACAAAATATAGCCCTATTTGGTAAAAGACCTAGTGCATTATGTCAAGAACAGCTCAAATAAGAAAAGTCCATCATTACTTTAAGACATGAAGGTCAGTGAATTCGGAAAATTAAGAACTTTTAAAGTTTCTTCAAGTGCAGTTCCAAAAACCATCAAACGCTATGATGAAACTGGCTCTCATGAAGACCCAGGAAAGGGTCTGGAAAAGGAAGACCCACAGGAAAGGAAGACCCAGAGATACCTCTGCTGCAGATGATAAGTTCATTAGAGTTAACTGCACCTCAAATAAATGCTTCACAGAGTTCCAGTAACAGACACATCTCAACATCAACTGTTCAGAGGAGACTGCGTGAATCAGGCCTTCATGGTCGAACTGCTGCAAAGAAACCACAACTAAAGGACACTCATGACTTTCCTGTGCAGATCCGAAGGATCAGGTTACAGGGGGTCAGCTCTACAGCGCCCTCTCTCTCCCACAGCTAAATAAACTCAGCAAAAAAATAAATGTCCTCTCACTGTCAACTGCGTTTATTTTCAGCAAACTTAACATGTGTAAATATTTGTATGAACATAACAAGATTCAACAACTGAGACGTAAACTGAACAAGTTCCACAGACATGTGACCAACAGAAATGGAATAATGTGTCCCTGAACAAAGGGGGGTCAAAATCAAAAGTAACAGTGTCTGGTGTGGCCACCAGTACTGCAGTGCATCTCCTCCTCATGGACTGCACCAGATTTGCCAGTTCTTGCTGTGAGATGTTACCCCACTCTTCCACCAAGACATTTCTGGGGGGGGGGGGGATGGTTCTAGCCCTCACCCTCCGATCCAACAGGTCCCAGACGTGCTCAATGGGATTGACATCCGGGCTCTTCGCTGGCCATGGCAGAACACTGACATTCCTGCCTTGCAGGAAATCGCGCACAGAACAAGCAGTATGGCTGGTGGCATTGTCATGCTGGAGGGTCATGTCAGGATGAGCCTGCAGGAAGGGTACCACATGAGGGAGGGGAATGTCTTCCCTGTAACACACAGCGTTGAGATTGCCTGCAATGACAACAAGCTCAGTCCGATGATGCTGTGACACACCACCCCAGAACCTGACGGACCCTCCACCTACAAATCGATCCCGCGCCAGAGTACAGGCCTTGGTGTAATGCTCATTCCTTCAATGATAAATGTGAATCCGACCATCACCCCTGGTGAGACAAAACCGTGACTCGTCAGTGAAAAGCACTTTTTGCCAGTCCTGTCTGTTCCAGCGACGATGGGTTTGTGCCCATAGGTGACGTTGTTGCCGGTGTTGTCTGGTGAGGACCTGCCTTACAACAGGCCTACAAGCCCTCAGTCCAGCCTCTCTCAGCCTATTGAGGACAGTCTGAGCACTGATGGAGGGATTGTGTGTTCCTGGTGTAATTCGGGCAGTTTTTGTTGCAATCCTGTATCTGTCCCGCAGGTGTGATGTTCGGATGTACCGATCCTGTGCAGGTGTTGTTACACGTGGTCTGCTACTGCGAGGATTATCAGCTGTCCTTCCTGTCTCCCTGTAGCACTGTCTTAGGCGTCTCACAGTACGGACATTGCAATTTTTTTCCCTGGCCACATCTGCAGTCCTCAGGCCTCCTTGCAGCATGCCTAAGGCACGTTCACACAGATGAGCAGGGACCCTGGGCATCTTTCTTTTGGTGTTCAGTAGAAAGGCCTCTTTAGTGTCCTAAGTTTTCATAACTGTGACCATAATTGCCTACCATCTGTAAGCTGTTAGTGTCTTAATGACCGTTCCACCGGTGCATGTTCATTAATTGTTTATGGATCATTGAACAAGCATGGGAAACAGTATTTAAACCCTTTACAATGAAGATCTGGGAAGTAATTTGGATTTTTCCGAATTATCTTTGAAAGAAAGGGTCCTGAAAAAGGGCCGTTTCTTTTTTTGCTGAGATTACCTTGCCGAAACTCTGCCTTTGGGCTCTGCAGGATTGAGGGGAAAGAACCCTTTTGTTACAAGGAGATTCCTCCCGCCAAAACGACAACATCCGAATGTGGATTATGACACACTATTCCTAAAAAAAAGAATGTGGAAAACGGTTTGTGGAGCTCAAAACAATAATCACGTCAAATAAGTTGTTGTTTGATATCTTTAAGGATGGTATAACCAAATAACGTTAACTCTACAAATGTATATGTCCCAGTTATCAGATTTACATCTAAATGTTGTGGAACATATATGATTAAATATGAAACTATTTGTGAGAAGATGAATTGTGATTTTAGCCTTCTAAATAAGAGTTGTTTTTCATGTAAAGGCTTACCCAGTTAGTAACCACGCCCACGTGAGCACAGACCTTTTAGCAACGTGATGGAACCGCCCTCCAAGGCAAAGGCATAAAAAGACCTCTAACAAAATGTACATTCGACCAGAGAACGTGAGGACCATCCACACGTTGAAATGGTTGGAATATCTACAGACCAGTATACGGACGGTAAACCGGACGTGTAAAATGGTTAGACTACATTAGACCAGCGTGACCAACAGCGTGAGCTGAAAGGTACGAAATGGTTAGAAACTCTGAAACTTTCAACAGACAAGAAGAAAATCTCTACCAGACCAGACAGCGTGAAGCGGTGGCTAAACTGCTGAGAAATGGTTTAAAACTAAAGACCAGCCAAAGTACAGCGTGAGCTGGATATGGCAAAATGGTTTGAAACTACAATACCAGAAAATGGTAAGACCCTCTGAAAATCGAAGAAGAAGACTACACGAGAGCATTCATTCTGCAGCTATTTATGCACTGTTAGCCTAGGAAACTGGACTGAAGACGAGAGACAAAGAACAATTTTCTCTCACCACTATAGGTATCTCTAGGGCAGTCATTGCCAAACTTTTTATAGTCCCGTACCCCTTCAAACATTCAACATTCAGCTGCGTACCCCCTCCAGCACCAGGGTCAGCGCACTCTCAAATGTATTTTTTTTGCCATCATTGTAAGCCTGTCATTCATTTTGCTCTTTATTTAGCCCTCTTGCATATAAAAGTTTATTTGTTCATCAAAAATGGTGAATAACTCAATACAGGTTCATGATAAGGGTGTGTTTGAAAGGATGCACACAACTCTGCAATGTTGCGTTGTATTGGAGTGAGTCTCAGTCTTAAATCATTTTCCACACACAGTCTGTGCCTTTATTTCGTTTTCATGCTAGCGAGGGCCAAGAATCCACTCTCACATAGTTACGTGGTTGTAAAGGGCGTCAGTGTCTTAACAGCGCAATTTGCCATGGTAAGAAACTGAGTGCAGCCCAATCCAGAAATCTGTCAGTGGCTTCTGATTAAATTACATTTTTATAGAACTGCTTGTTGCATTTTCGATGAGGCTCTCTTGTTCAGCTATCCGTAAGTGGACTGGAGGCAGGGCATGAAAGGGATAAAGAAACCAGTTGTTTGTGTCATCCATTTCGGGACAGTACCTGCGTAATTGCTTGAGTTCATTTGCACACAAAAATCATACAATGATGGAAAGACCCGTGTTGTCCTTGTTAATGCAGACAGAAAATAGCTCCAACTTCTTAATCATAGCCTCAATTTTGTCCCGCACATTGAATATAGTTGTGGAGAGTCCCTGTAATCTGTGTTGTTGTATGTGTTGAACTGCTTTGCTTTATCTTGGCCAGGTCTCAGTTGTAAATGAGAACTTGTTCTCAACTAGCCTACCTGGTTAAATAAAGGTGAGAAAAAAAATACATGTAAAATCCTAAACTCAGCAAAAAAAGAATTGATAACCAGCACATATCACATTTCTGTCCCTTGATAACCAGCATATTTCTGTATGTTGTAAAAGCGTTACATGGTCGCTGCCAATATCATTGCATAATGCAGAAAATACACAAGAGTTCAGGGGCCTTGCTTTAACAAAGTTAACCATTTTCACTGTAGTGTGCAAAACGTCTTTCAAGCTGTCAGGCATTCCCTTGGCTGCAAGAGCCTCTCGGTGGATGCGGCAGTTTACCCAAGTGGTGTCGGGAGCAACTGCTTGCACGCGCGTTACCACTCCACTATGTATCCCTGTCATAGTGTCACAATCGTCGTAATCACACTCGGACCAAAGCGCAGCGTGAAATCAGTTCCCCCCAAAGGTGCGGCAAAACCTGACTCTATAGGGGAGGGTCCAGGTGGGCATCTAGCCGGCACAGGTGGCACATCTAGCCGGCACAGGTGGCACGAGGATGAGACACAGGACGTACCGGACTGGGAAGGCGCACTTGAGGTCTACTGCGTGGAGACGGCATAGGTGACACCCACTTCAAGTGCAAGGAGCAGGCACAGGACGTACCGGACTGGGGAGACATACTGGAGACCTGGTGCGTGGAGCCGGCACAATTGGTACAGAACAGATGACAACCTTCCCACAGTGAGTGCGGGGAGCTAGCACAGGATGTACTGGGCTGTGGAGGTGCACTGGAGACCTGGTGCATGGAGCCGGCACAAATTGTACCTGAACGATGACACACGTCGCACTGCGAGTGCGGGGAGCTGGCACAGGACGTACTGGGCTGTGGAGGCATACTGGAGACCTGGTGCGTGGATCTGGGACAGATTTTACTAGACTGATAGCACGCTCCTCGGGACAAGTACAGAGAGCTGACTCATGTGGCATCAGACTGATAACACGAATGTCGTGCATCACGAATGTCGTCGCTGTCCTCCCTTCTCTCCTTGCGTCTGCTTCCAAGGAGGGCTTTTGTCTTCTGCCATAAATTCCTCCCAAATCCAGGATATCTTCTCCTTGATCTCCTCCCAAGCCCAGGATACCTTCTCCTCCTGGGCACGTTGCTTGGTCCTGTTGTGGTGAGATCTTCTGTCATGATCGTCCTAATCACACTCGATCCAAAGCGCAGTGGGAAATCAGTTCGACATATTTTAGTTGAAGTGAACCGCAAAAAAACAATAAAGGATAAACTAAACGTGATGTTCTAGAGTGCTCACAGGCAACAACACAAAAACAAGGTCCCACAAAAAAAATGTGGGGAAATGGCTGCCTAAATAAGATCCCCAATCAGAGACAACGCTAAACAGCTGCCTCTGATTGGGAACCATACCAGGCCAACATAAAAATAAAACAAACTAGATTACCCACCCTAGTCACACCACGACCTAACCAAAATAGAGAATAAAAGGCTCTCTATGGTCAGGGCGTGGCACATGGCTTTTGCACCATCAGTACAGATACCAAAACGTCTTGACCACCAAAGTCCATTTGATGTCACAAAGATGTCCAGTACTTTAAAAATATCCTCTCATGTTGTCCTGATTTTCTGTGATTTGCAGAAAAGGGTGTCTTCCTTAATTGGCCCCCCATAAACGTAACAGACATTTACCAGGAGCTGTGCCAGGTCCGCCACGCCTGTTGACTCATCCAGCTGTAATGCGTATAATTCACTGGCTTGTATGCGAAGCAGCAATTGTTTCAAAACATCTCCTGCCATGTCACTGATGCGTTGTGAAACAGTGTTGTTTGATGAAGACATTGTCTATAGTTTTTTGGGCCTTTTCCCCCAGCATTGTCCCAGCCATATCCGTGGAAGCAGGAAGAATGACGTCCTCCACAATGGTATGGAGCTTGCCTGTCCTAGCCACTCGGTTAATGTGGTGGCAGGTAGCCTAGTGGTTAGAGCATTGGGCCAGTAACCGAAATGTTGCTAGATCGAATCCCCGAGCTGACAAGGTAAAAATCTGACTTGCCTAGTTAAATAAAAATAATATGTACAAAAAATGGTATCTGTTGCTTTTATACATGTCTTACTACTCGAAAGTTGTCTTTATTCTCACTCAAACTCCCGTCACTTATTTTTCAAATGGTCATGTTTCATTTCTAAATATCTGTGCAAGAGTGAATGTTTCCCGCGAGAGAGTTACGGTTAATGTGATTGGATGTTAATTATTTGAAGAGGCTAGCTATATTTGACATTGTGTTGTTATTACACTGAACACTATATGGTTTAATTAGATTTTTGCCAGTGAAACGAGGCTACTCAGGTGAGAGAGAACTCACCCAAATGTATAGCCCCGTTGGAAAATATAAATATACTGTTTGAAAATGTGAAGGAAAAAACAAACATTATTAAAAAAAATATGTGAATCACATTTTTATTTGGCGTACCCCCAACGGCATTGCACAAACCCTAGAACAGGTATTCCCAAACTGGGGTATCTATTCTAAACAAACAGAGTGAAGACTAAGGCCCACTGAACACCCTGTGGTACACCTCTGGAAGATGCGTTCTATCAGACACTCTGAGACCAACCTACTACAACTACAAAGAACATGGTGACCTCTGGTGGACAACCAGAGACTTACACAACCAGAGACTTTCTGATGAACTACTCTCCACAGACTGATCGAGTGAGACGACAAAGACATACAAGCGTAAATATGTACTTTGTATTTCTAAATCCGAATGAGCGGTTGTTAGGGTGCTAAATATCCACATTTACAATGAGCATATTATTCAACTGTATGTATGATAGTTGAATCCCTTTGTCTTTCCTCCCGCTCTTTCGTTTCCCATCCCCTTTCATTGGGGCGGCAGGTAGCCTAGTGGTTAGAGCATTGGGCCAGTAGCCAAAAGGTTGTTGGATCGAATCCCTGAGCTAACAAGGTAAAAATCTGTAATTCTGCCACTGTTCCCCGGTAGGCTGTCATTTTAAATAAGAATTTGTTTTTAACTGACTTGCCTAGTTTAAAAAAGGTTAAATAAAAATTAATTTAAAAAAATTAAAATTATGTAACCAGCCATCATATCGGGTTAGTCCACTAGGGGACTTTTCATTGCATCATGTTAGTAACCAATGTATAATCTATCCTGTGTGTGTTTATGTAATTCTGTGTTATTTATTTATTTAGTAAATAAATAATTAAGCCAATTTGTGTATCGCTGATTCATCCTGGAGACTAGAGTTGGTGCAGATTTGAAGTCAACGACGTTCTGAATGAGACTGAGGTAATAATGATAATTAATGGATGACTGGTATAACGATATATTTATATCTGTAGAGTTCATTTGGGAAACGGTAACTCATTAAACAAACTTTCCGTGGTGACCCCAGATTGCTAATGAGTTCATTGTTACATGATTAGTTTAATCATCGTAATAATTAAACATAGTTAATTGATTTGATAAAATAATCGTCATCGCATTAATGGTACCAACATCACGACAACACCAATAAGAAGAAGAGACTTGCTGGAGCCAAGAAACACGAGCAATGGACATTAGACCGGTGCAAATCTGTCCTTTGGTCCAAATGTGAGATTTTTGGTTCCAGTCGCCATGTCTTTGTGAGACGCAGAGTAGGTGAACGGATGATCTCTGCAGGGGTGGTTCCCACCGTGAAGCATGGAGGAGAAGCTGTGATGGTGTGGGGGTGCTTTGCTGGTGATACTGTCAGTGATTTATTTCGAATTGAAGGCACCCTTAACCAGCATGGCTACCACAGCATTTTGCAGCGATACGCTGTCCCATCTGGTTTGCACTTAGTGGGGCTGTCATTTGTTTTTTTCAACAGGACAATGACCCAACACACCTCCAGGCTGTGTAAGGGCTATTTGACCAAGAAGGAAAGTGATGAGGGTTGCATCAGCTGACCTGGCCTCCACAATCACTCGACCTCAACCCAATTGAGATGGTTTGGGATGAGTTGGACTGCAGAGTGAAGGAAAAGCAACCAACAAGTGCTCACCATATGTGGGAACACTTTCAAGACTGTTGGAAAAGCATTCCAGGTGAAGCTGGTTGAGAGAATGCCAAGAGTGTGCAAAGCTGTCATCAAGGCAAAGGGTGGCTACTTTGAAGAATCTAAAATATGTTTTGATTAGTTTAACACTTTCTTTGGTTACTACATGATTCTGTATGTGTTATTCCATAGTTTTGATGTCTTCAATATTTTTCTACAATGTAGAAAATAGTTTTAAAAATAATAAAGAAATACCCTTGAATAAGTAGCTGTGTCCAAACTTTTGACTGGTACTGTATATTTAATCCTGAAGAGTCTATTAACACATCTAAGTAACATTTTTTAAAATCCCATCAGAATCTGTCAGTTTAAGCTAGAGATATCAGTTTTTTTGCATAGGCTGCGTCTCAATCCACTGCATCCACCAATGTCAGCCTTCTGCATCTGGGGTGGAAAGTGGCCGAGCTACAGCTGTGTTTTTCAGATCATGAGACATCCTGAAAATCGGTAGTCTCACTAAAATGTCAGAAGCGTCCGAAATGTCTGTATCGTCAAACTATTATGACCACTCTATGGAAAGGGGAGACTCTCATTGCTCTATGACCCCCACAAGTGTCACTGGACTCATCTGAAGTTGGTAACGCTGATGTGCCAACTTCTGTCTGTAGCGTCTGAACCATTTGCGCTACAAACTAATATGACCCCACTATGGAAAGGAGAGACTCACGTTTGCTCTATGACCCCCGCAAGTGCCATGGGACTCGTCTGAAGGTAACCCATACAAACAAATGGAGGTAGTTTTGTGCCAACAAAAAATAAGGGGTTAAATATGTGTCCAAAAAAACAAAAATATTTTCTGAGCTTTCTTATATCTCCTAGATATAGGACAGACACTTCAAAACCTTATTGCTTATGTTTTATTTGTTTGACAGTCTTTTTTAAAATGTGTGTGTTATTCAATGTGTTTCTATGGGCTGTAGTAGTAGTAGTAAAGGCAAAATTCAAAATCAAGTAGCTAAATGATCCATGTTAAGGCCACCTTCGCAAAACAATTCCCCCCAACAGCTTAGACTTCTAGAGGTTAATGAGGTTGTACTCTCTGAACCTAAACCATAGCCACGTGTTTCAGTCTGCTACTTGTACAGGGTGGCACAGTGTTGAAGATCTGCGACTTTGGGACAGCATGTGACATCCAGACACACATGACCAACAACAAAGGAAGTGCAGCCTGGATGGCACCAGAAGTGTTTGAAGGCAAGTAACCTTTAGCAAGGGGTTTTCCTCCTTTCATTCAAAAGCAGAAGACCAAAATGGACCAAGCACCAAGTCTCTCTGTTTCACCAATAGAACAATCTAGGATCTCACTCTAACCTGTATTCCTTCACTCACCTGTATCTCTCTGTGACTCTGTTGTCCAGGCAGTAACTACAGTGAGAAGTGTGATGTGTTCAGCTGGGGCATCATCTTGTGGGAGGGGATCACTCGTAGAAAGCCCTTTGACGAGATTGGAGGATCGGCCTTCTGCATCATGTGGGCCGTGCACAGAGGTGAGAGGTTAATAGACGCTTAGTGTAGTTACATACACACAGAGGAATAAAACCGAAACCCCAAAATGTCTGTGTAGTGAAGTGGACTATAGGTTTGTTAGATGAAGATGAGTAGAGGAAGCCACTTTAGGCTATTTATATTCCCCCACTGACATGCCATTCTCTTGTATGGGTTATCAGGGACTCGGCCCCCCCTGATAAAGGACCTCCCGGAGCCCATCGAGAATCTGATGACACACTGCTGGGACAAAGACCCTTCCCAGAGGCCCTCCATGGAGGAGGTCAGGAACACCATGGCAAGCCTCATGAAGGTACAGTACTGGAAAACCCCACAGACCCATGAGGTCAGAACTTCACATTCACAGCACTAATAATAACCCATAGATGTTAGTAAAAACCTGCAGCTTCTTTCTTAGTTATTATCAAATGGTGTCTCTTCCACAGTTTATGAGAGTTTGATTTTAGATCTGCGATTCCTGTTTAGCATTGTGTACTCTTCCTCCATGTGTATGCAGTACTTCCCAGGATCTGATGAGCCTCTCCAGTACCCTCACCAGTGTCCAGGCAACAGTAGGAGTGGCTCATCCTCAGCCACAAGCACAGGCCAGTCCCATAGATTTAAATACTCTGTGAAGGTTGATGGATTTTATTAACAGTTGTTGACAAGTATCACTTTACATTGTACTAACATTGTGCTATGTAGTAATTGCTTTCAAAATGCATATTCATGAAATTCAGAAGATTCTGTTATTGCAGCAGTTTCTGTAAAAACAGATTGAAAACGCCATCGTCTCTTCTGTAGGTTCCTATGCAGACAACACTATCAACACCTACCGAACTGAAAGCAACATGGAACACAGAACAAACTGTCAAGGGAGAGATGACACCCTGAAAAGCATTGAAGCTAGATTTCCACTTCAGTTTAAACAATCAAAGGTGATGCAGATATAGTTGGAGTATTAAGTTATCTCATCCATACCAATGTTCATGCTGTTCATGTTCCTTCTCAGGGGGGAACATTACGCCCCAGCCTGCCCTCGTCCAGAAGGGCTAGTGTGGAGAGCCTGCCTGATCGTGAGCGTACCCAGAGTCCTGCCCCCACTGAGATCAAAGGGCAATGTGCTGGCCAATCGGGGCCAGAGCTGAGGGTTTCTATCAGTCCCACAGGTATGGGCCCTATTTACTTTTGGTTGTCGTAATAGAGCCAGCTTACAGAATATGTTATATGACCGGAATCTACTGTATGTCTGACACATTGTCACTGCAGTGTTCACCAGGGGGCAGTACCATACAACATACAGTAAACATGTCATACTTACCAGTATGTTTTCTATGTCTTCAGATATGAATGGTTTGGACAGCTCCATCCCCATGGCATATCTGACACTGGATCACCAGCTGCAGGTACTGCAGGAATGGGGAGATCTTTCTCCATTCATCTTCAATACTGACTGATACTGATAACCAACCAGTCACATTTGATACACTATCTAAAAGCTTACTTACTACCTTTTCGGGGATTTCATGTGTCCTCTACTTGAAATATGTTAAAGAAGTTAAGTAATTTACAATAAGAACAATGTGATAAATTGTAAGTGCATGACGGTGATGTGTGTTTCTGGGTTGTGTTTAGCCCCTGGCCCCATTCTCTAACTCCAAAGAGTCCATGGCTGTGTTTGAGCAGCACTGCAGAATGGCCCAGGAGTACCTTAAAGTGCAGACTGAAATCACCCTTCTCACCCAAAGAAAGTATGTCACATATTACCATATATACAGTGCCTTCAGAAAGTATTCATACCCCTTGACTTATTCATTTTGTTGTCGAACAGCCTGAATTCAAAATCGATTAAATTGCTTTTTTTCTCTCACCCATCTACACACTATACCCCATATTCACAAAGTAAAAAAACATGCTTTTTTAATTTGAGCAAATTTAAAAGAAAGTAAAATACAGAAATATATGTTTTACATACAGTACCAGTCAAAAGTTTGGACACACATACTTATTCCAGGGTTCATCTTTATTTGACTACCTCATGAAGCTGGTTGAGAGAATGCCAAGAGTGTGCAAACCTGTCATCAAGGAAAAGTGAAGCTACTTTGAAGAATCTCAAATTTATTTTATTTGTTAATACTTAGACCAGCAATCAACTTAATGGAAGAAAACATAAACATTGAGGCAAATGGTACATTGATTCCACCTCCAAATGTAACATTAATATTTTTGGTTACTAAATTATTCCATATGTGTTATTTCAGAGTTTTGATGTCTTCACTAATATTCTACAATATAGAAAATAGTAAAAATAAAGAAAAACCCTAGAATGAGTAGGTTTGTATAAAACTTTAGACTGGTACTGTAAATATTCACATCCCTGAGTTAATACTTTGTAGAAGCACGTTTGGAGGCAATTTACAGCTTTGAGTCATCTTGGGTATGTCTGTATCAGCTTTGCACATCTGAATTTGGGGATTTTCTCCTATTCTTACTTGCAGATGTTCTCAAGATCTGTTAAATTATATAGGGAGTGGCAGTGAACAGCAATCCATTCCACAGATTTTCTTTGAGATTCAAGTCTGGGCTTTGGCTAGGCCACTCAAGGACTTTCAGATCTTTTTCAGAAGCCATTCCAGCATTGCTTTGGCTGTATGCTTAGGGTCATTGTCCTGTTGGAACGTAAATCGTTGCCCCAGTATAAAGTTGTTTGCACTTTGAAGCAGGTTCTTATCCAAGTATATGCCTGTATTTGGCTCGATTCATTGTTCCCTCTATCCTTACCCGTCTTCCATTTCCTGCCACTGAAAAGCATCCCCATAGCATGATGTTTCCACCACCATGCTTCACGGTAGAGAGACTGGTGAAGAGCTGTGGCTGTTTTTCTCCAGACATAGTGCTGTGCATTCAGGCCAAATAGTACAATTCTTGTCTCATCAGACCACAGAATATTTTGCCTGATAATCTCAAGAGTCTTTCAAGTAAATTTTTGCAAACTGCAGGTGTGCTGTCATGTGCCTTTTTCTCAGGAGTGGCTTCTGTCTGGCCACTCTCCCAAAACCCCCAGATTGGTGCTGTGGAGACTTTCTTCTGGCAGGTTCTCCCATCTTAGCCAGTGGTCATTGGGTTCTTGCTCACTTCCCTGCCTGAACTCCTTCTGCTAGCTCTAGGCAGAGTCTGTGTAGTTCCATATTTTTTCAATTTCCCAATGATGGAGACCATTGTGCTCTTGGAAACTCTAGAAATCGTTTGCACCTGACCTCAATTTGGAGTGTCATAGAAAAGGGGTGGGAAATACTTATCTATATGAGTTATTTCTGTATTTCATTTTCAATACATTTGCAAACATTTCTAAAAACATGTTTTCACTTTGTCATTATGGGGTATTGTGCATAGATGGGTAGATGGGTGAGAAAAAAATCTGTTGAATCCATTTTTGATTGCCCCCATCTATCTTCAGAGTTCGTGCTGCTAGGTGACCTAAACTGGGACATGCTTAACACCCCGGCCATCCTACAATCTAAGCTTGATGCCCTCAATTTCACACAAATTATCAATGAACCTACCAGGTACAACCACAAATCCGTTAACACGGGCACCCTCATAGATATCATCCTAACCAACCTGCCCGCAAAATACACCTCTGCTGTTTTCAACCAAGATCTCAGCGATCACTGCCTCATTGCCTGCATCCGTAATGGGTCTGCGGTCAAACGACCACCCCTCATCACTGTCAAACGCTCCCTAAAACAGTTCAGCGAGCAGGCCTTTCTAATCGACCTGGACGGGGTATCCTAGAATGATATTGACCTCATCCCGTCAGTAGAGAATGCCTGGTTATTCTTTAAAAGTGCCTTCCTCACCATCTTAAATAAGCATGCTCCATTCAAAAAATGTAGAACCAGTAACAGATATAGCCCTTGGTTCACTCCAGAACTGACTGCCCTTGACCAGCACAAAAACATCCTGTGGCGTACTGCATTAGCATCAAATAGCCCCCGTGATTTGCAACTTTTCAGGGAAGTTAGGAACCAATAGGAAAGCTAAGGCTAGCTTTTTTAAACAGAAATTTGCATCCTGTAGCACAAACTCAAATAAGTTCTGGGACACTGTAAAGTCCATGGAGAATAAGATCACCTCCTCCCAGCTGCCCACTGCACCGAGGCTAGGAAACACTGTCACCACCGATAAATCCATTATAATTAATAAGCATTGGCCATGCTTTCCACCTGGCTACCCCTACCCCGGTCAACTGCCCGGCACCCCCCCACAGCAACTCGCCCAAGCCTCCCCATTTCTCCTTCACCCAAATCCAGATAGCTGATGTTCTGAAAGAGCTGCAAAATCTGGACCCCTACAAATCAACCGGGCTAGACAATCTGGACCCTCTCTTTCTAAAATTATCTGCTGAAATTGTTGCAACCCCTATTACTAGCCTGTTCAACCTCTCTTTCGGATCGTCTGAGATTGCCGAAGATTGGAAAGCTGCCACAATCATCCCCCTCTTCAAAGGGGGAGACACTCTTGACCCAAACTGCTACATATATCTATTCTACCCTACATTTCTAAGGTCTTCGAAGGCCAAGTTAACAAACAGATAACCGACCATTTCGAATCCCACCGTACCTTCTCCGCTATGCAATCTGGTTTCAGAGCTGGTCATGGGTGCACCTCAGCCACGCTCAAGGTCCTAAACAATATCATGACCGCCATCGCTAAGAGACATTACTGTGCAGTCGTATTCATCGACCTGGCCAAGGCTTTCGACTCTGTCAATCACCACATTCTTATCAGCAGACTCAACAGCTTTGGTTTCTCAAATGACTGCCTCACCTGGTTCACCAACTACTTATCTGATAGAGTTCAGTGTGTCAAATCGGAGGGCCTGTTGTCTGGACCTCTGGCAGTCTCTATGGGGGCGCCACAGGGTTCAATTCTCGGACCAACTCTCTGTATACATCAATGATGTCGCTCTTTCTGCTGGTGATTCTCTGATCCACCTCTACACAGACGACACCATTCTGTATACGTCTGGCCCTTCTTTGGACACTGTGTCCAACCTCCAGACAAGCTTCAATGCCATACAACTCTCCTTCCGTGGCCTCCAACTGCTCTTAAATGCTAGTAAAACTAAATGCATGCTCTTCAACCGATCGCTGCCCGCACCTGCCCACCCATCCAGCATCACTACTCTGGACAGTTCAGACTTAGAATATGTGGACAACTACAAATACCTAGGTGTCTGGTTAGACTGTAAACTCTCCTTCCAGACTCACATTAAGCATCTCCAATCCAAAATTAAATCTAGAATCGGCTTCCTATTTCGCAAAAATGCATCCTTCACTTATGCTGCCAAACATACCCTCGTAAAACTGACCATCCTACCGATCCACGACTTCGGTGATGTCATTTACAAAATAGCCTCTAACACTCTACTCAACAAATTGGATGCAGTCTATCACAGTGCCATCCGTTTTGTCACCAAAGCCCCATATATACTACCCACCCTTGCAACCTGTACGCTCTCATTGGCTGGCCCTCGCTTCATACTCGTCGTCAAACCCACTGGCTCCAGGTCATTTACAAGTCTCTGCTAGATAAAGCCCTGCCTTATCTCAGCTCACTGGTCACCACAGCAGCACCCACCCGTAACACTCGCTCCAGAAAGTATATCTCACTCGTCACCCCCAAAGCCAATTCCTCCTTTGGCCGCCTTTCCTTCCAGTTCTCTGCTGCCAATGACTGGAACGAACTGCAAAAATCACTGAAGCTCACAGATCAATGCACCTGTACATAGCCCATCTGTAATATACCCGGTCCAACTACCTCATCCCCATACTGAATTTATTTATTTGTCTTGCTCCTTTGCACCCCAGTATCTCTACTTTGTGAAAATTAATATTTGTGTCATTCTCAAAACTTTTGGCCACTACTGTACAGTACATCTTATAGTATCTAGTATCTCTACTTGCACATTCATCTTCTGCACATCAATCACTCCAGTGTTTAATTGGTATATTGTAATTGCTTCAACACCATGGCCTATTTATTGCCTTACCTCCCTTATCTTACCACATTTGCACACACTGTATATAGACTTTTGTACTGTATTATTGACTGTATGTTTGTTCCATGTGTAACTCTGTGTTGTTGTATGTTTCAAATTGCTTTGCTCTACTCTTGGCCAGGTCGCAGTTGTAAATGAGAACTAGTTCTCAACTAGCCTACCTGGTTAAAAAAATAAATAAGAATTTTGAATTCAGGCTGTAACACAACAAAATGTGGAATATGTCAAGGGGTATAAATACTTTCTGAAGGCACTGTATATATTCACAGTCACTTAAGTCACATTATTTATGTATATTAATTATAGGTATTTAGTTTTCTTAGTAGTTGTAGCAGTTGTTTTTAATCGTTTTAGGCCTATTAGTAGTTAACAACTTTTTATGGTGTAAATGTAAGTTTCAGTTCCTTATTATTATTATTTCATTGTTATTATTGTTAAACAGTAATTGCATATTATTCTTGGAACCGTTTTTTTTTGGGGGGGGGGTACTCTTGAAAAAGAGATGGTGCATCTCGAGTTTTCATCCTGCACAATTTCAAATAAATAAACATTTACCAGCCTCCCTATGCTTTGACAGAAGATGTTCATTCAATTTGCAGACACTGTACCTCAGATGGCACTGTACTCTAGTGTGACTAATGACTTACTGGTTTACTTGTTGTATCTGTTGTGATACCAGTTACTCTAAACATGAGTAAATTCATTAGAATTTGTTTCCAAAACTGTATAGTATTTTACTGTGTAGTCATTTATTGTACAGTTACAGTGAATATAGGCTACCTAAACGCTAAACATGTTCTCTCTCCCTTTGTGGTGGTGATGTGTAGGAAGGAGCTGATCTCTGAGCTGCACCAGGATGAGAGGCAGCAGCAGAACACGTCCCGTCTGATTCAGGAACATAACAAACTGTTGGACGAGAACAAGAGTCTCTCCACCTACTTCCACGTTTGTAAGAACAAGCTGGAGCGGATCCAGAGTCAGCAACAGACGAGTTAGAATGCCTCCTGATGTGTGCCTGTTGCACTAGAATTGTCCTCAGATCAGCAGCAGCCGAAGACACTGTCTGTCAAGTGGCCATTTTGTGATGTCTCTTCTGTTGACCCTCAGCTGTTTTGGGATCAGCTGCAGCCAAATATACCTACCATATTTGTTATGAATCCTTCATATTGCTCATCAACTGTTTTTGGATGAGCAGCTAAAGAGACTGGCAATTTGTTAACACTTCCCTGTTGCTCTTAAACTGTTCTTGGATCATTGGCCAAAGAGGAAAGCCATACTATTATGAATGTTTTGTAGATCCTCAACTGATCCACAGTCAGCAGCAGACTGCACACAGCAGGTCTCCCCTCAGGTCCTTGCTCCCCAATGCGCTGTACAGTTAAGATACTCTGCCGCATTCAGTACAACAATAATATTGTGCAAGATGTCTCATTAACAGCTCAGTTCATTTGCACGCATGTCTCGCAAAGACGTTATTCTATTCTGCCAGAGGAACAGTGGACTCGTTGAACAAGGGAAGCCTGGAGGCCCTGTAACATCTTCTCCTAATGCAGTTGCCTCTAGAGATTGATCTTTGGTCAGTTTTGTATTCCCCTCCCCAATGTTTAAAGTTAGGATTTGAGGAGGACAAGCTGATCCTAGATCTGTGCCTACGTTTAATTTATGCTCTTAGTGTGGCTTCCAGGAAGTATCAGAGTGTTGTTGGTGTTGTTAAGGTGTATGACTTGCAGTAACACCTCAGACGACTTGAGGTGTTTCCTGTCTTGCGGCAGATGTCTGTCCCCTCCCCAGGGCTGTTGTAGAGGTGCTAGTATTGAAAGAAGTGGCTCAGCTTGTTGTTCTTCTCTGGCTCTGACCTCTCTGTGACAGCTAGCTTTGTATGGAGATGACTAAGATATGCACAAAAGGCTGTCATTTCATATATATTTGCGTCTTTTAACATTTCTATGGCATTCTTATATCTTTTCCCCTTTTCATATGCACTGGCTCATTGAGAAGTAAGGACACTATTTTAAATGGATCTTCATTTTTATGATTTTTATATAGCCTATACTTTTCCATGTTCGGTGAATCAGCAAAGTTTTACATTTGTTTTGAGATCTTTCTTGGATGTTTTAGATATTTCTTTTCTCATTCTCTAAATGTAGAATGCCACCACCACTAAGTATTCTTTTTTATATTGTGTTCATTTAGTCAATTATTTGACTTTTGTATCCACCCCTATAGTGTTAAATGTGTATGTGCTGGTTGTGGACTAAGTGTTTGGTCTTGTTCTAGCACTTCCAGAAATGTGTTATACACTTCTGTTCGCTTTATTTGCCCTCTGTGTGCGCGTGCGTGTTCACAAGTTGCCTTAGGCTATATCTCACTTTCTGTACTGTATTTTTTTAAATAGCATTTTGACTTGCAAAACCAGATGTCGTCAATGCACTTTTGAATGTACAGTGAGCTCAAAACGTATTGGGACATTGACACATTTGTTGTTGTTTTGGCTCTGTACTCCAGCACTTTGGATTTGAAATGACACAATGACTATGAGGTTGAAGTGCAGACTGTCAGCTTTAATTTGAGGGTATTTATTTATTTTCATATCAGGTGAACCGTTTAGAAATTACATCAATTTTTACCCCCCACCCACCCATTTTAGGGGACCAAAAGTATTGGGACAAATTCACTTGTATGTGTATTAAAGTAGTCAAATGTTTAGTATTTGGTCCCATATTCCTAGCACACAATCATTACATCAAGCTTGTGACTCTACAAACTTGTTGAAAATAATTAGCTGTTTGTTTTGGTTGTGTTTCAGATTGTTTTGTGCCCAATAGAAATTAATGGTAAATAATGTGTTGTGTCATTTTGGAGTCACTTGTTGGATGTATTTGATCTTTGTTTTGGTTGTTTCAGGTTATTTTGTGCCCAATAGAACTGTAAATGGGGGGACGATGTACAAAAAGTGCTGTAATTTCTAAACGGTTCACCGTATATGGATGGATTTACCCTCAAATGAAAGATGTCACTGTCCCAATACATTTGGAGCTCACTGTATATCTAAGAATTTCAAAAGTACTCAAATAAAAGGTAATGCACACAAGAAAAGGCTATTTTTACATTATTTGTATAAAGGACATCGCTAATATAATGTTGCCCTAGCATATCTTTTTGATTTAATTTGCACTTTGTGTGTCACTCAGTGTATCGGAAATGCCTGTATACTTAAGTGCATAAAACAGTTCCTAATATCTACGATTTCAATGGTTTTGGTATATTCTGTATATTCTGTAGAATAATATCTGCACAAATGTCCTTTATTTCAATTGACTTGTCCCTTTCTTTAAACCACTTGGTGACACCCTTTGAGCACTGTTTTTTAATCTCCTTTATTTCAGTTTTGTGCTCTGTTATGCGCTTGATGCATAACAAATCATTTTGGTAGCCCCTGTTCACATGTGTGCTTCTCAAACCTACTGAGTAAAGTTATGAACTCCTTTAAAGCTACACGGAACACAAATATAAACGCAACCATTTAAAAGATTTGACTGAGTTACAGTTCATATAAGGAACTAGTCAATTGAAATAAATTCATTAGGCCCTAATCTATGGATTTCACATGACTGGGAATACAGATATGCATCTGTTGGTCACCGATACCTTCAAAACAGGTAGGGGTGTGGATCAGAAAACCAGTCAGTATCTGGTGTGACCACCATTTGCCTCATGCAGTGCGACACATCTCCTTCGCATAGAGTTGACCAGGCTGTTGATTGTGGCCTGTGGAATGGCTGTGCGAAGTTGCTGGATATTGTCAGGAGCTGGAACAAGCTGTCGTACACGTCGATCCAGAGCATCCCAAACATCCTCAATGGGTGACATGTCTGGTGAGTATAGAAGAACTGGGACATTTTCAGCTTCCAGGAATTGTGTACAGATCCTTGCGACATGGGCTGTGCATTATCATGCTGAAACATGAGGTGATACCTTTGGATGAATAGCACAACAATGGGCCTCAGGATCTCATCACGGTATCTGTGCATTGAAATTCCCATCAATAAAATGCACTTCTGTTTGTTGTCCGTACTTTATGCCTGCCTATACCATAACCCCAACGCCACCATGAGGCACTCTGTTCACAACGTTGACATCAACAAACCACTTACTCTAACGACGCCGTACACGCTGTCTGCCAACTGCCCGGTACAGTTGAAACCGGGATTCATCCGTGAAGAGCACACTTCTTCAGCGTGCCAGTGGCCATCAAAGGTGAGCATTTGCCCACTGAAGTCGGTTACGACGTCGAACTGCAGTCAGGACAAGACCCTGGTGAGGACGACGATCATGCAGATGAGATTCCCTGGTTTCTGACAGTTTGAGCAGAAATTATTCTGTTGTGCAAACCCACAGTTTCATCAGCTGTCTGGGTGGCTGGTCTCAGACGATCCTGCAGGTGAAGAAGTCAAATGTGCAGGTCCTGGGCTGGCGTGGTTACACGTGGTCTGCGGTTGTGAGGCCGGTTGGACGTACTGCCAGGTGGCTTGTGGTAGAGAAATTAACATTAAATTCTCTGGCAACAACTCTGGTAGAAATTCCCCCCATTCAGCATGCCAATTGCTCTCATTCTCAAAACTTGAGACATCAATTGTCACGTTCTGACCTTAGATCTTTTATTATGTCTTTGTTTTAGTATGGTCAGGGCGTGAGTTGGGTGGGTTTGGTGACATGTTATTTTTTCTATGATTTGGGATTGCTGTGTTCGGCCTGGTATGGTTCTCAATCAGAGGCACCTGTCAATCGTTGTCCCTGATTGAGAATCATACTTAGGTAGCCTGGTTTCACTTTTGAGTTGTGGGTGTTTTGTTATCTATGTCAGTGTTTGGTCCAAACGGTACTGTTTCAGTTTAGTTATTTCACGTTGTTGTTTATTGTTTTTGTTTCAGTGTTCACGTTAAATATCAAGATGAACACTTACCACGCTGCGCTTTGGTCCTCTCCTTCATACGTCGACCATTACATCAATGTTATGTGACAAAACTGCACATATTAGTGTAGCCTTTTATTTTCCCCAGCACAAGTTGCACCTGTGTAATGATCATGCTGTTTAATCAGCTTCTTGATATGCCACACCTGTCAGGTGGATGGATTATCTTGGCAAAGGAGAAATACTCACTAACAGGGGTGTAAACAAATTTGTGCACAAAATTTCAGAGAAATAAGATTTTTCTGCGTATGGAACATTTCTGTGATCTTTTATCTCAGCTCATGAAACATGGGACCAACACTTTACATATTGCGTTTATATTTTTGTTCAGTGTAAATTTAGTATATGAGGAAGGTATGGAACAAAATCTGAAAGCATTTTTATGTTTCTGAAGTATGTTTTTGTGTCTCCCAGTTGAAACAGCACAGTGACAATAGATGGGGTTTGCTTTGTCTGCAGTGCAGTGAGGATGACGGCTATATCACTGACTAGTGACTAACATGACTGGCTTGTGACGGTTAAGAAGACTGATGATCCCACTCACTGTCATTCCTGGCATTCCTGTTACACCAAGCTAGCTACTGTGAAAATAAAGTTAAAGTAAGAAACCTACTACAGTATCTTCATCACATGGAGCATTCAGTTGTTTCTTTCCTGTAAATGTTATATTGTTCTCTGGAAGGTAAATGTTGTGGCTACAGCATGATGAGCTGCCTGACCTTAACCTGAGGAATATACCCTGCATGGTGAATAAATATACTTACATTGACTTGTTTCCGAGTATGAAGTTATATCCAAAAACTACAACATTATGTTGTGAAGTATGTTTGATAGATATTGTGTTCATAATGTTTCCAAATCCAAGTTACTTGAAAGTGTTTCAAAATTTACCATCATATTTCAGTAGCTTGATTAGGTCAAAACTGGAGTATGATAATCTTAGATGCAATAATTTGATTTGGTTGTTCAATTTCAAGTTCTGTGTATGAAAGCGACCATACAATCATTCAGTCTTAAACTAAACATTTGCACAGAGTTTGAACCCAAGGCCCCACCCACCAACCTGCCCACGCAGGAATGTATCCTACATGTTTCCATCAAGACAAATAACAAGCTTGTCTGTCACTGCTGTGTCATCTGTAATCTCTACTTTAAAAAGAAAGGAGTAGAGGAAACGAGGGAATTGACAGTATGGTTTGGTGACAGACTAATTCCTCAAAGCCCCCCAGTGTGGCTAAGCCTAGTCTTCCACTTCCTTTAATCGAGAGCTCTCCTATTTTCTTTCACTTGCAGAAATGTCTTGTTCAATATCAGGTCATGTTCAAACGTAGGCAATGGTCTCCTGTTGTTTAGTTTTCTGAGAGCCTTGTCAGTTTGACTGTGTGTACTTGTGTCTCCCTGTCTATTTTGTCTCCAGTATCTGTTGTAGAAATGCATTGTTGGCAGTAGCGTATATGGGACATGACTAGCAAAGCAAAATCTGTGTTTCTTCCTTGTCCATTTTACACTGCATTTGAAGCATAGGTAAATTGTGTGATTATCCCCATCACTGGCTTCTTGCATTACCACTTTGTACATCATTTCCTGCTGTTGAGCAGATAGAATCAGCTTTGGTTATTTATACCACTTGACATTGAGAATGTGGGCTGATCTGAATACCACCCAGGGAAAATAAATGGGCTCCAGCAGCAGCAAGTCTGTGGCAACCTGATAAAAAGTAATGGCTTGCCAGCTCCTTGGGGATCTGCTGTCTCTATATTATAAATCACGCTCTCTCTGTCTGACTAATGCAGCCTCCGTACTGAACCAATAGTCCTATGTTTCTGCATAATGCAGAGGAGAGGACACTCTCTCAACCTCTGAATCATATCTGTCTAATTATGTAACACATGGCCATAAATAATGAATGAAATAGTGATTGTCTATAATTGATCATTCATATGAAATGTAGCTCTGTTGTTTGTCCAGGTGAGATTCTTGTTCTGGTGGAGACTCACACATTCTGTCTTACAGCCTGGAACAATTATCTTGAAATAGGTTGTCTGGATGTTTCACTGTGGGTGACTAAAGCCTTGTTCACAGGCCTTAATGCTCAAAGGCTTAATGCTCAAATGCTCAGTTTTGTTTTTGAAATCCGTTTTGAAAAACTGACTGCCCAAACTGCAAGTGACTAAATCTGGTTGGTGTGTGTTCAGCCAGCAGTCATTTGTTTACATGGCTACGTTAATTGTCATGGTGGGTGTGTGCGCAGTGGTGTAGGATGATTGGTTGTGGTGCTCATGCTTCCCATCGCTCAGAAGTGAGGTAGCTAGCAAGCTGATACGTTGACAACAATGCCTGCCATGGATGTTTCCCAGTTGCTTTAGGTGTTCAAAATCACAGTGTAAGAACACTTTTAAAGCCTCAAAGGATACATTGATCCAACTTTCAAAACAAGCCACAGCAGTCAACGAGCTAGCTAGGCAGCTGTTTAGCTCTCTAGCATTCACCAATTTGTCTGCAAATAATGAACAAGTTAGTTAGCTAGCTACCACATGTTCTTGTCAAACTGTGAACAGAGTCGATAACAAGCAACAAGATATGCCAAATAGCAGTCTAAAAACCACTTAAGAGCAAATAAATCAGTTGCATGGCCAGGAATCTGATTTATAATCTGATTTCAAACCACTTAAGAAGGAGGTTTGAAATGTGGTTTGAAATATCTGATTCCTTGTGCTTTTTGGCTGTTCAGACTGCAGGAAGCAGAACAGATTTGAATTGGATATGAAAAACATTTTGAGTCACTTCAAACTGCCAATGACACTATGATTTTGAACATTCAAAGCAACTGGGAAACATCCATGGCAGGCATTTTTCTCACTTTTGTTTTCGTAAGTCTAGGTATTTGTATGTCTATGGTGGCCTGAATTGGTTCCCAATCAGAGGCAGCTGTTTATCGTTGTCTCTGATTGGGGACCATATTTAGGTAGCCATTGAATCTAGGGTATTTGTGGGTTCTTGTCTATGTATAGTTGCCTGTTCAGTACTCTTTGTATAGCGTCACGGTTCATTTTGTTAGTTTTGTTCAGTGTTCATTCTTACAATAAAGAGAATATACGCATACCACGCTGTGCCTTGGTCTCCTCGCTACGACAGCCGTGACAGAAGAACCCACCATAAAAGGACCAAGCAGCGTGTAAATGAGGAGTGGACATCCTGGACCGGGGAGAAAGATGAGTGGAGGACATCCTGGACCTGGGAGGAGGTAATGGCAGGGGACAAGACAGCACAGGAGGAACGGCGACGATACGAGGGACACAGTTAGCAAGGAAGCCCGAGAGGCACCCCCAAGAAAAATAAATTGGGGGGCACACAAGGAGATTGGCTGAGTCAGGTTGGAGACCTGAGCCAACTCCTCGTGCTTACCGTGGGGAGCGTGTAACTGGTCAGGCATCGTGTTATGCAGAGATGCGCACGGTGTCTCCAGTTCACATTCTTAGCCCGGTGCGCTCTATTCCAGCTCCTCGCAGTTGCTGGGCTAGAATGGGCATCCAGCCAGGACGGATGGTGCCGGCTCAGTGCTCCTGGTCTCCAGTATACCTCCTTGGACCAGGATATCCTGCGCCGGCTCTGTATACTGTGTCTAAGGTGCGTCTGCACAGCCCAATGCGTCCTGTGCTAGCGCCCCGCACTTGCCGGGCTCAAGTGAGCAACCAGCCAGGACGCATTGTGCCAGCTCTACGATGCAGATCTCCAGTGTGCCTCCACAGTCCAGTACAACCTGTGCCTCCTCTCCGCACTCGCCCTGAGGTCTCCCCAGCCTGGTCCCACCAGTTCCGGCACCACGCACCAGGCCTCCAGTGCGCTTCCAGAGTCCAGTAAGTCCTGTACTGTCACGCCCTGACCTTAGTTATCTTTGTTTTCTTTATTATTTTGGTCAGGTCAGGGTGTGACTAGGGTGGGTATATTCGTTTTTTTTGTCTAGGGTATTTGTGGGTTCTTGTCTATGTGTAGTTGCCTGTTCAGCACTCTTTGTATAGCGTCACGGTTAGTTTTGTTAGTTTTGTTCAGTGTTCATTCTTATAATACAGAGCGTGATGTACGCATACCACGCTGCGCCTTGGTCTCCTCGCTACGACGGCCGTGACAGTAGATGGGCGGGAAAAAACAGATATGTAATCCATTTTGAATTCTGGATATAACACAACAAAATGTGGAATAAATCAAAACTTTCTGAAGACACTGTAAATGTCTTAACCGTGATGAAACGTTTTCACACATACAGTGCCTTGCGAAAGTATTCGTCCCCCTTGAACTTTGCGACCTTTTGCCACATTTCAGGCTTCAAACATAAAGATATAAAACTGTATTTTGTTTGTGAAGAATCAACAACAAGTGGGACACAATCATGAAGTGGAACGACATTTATTGGATATTTCAAACTTTTTTAACAAATCAAAAACTGAAAAATTGGGCATGCAAAATTATTCAGCCCCTTTACTTTCAGTGCAGCAAACTCTCTCCAGAAGTTCAGTGAGGATCTCTGAATGATCCAATGTTGACCTAAATGACTAATGATCATAAATACAATCCACCTGTGTGTAATCAAGTCTCCGTATAAATGCACCTGCCCTGTGATAGTCTCAGAGGTCCGTTAAAAGCGCAGAGAGCATCATGAAGAACAAGGAACACACCAGGCAAGTCCGAGATACTGTTGTGAAGAAGTTTAAAGCCGGATTTGGATACAAAAAGATTTCCCAAGCTTTAAACATCCCGAGGAGCACTGTGCAAGCGATAATATTGAAATGGAAGGAGTATCAGACCACTGCAAATCTACCAAGACCTGGCCGTCCCTCTAAACTTTCAGCTCATACAAGGAGAAGACTGATCAGAGATGCAGCCAAGAGGCCCATAATCACTCTGGATGAACTGCAGAGATCTACAGCTGAGGTGGGAGACTCTGTCCATAGGATAACAATCAGTCGTATATTGCACAAATCTGGCCTTTATGGAAGAGTGGCAAGAAGAAAGCCATTTCTTAAAGATATCCATAAAAAGTGTTGTTTAAAGTTTGCCACAAGCCACCTGGGAGACACACCAAACATGTGGAAGAAGGTGCTCTGGTCAGATGAAACCAAAAATTGAACTTTTTGGCAACAATGCAAAACGTTATGTTTGGCGTAAAAGCAACACAGCTCATCACCCTGAACACACCATCCCCACTGTCAAACATGGTGGTGGCAGCATCATGGTTTGGGCCTGCTTTTCTTCAGCAGGGACAGGGAAGATGGTTAAAATTGATGGGAAGATGGATGGAGCCAAATACAGGACCATTCTGGAAGAAAACCTGATGGAGTCTGCAAAAGACCTGAGACTGGGACGGAGATTTGTCTTCCAACAAGACAATGATCCAAAACATAAAGCAAAATCTACAATAGAATGGTTCAAAAATAAACATATCCAGGTGTTAGAATGGCCAAGTCAAAGTCCAGACCTGAATCCAATCGAGAATCTGTGGAAAGAACTGAAAACTGCTGTTCACAAATGCTCTCCATCCAACCTCACTGAGCTCGAGCTGTTTTGCAAGGAGGAATGGGAAAAAATGGCAGTCTCTCGATGTGCAAAACTGATAGAGACATACCCCAAGCGACTTACAGCTGTAATCGCAGCAAAAGGTGGCGCTACAAAGTATTAACTTAAGTGGGCTGAATAATTTTGCACGCCCAATTTTTCAGTTTTTGATTTGTTAAAAAAGTTTGAAATATCCAATAAATGTCGTTCCACTTCATGATTGTGTCCCACTTGTTGTTGATTCTTCACAAAAAAATACAGTTTTATATCTTTATGTTTGAAGCCTGAAATGTGGCAAAAGGTCGCTAAGTTCAAGGGGGCCGAATACTTTCGCAAGGCACTGTAGCTAAGTGTGGCCTACCGGATCCCCACATTTCCCACTCTCCACACCAAATAGCCTGAAGCTACAGGGCTCATCTTGCAGGCTCTGTTTCTTTACTGGGGAGCATTGCGAACCATAGGTGTGGATTTTTTTTACCAGGTTATATGTACATTGAATAACACAGCAGCATTTCTGAATGTTTGGTTAGTTCCGTATAACATAAAAACGATGACAAAGTTGGCTATTTTACAATGGTGCTCAATGGGAAAGAATGTCTGTGTTCCCCAACTTGTGGGTGTGGTCGAAGGGAATTCATTTTTATGATGTGAATATTGACTCAGAGTAGGCTCCGGAGTGGCGCAGTGGTCTAAGGCACTGCATCTCAGTGCTAGAGGCATCACTACACACCCTGGTTCGATTCCAGGCTGTATCACAACCGTCCGGGATTGGGAGTCCCATAGGGTGGCGCACAATTGGACCAGCGTTGTCCGGGTTAGGGTTTGGCTGAGGTAGGCTGTCATTGTAAATAAGAAATTGTTCTTAACTGACTTGCCTAGTTAAATAACTAGGTTTAAAAAAATAATAATTAAAGGCTGGAGACTGTTCAGTCAGTCAAGGATCTATTGCAGGATGAGATTATGCTTTCTGGGTCCTAGCTGTAGGCTAACAGGGATGTGAAGAAAAAAATTCAACTCTACGGGGGCTTTGGTGTAATTTCTGCACAGCGCAATGTTGTGAATGAGGGACAGGGTGACGTCAGCGCTCGAATGTCAACAATGTAGAGCTGGGCGAAAGCATTTCATACGAGGGATACAAACAGCAGAGGAGGAAGCTGCACGCTGTTTTTCAAAGAGACAAAAACGATAACATATATTAGACCTAACCACGCGTTATGCGTTATAATACGAAATATTGATGACTATTGCTAAAGACGCACTTTCAACAGTTTGGAGTGGGTGCTGCTGAAGTCACCATGTGGAATCAATCTAATTTGTAAGAGACCGACGGAGCGCTGACGTGCAAGAAAACAGGAAAGTTAAGGTGAGCTTATTACTGTTTTGTTACATAGGCCTATATGCAATTACATGATGGTTTTGGTTTAGAGTGCGTCCTTTCCCCTGTGTTGCATTTTCCCATTTGCAGTGATTTGTTTCTGCTAATGCATTACATTACATTCTTATACATTCGTTGATATAAAATCATAAATATGCATGAAGACGGTTGTTTTTTGTTGTTTAATTATCAGCTTAACGCACCAATAGCCTTTATTTGGCTAGTAATACATTGAGGTGGTCTTCCCATTGCGCAGAGCGGTGCGCTTTGTTGCGCAGCGAATGTTTTTCGAACGAGGCTGAGTGGTCGCTGCATGGTCAATATGACATGAGGGCACTGTCATTTTGCGGAAAGAGGGGGCAGAGCGGGACAAAGGATCTCATCGAGTAGCTCGTATTCCCGCCATTGGCCGCTATAGAAAGACATGTAATTATTTGTTTCCAACGAATTAGTGACTTGCAATAATGCAGTGTTGATTTTAACGAACGAAAACGGTAAATAGATTGCACATGGACATGTTTTGTGCTTGCTAGATGTCAGTAAACCGCCGTGATATGTTCAGCTATTGAAATAGGCTACTATAAGAATTTCCATAGAGAACTGTGTCACGGCTAGATGTCGCTCTGCTCCCCACGTGTTAGGCTACCAACACCAATTACAGCTGACAATAAATCTGAACAAATGCAGATGAATGCCTGATTCTATTTATACTTTTTTGAATCACCAATTGAATGACCTAATGTTTTTATGGATTGATTCCAATTTGATTGAGTATAATGGATTTCGTTTCAGTGCCATGCATGAACCTCAATGTTCCTCTTGGTCTACCCCTTCTGGCCATCTAATAATATTGTAATCTTTCAATCTGAATTGTGGTGTCACTCCCTGCCCTGTTTTTTGCATCTGATCTTAATAAGGTCATTTGCTTTTCCTTATCTTTCCTTGTTTAAGGTCTCACATGATGGGAAAAGGGCATCAGTAACTCAAATACTTGACTTATTGGATTCCCGGGAAGCAGACTTACATCATTGTTTTGAAAGGAATTTGCCTCAAATTAACCTACCTGTTTCATATTACCTCACTATTCTAAACAATATTCTCAGCAATTTAACTATTAAACCACAAATACTACTGTAAAATGTAACATTGTAAATACAGCAGGCATAAAAAAAACAGAAAAGAGACAGGAGGAAAGAGAGAGAGTGACAGAGAGAGAGAACATAATGACAGAGAGAGAGAACATAATGACAGAGAGAGAGAACATAATGACAGAGAGAGAGAACATAATGACAGAGAGAGAGAACATAATGACAGAGAGAGAGAACATAATGACAGAGAGAGAACATAATGACAGAGAGAGAACATAATGACAGAGAGAGAACATAATGACAGAGAGAGAACATAATGACAGAGAGAGAACATAATGAGATATAACATAATGAGAGAGAACATTCTGAGAGAGAGAGAGAGAGAAAGAACATAATGAGAGAGAGAGAGAACATAATGAGCGAGAGAACATAATGAGAGAGAGAGAACATAATGAGAGAGAGAGAACATAATGAGAGAGAGAGAGAACATAATGAGAGAGAGAGAACATGAGAGAGAGAGAGAACATAATGAGAGAGAGAGAACATGAGATAGAACATAATGAGAGAGAGAGAACACAATGAGAGAGAACATAATGACAGAGAGAGAATATAGTGAGAGAAAGAGAACATAATGAGAGAGAGAGAACATAATGAGATATAACATAATGAGAGAGAGAGAAAACATAATGAGAGAGAGAACATAATGAGAGAGAGAGAGAGAACATAATGAGAGAGAGAGAACATAATGAGAGAGAGAGAGAACATGAGATAGAACATAATGAGAGAGAGAACATAATGAGAGAGAACATAATGAGAGAGAGAGAGAACATAATGAGAGAGAGTGAACATAATGAGAGAGAGAACATAATGAGAGAGAGAGAACATAATGAGAGAGAGAGAGAACATAATGAGAGAGAGAGAACATGAGATAGAACATAATGAGAGAGAACATAATGAGAGAGAGAGAGAACATAATGAGAGAGAGTGAACATAATGAGAGAGAGAGAGAACACAATGAGAGAGAGAACATAATGAGAGAGAACATAATGAGAGAGAGAGAGAACATAATGAGAGAGAGTGAACATAATGAGAGAGAGAACATAATGAGAGAGAGAACATAATGAGAGAGAGAGAACATAATGAGAGAGAGAGAACATGAGATAGAACATAATGAGAGAGAGAGAACATAATGACAGAGAGAGAATATAGTGAGAGAGAGAACATAATGAGATATAACATAATGAGAGAGAGAGAGAGAACATAATGAGAGAGAGAACATAATGAGAGAGAGAGAGCATAATGAGAGAGAGAGAACATAATGAGAGAGAGAGAACATAATGAGAGAGAGAGAACATAATGAGAGAGAGAACATAATGAGAGAGAGAGAACATAATGAGAGAGAGAGAGAACATAATGACAGAGAGAGAACATAATGAGAGAGAGAACATAATGAGAGAGAGAGAACATAATGAGAGAGAGAGAGAACATAATGACAGAGAGAGAACATAATGAGAGAGAGAGAACATAATGAGAGAGAACAAAATGAGAGAGAGAGAACATGAGAGAGAACATAATGAGAGAGAACATAATGAGATAGAGAGAACATAATGAGAGAGAGAGAGAACATAATGGGAGAGAGAGAGAACATAATGGGAGAGAGAACTTAATGAGAGAGAGAGAGAGAACATAATGAGAGAGAGAGAACATAATGAGAGAGAGAGAACACAATGAGAGAGAGAGAACATAATGACAGAGAGAGAATATAGTGAGAGAGAGAACATAATGAGAGATAACATAATGAGAGAGAGAACATAATGAGAGAGAGAGAACATAATGAGAGAGAGAGAGAACATAATGAGAGAGAGAGAACACAACGAGAGAGAGAGAACATAATGACAGAGAGAGAATATAGTGAGAGAGAGAACATAATGAGAGATAACATAATGAGAGAGAGAACATAATGAGAGAGAGAGAACATAATGAGAGAGAGAGAACATAATGAGAGAGAGAGAACACAATGAGAGAGAGAGAACATAATGAGAGAGAGAGAGCATAATGAGAGAGAGAGAGAGAGAGAACATAATGAGAGAGAGAGAGCATAATGAGAGAGAGAGAACATGAGAGAGAACATAATGAGAGAGAGAGAGAGAACATAATGAGAGAGAGAGAGAACATAATGAGAGAGAGAGTGAACATAATGATAGAGAACATAATGAGAGAGAGAGAGTGTAATGAGAGAGAGAGAGAACATAATGAGAAAGAGAGAACATAATGAGAGAGAGAGAGAACATAATGAGAGAGAGAGAGAACATAATGAGAGAGAGAGAACATAATGATAGAGAACATAATGAGAGAGAGAGAGAACATAATGATAGAGAACATAATGAGAGAGAGAGAACATAATGATAGAGAACGTAATGAGAGAGAGAGAACATAATGATAGAGAACATAATGAGAGAGAGAGAACATAATGATAGAGAACATAATGAGAGAGAGAACATAATGATAGAGAACATAATGAGAGAGAGAGAGAAAAAACATATTGAGAGAGAGAGAGAGAGAACAATGAGAGAGAGAGAATACAACCCATATTTATGTTGATTTATTTTCCCTTTTGTACTTTAACTATTTGCACATAACTACTAAACTGTAAATAGACATAATATGACATTTGAAATGTCTTTATTATGTTGGAACTTCTGTGTGTGTAATGTTTACTGTTAATTTTTATTGTTTATTTCACTTTTGTTTATTATCTAGTTCACTTGCTTTGGCAATGTTAACACATGTTTCCCATGCCAATAAAGCCATTAGAGAGAGAGAAAGAGAGAGGATATCAAGGAGGGAAAGCTAAAGATAGCGAGAGTACAGAAAGAAAGAGAAAATTAAAGCAATAGATGGAGAGAGAAGGACGTTCATCCTTCTCTACACAGTTTGGTCTGGCGCTAAGGCGTCCCCAGAGACAGTCTGTCCTTATCACCTTGGACCTTGATGGGAGTAGTAAAGGGGAGAGGAGAGGAGGTGAGGCATCGCTCCAATCGCTTTTCCTGAACCTCAGCAAACCTTTCAGACGAATGGGAATCCTGATACACCCTCAGTCACACCCTACACTTGACTTTCACTACAATGTACACTGTAAATTATACATGCACCTCACAGTATTGTCTGTACTCTGTACATACTAAAGGGATGTGCTTCAAGACTGCCTGCCAGACAGTGTGTTGAAGAATAACTTAGGAGGTGATGTCTCGTATTGATAGATTCTGTACTAAATGGGTAGATTCTGTAGTAAAATGCCAGATGTCTTTCTCTGGTTGGGTTGAATCCAATGCATTGGTTTCACTGTCTGCATCTCCCCCTCTGTGTGGCAGCACTGAGAAACACCTCACAGGGCTTCACCATACATAATGTAAGAAATTAGATATGCAGGATGCCCTCCTCAGAAGATAGCCTTCTGAGGATGTTTTTTCCCCACTGTAGATATAGATTCATCAGTATACTGTATCTCTATTTTTGAGTTGACACTGGAGGACCTGATAAAGGACCACAACAACCAGTGGATTTTCCTCTGCCAATCCCCATTCCCAGTCAGTTCCCATCAACCCCCTCACGTACTGTACTGCCTACCCCCATTCAATTCCCCTTTGGTTGTACCTTTCCTTTGTGATGTACAATGTCTCTGTACTCTGTATTTCTGTACTTGAGCTTGGATGACTCGGGGACAGTGTATTTGGAGGGAGGCTAACTTTAAGGCCGTCCCAGTGGGGATAGGGTGTTTATGTGGTGCGGAGAAGGGATCTGTAGCTTCAACCTCCATTTGAACGGACCTGGCCTGGGCCAAGAAATGTATGCTTTAGTTGTTTGTTGAACCAGGACTGTTCTCTCATTGAACAGGCAATTCTTGAGCTACCCAAGAAGTGTTGTGTGAAAACAAACAGACAAAAAAATAGATTTGTACAGAAGTTGTGTATAGTTTTCTCTGTGCGGTACAGAAACTCCCTGTCTGAATGTGTGTGGTTGTGGCTCCCATCTTGGCTCTTATACACTGGGGTGCAACCAGTGGTGGCAGGCACACTGACAAGGTGATGAGGTATTCTGAGCCACCAGTGGAATCTGGTCCACATACAAACACACACACACACACTTGCACACACAGACGGACATAGACACACAGGCGGACGAACACACACAAAACACCCTCTGGCAATGTTCTCACATGACGGAGATGAAAATAGACCTGCATTCAGTTCAGCCAGTCCTAGTTATTCAGTTTACCATCAGTGACTCAATATGCTCCCACAAAATATACAGACGCAATCTACAGCCTACACTCTGTATACCAGGGCTCTCCAACCCTGTTCCTGGAGTTACCCTCGTGTCGCTTTTCACTCCAACCCCAGTTGTAACAAACCTGATTCAGCTTATCAATCAGATAATTATTACAATCAGGTGTGCTAGATTAGGGTTGGAGTGAAAACCTACAGGACAGTAGTCACCAGGAACAGGGTTGGAGAGACCCATTTTAGACTACAGGACAGTAGTCTCCAGGAACAGGGTTGGAGAGCCCTGTTTTAGACTACAGGACAGTAGTCTCCAGGAACAGAGTTGGAGAGCCCTGTTTTAGACTACAGGACAGTAGTCTCCAGGAACAGGGTTGGAGAGCCCTGTTTTAGACTACAGGACAGTAGTCTCCAGGAACAGGGTTGGAGAGCCCTGTTTTAGACTACAGGACAGTAGTCTCCAGGAACAGGGTTGGAGAGCCCTGTTTTAGACTACAGGACAGTAGTCTCCAGGAACAGAGTTGGAGAGCCCTGTTTTAGACTACAGGACAGTAGTCTCCAGGAACAGGGTTGGAGAGCCCTGTTTTAGACTACAGGACAGTAGTCTCCAGGAACAGGGTTGGAGAGCCCTGTTTTAGACTACAGGACAGTAGTCTCCAGGAACAGGGTTGGAGAGCCCTGTTTTAGACTACAGGACAGTAGTCTCCAGGAACAGGGTTGGAGAGCCCTGCTATACAGAATGTGATTGTCAAAATGTTTCTGTGAGATTTATTTTGCTTTCCTGTAAGCTGTCCACAAATCTACAGTGTGTTGCTGATATGACAAACAACTAAACCTTGGACTTGACTTTTCCTACAAGCACTGACTTTGCTGATAACTTCATTATTGAGGAAAAATGTGCTTATGTGATATGTGGCTGTATCACCTAGCTATCTTAAGATGCATGCACTAACTGTAAGTTGCTCTTGATAAGAGCGTCTGCCTATTGTCTGAAATGTAAATGACAAGGCAGTGAGAAGTTACAAGTGAATCCTGTTATTTTACTGAGAGACAGTGACAATACGCCCCCGCACATACACAGCGCAAGAAGTGTGTTTCACACCTTCACTCTCCTCCCAACCACCTGTATGCCGGTCACAGGATGCAAACCGCCAACCTGAACCTGCCCACCTCACACACACACACACTCACTCAAAGTCACTGAAGTAGAACACACGCCACACTTGATACAATAATATCCTCCTTAAGGCGTATTGTCAAAGCTCAATCTTGCTCCACAAATCTATGGTGTGTTGCTGATGACAAAAAAACAAAAACATTGCACTTGAGTTTTCCAACACACCAACTAGGGCTGTGGCGGTCATGCAATTCTGTCAGCTGGTTATCGTCATGCAAAAGACTGCCGGTCTCAAGGTGATTGACCATTAATTAACATAAACATGTTTAGCATCTCAAGGCTCCACTCATACAAGCAGCATACAATCCTCTGATGCATGCTATTGGAACATCTACATTTTAAAAAAGTCTAATAAGTCAATTGAATATACACCATCACAATAAATTCATTCTTTATTTTCGTCAGGTCTAAAGAAACATTATGATATGAAGAAAATGTATTTCAGAAGAATAGAATATGAGTTGTCCTACTGTATGTTAACTGGTTATGTACCATACCATAGGCTGTAGGCTTGTTCATTTAGCAGACAAGACATGCTTATAAACCCCGTGCCATTATTTTATATTATATAATTTTATAGTAAGAAGAATATATTTGGACAGCTGAATAAAATAGAATGGATATATTTCCCATTCCGGAGTGAGAGTGTGTGCATATGAAGTGGCAATGTTGAGCGTAAAAGGGATCATTTGAAACAGGTCCTATATGCTAGATTAAGAGTTATTTGGCATCTTTAGTTGTGAATGATACAAACCTTAGAATGCATTAGAAATCAAAATATATACTGTATGGGCTGCATGATGTGACTACAGGCTATTGATGATTTCAGAAAATCGCAAAAAAAAGCTTGCTCTCTGTTCCTTACCTCAGGCTGCACACACTGTTCTCTCATCAATATATTATATTTTCACCTATCAGTTTAATCTTGTCTTTACTAATATGTCAAATTAGTTTAGATTTATACTGAAGAAAAATATAAACAGAACATGTAAAGTGTTGTTCCCATGTTTCATGAGCTGAAATTAAAGATCCCAGAAATGTTCCATAATCACAAAAAGCATATTTCTCTCAAATGTTGTGCACAAATTTGTTTACATCCCCATTAGTGTGCATTTCTCATTTGCCAAGATAACCCATCCACCTGACAGGTGTGGCATATCAAGAAGCTGGTTAAACAGAATGATCATTACACAGGTGCACCTTGTGCTGGGGACAATAGAAGGCCACTCTAAAATGTGCAGTTTAGTCACACAACACAATGCCACAGATGTCTCAAGTTTTGAGGAGTGTTCAATTGGCATGCTGACTGCAGAAATGTTCACCAGAGCTGTTGCCAGAGAATTGAATGAATGAAGCTGCCTCCAACATCGTTTTAGAGAATTTGGCAGTATGTCCAACCGACCTCACAACCGCAGACCGCGTGTAACCACAGCAGCCCAGGACCTCCAAATCTGGCGTCTTCACCTGCGGGATCGTTTGAGACCAGCCTCCCGGACAGCTGATTAAACTGAGGAATATGAGGACACTAGAGCCGTGAGTACCAGGCCATTAGGACCTGATAGAGGGACAATAGAGCCCTGAGTACCAGGCCACTGGAACCTGATGGAGGGGCAGTAGAGCCCTGAGTACCAGGCCATTAGGACCTGATGATTGTTAGCAAGTTGAGTAGGCTACTACAAAGGCATGTCCAGAGTGCATTAGCGGAGATTACCGTGACTCAAAGGTCATGTAGAATTTTACTGTGGTCTTGTCTCTTGACTGCCAGTGTGGCGGTAATACGATCGTCGTAACAGCACTAGCACCGACTTTGCTGATAACTTCATTATTGAGGAAAAATGTGCTTATGACAACTGTGATATGTGGCTGTATCACCTAGCTATCAAAAGATGCATGCACTAACTAACTGTAAGTTGCTCTTGATAAGAGTGTCTGCTTATTGTCTGAAATGTAAATGACAAGGCAGTGAGAAGTTACAAGTGAATCCTGTTATTTTACTGAGAGACAGTGACAATACGGCTCCGTACATACACAGCATTTTAATGAGTTTTAATGAGCAGGCTTTCTTTCATGATTTGTTTTATTTTGACTGGAGCAAGATTGAGCTTTGACAATACGCCTTAAGGAGGATATTATTGTGTCAAGTGTGGCGTGTGTTCTACTTCAGTGACTTTGAGTGAGTGAGTGAGTGTGTGTGTGTGTGTGTGTGTGTGTATGTGTGTGTGTGTGGGCAGGTTCAGGTTGGCGGTTTGCATCCTGTGACCGGCATACAGGTGGTTGGGAGGAGAGTGAAGGTGTGAAACACACTTCTTGCGGAGGCGTAATTGTCTCTGTCTCTCAGTAAAATAACAGGATTCACTTGTAACTTCTCACTGCCTTGTCATTTACATTTCAGACAATAAGCAGATGCTCTTATCAAGATCAACTTACAGCTAGTTAGTGCATGCATCTTAAGATAGCTAGGTGATACAGCCTCATATCACAGTCGTCGTAAGCACATTTTTCCTCAATAATGAAGTTGAGCAAAGTCAGTGCTTGTAGGAAAAGTCAAGTGCAAGGTTTAGTTGTTTGTGATATCAGCAACACACTGTAGATTTGTGGACAGCTTACAGGAAAGCAAAATAAATCTCACAGAAACATTTTGACAATCACATTCTGTATTTTTTTTATTTTATTTCACCTTTATTTAACCAGGTAGGCTAGTTGACAACAAGTTCTCATTTGCAACTGCGACCTGGCCAAGATAAAGCAAAGCAGTGTGACACAGACAACAACACAAAGTTACACATGGAGTAAACAATAAACAAGCCAATAACACAATAAACAAGTCAATGACACTGTAGAAAAAAAAGGCATGAGGAGGTAGGCAATAAATAGGCCATATGTGCGAATAATTACAATTTAGCAGATTAACACTGGAGTGATAAATGAGCAGATGATGATGTGCAAGTAGAGATACTGGTGTGCAAAAGAGTAGAAAAGTAAATAAAATAAAAACAGTATGGGGATGTGGTAGGTAGATTGGGTGGGCTATTTATAGATGGACTATGTACAGCTGCAGCGATCGGTTAGCTGCTCAGATAGTTGATGTTTAAAGTTGGTGAGGGAAATTAAAGTCTCCAACTTCAGCTATTTTTGCAATTCGTTCCAGTCACTGGCAGCAGAGAACTGGAAGGAAAGGCGGCCAAATGAGGTGTTGGCTTTGGGGATGATAAGTGATTTATACCTGCTGGAACGTGTGCTACGGGTGGGTGTTGTTATCGTGACCAGTGAACTGAGATAAGACGGAGCTTTACCTAGCATAGACTTATAGATGACCTGGAGCCAGTGGGTCTGGCAACGAATATGTAGCGAGGGCCAACCGACTACAGCATACAGGTCGCAGTGGTGGGTGGTATAAGGTGATTTGGTAACACAACGGATGGCACTGTGATAGACTGCATCCAGTTTGCTGATTGAGGGTTGGAAGCTATTTTGTAGATTACATCGCAGAAGTCGAGGATCGGTAGGATAGTCAGTTTTACGAGGGTAAGTTTGGCGGCGTGAGTGAAGGAGCCGATTCTAGATTTGATTTTGTATTGAAGATGTTTAATATTAGTCTGGAAGGAGAGTTTACAGTCTAGCCAGAGACCTAGGTATTTATAGTTGTCCACATATTCTAGGTCGGAACCGTCCAGGGTGGTGATGCTAGTCGGGACGGGCGGGTGCGGGCAGCGAACGGTTGAAAAGCATGCAAGCTCGTTTGGAGGTTAGTTAGCACAGTGTCCAAGGAAGGGCCAGAATTATACAGAATGGTGTCGTCTGCGTAGAGGTGGATCAGGGAATCGCCCGCAGCAAGAGCAACATCATTGATATATACAGAGAAAAGAGTCTGCCCGAGAATTGAACCCTGTGGTATCCCCATAGAGACTGCCAGAGGTCTGGACAACATGCTATCCGATTTGACACACTGAACTCTGTCTGAACCAGGCATGAACCAGGCGAGGCAGTCATTAGAAAAACCAAGGCTATTGAGTCTGCCGATAAGAATACGGTGATAGACAGAGTCGAAAGCCTTGACCAAGTCGATGAAGACGGCTGCACAGTACTGTCTTTTATCGATGGCGGTTATGATATCATTTAGTACCTTGAGCGTGGCTGAGGTGCACCCGTGACCGGCTCGGAAGCCAGATTGCACAGCGGAGAAGGTACGGTGGGATTCGAGATGGTCAGTGATTTGTTTATTAACTTGGCTTTCGAAGACTTTAGATAGGCAGGGCAGGATGGATATAGATCTGTAACAGTTTGGGTCTAGGGTGTCACCCCTTTTGAAGAGGGGATCACCGCGGCAGCTTTCAAATCTTTAGGGATCTCGGACAATACGAAAGAGAGGTTGAAAAGGCTAGTAATAGGGGTTGCAACAATGGTGGCGGATAGTTTTAGAAAGAGAGGGTCCAGATTGTCTAGCCCAGCTGATTTGTACGGGTCCAGGTTTTACAGCTCTTTCAGAACATCTGCTGTCTGGATTTGGGTGAAGGAGAAGCTGGGGAGGCTTGGGCGAGTAGCTGCGGGGGAGGCGGAGCTGTTGGCCCGGATTGGAGTAGCCAGGAGGATGCCATGGCCAGCCGTTGAGAAATGCTTATTGAAACTTTTGATTATCATGGATTTATCAGTGGTGACCGTGTTACCTAGCCTCAGTGCAGTGGGCAGCTGGGAGGAGGTGCAGCAGAGCTCTCCAACCCTGTTCCTGGAGAGCTACGGTCCTGTAGGTTTTCACTCCAACCCTAATCTAGCACACCGGATTGTAATAATTATCTGGTTGATAAGCTGAATCAGGTTTGTTACAACTGGGGTTGGAGTGAAAAGCGACAAGAGGGTAACTCCAGGAACAGGGTTGGAGACCCCTGGTATACAGAGTGTAGGCTGTAGATTGCGTCTGTATATTTTGTGGGAGCATATTGAGTCACTGATGGTAAACTGAATAACTAGGACTGGCTGAACTGAATGCAGGTCTATTTTCATCTCCATCATGTGAGAACATTGCCAGAGGGTGTTTTTTGTGTGTGTGAGTGTGTGTGTGAGACTGTCTTTGTGCGTGTGTGTGGCTCAGAATACCTTATCACCTTGTCAGCGTGCCTGCCACCAATGGTTGCAACCCAGTGTGTAAGAGCCTAGATGAGAGCCAGATGCCTGTCTGGAACCACCACACAAACACACACACATATGCAGTCAGACATGGGAAAACGGCTAGTTATGGCTGAAAGAAAATCTCAGTGCCAGGACACGGCTCATTATAGACCGGGCAGGAGCTACTAATTCTGTGCCAGCAGGGATTTTCTATACCGCACAGAGAAAACTATACACAACTTCTGTACAAATCTTTTTTTTTTGTCTGTTTGTTTTCACACAGTCCTGGTTAAACAAACAAATAAAGCACCATGTCTGCCTTGTGCATACATTTCTTGACCCAGGCCAGGTCCGTTCAGAATGAGGTTGAAGCTACAGATCCCCTCTCCGCACCACATAAACACCCTATTCTCACTGGGACGGCCAGAAGCTTCTAAAGCCATGACATAATTTTTGGGAATTTTCCAAGCTGTTTAAAGGCACAGTCAACTTCGTGTATGTAAACTTCTGACCCACTGGAATTGTGATACAGTGAATTATAAGTGAAATAATCTGTCTGTAAACAATTGTTGGAAAAATGACTTGTGTCATGCACAAAGTAGATGTCCTAACCGACTTGCCAAAACTATAGTTTGTTAACAAGAAATTTGTGGAGCGGTTGAAAAACAAGTTTTAATGACTCCAACCTGAGTGTATGTAAACTTCCGACTTCAACTGTATTTGCACCTGTGATAGACAATGCTGCGAACATGAAGGCTGCTTGGTCTAAAGTGGAGGAGTCCTACCCTCACATCACACCCATTGGCTGTGCTGCTCATGCATTGAATCTGCTCCTCGAGGACATAATGGCACTGAAAACAATGGATACACTCTACAAGATAGCCAAGGAAATGGTTAGGTATGTGAAGGGTCATCAAGTTATAGCAGCGATCTACCTCACCAAGCAAAGTGGGAAGAATAAGGGCACCATATTGAAGCTGCCCAGCAACACCCGTTGGGGTGGTGTTGTCATCATGTTTGACAGTCTCCAGGAGGGGAAGGAGTCTCTCCAAGAAATGGCCATATCACAGTCTGCCGATATTGACAGCCCCATCAAGAGGATCCTCCTGGATGTTGTATTTTGGGAGAGAGTGGTAAGCAGCCTGAAACTCCTGAAACCTATAGCAGTAGCCATTGCACGGATTGAGGGAGACAATGCCATCCTGTCTGATGTTCAGACTCTGCTTGCAGATTTTAGAGAAGAAATCCGCACTGCCCTGCTGTCACGCCCTGACCTTAGAGAGCCTTTTTATTCTCTATTTGGTTAGGTCAGGGTGTGACTAGGGTGGGCAATCTATGTTTTCTATTTCTTTGTTGGCCGGGTATGGTTCCCAATCAGAGGCAGCTGTCTATTGTTGTCTCTGATTGGGGATCATACTTAGGCAGCCTTTTCCCACCTGTAGTTTGTGGGATCTTGTTTTGGTACTGTGCTGTTTAGCAATACTAAACTTTATGTTTCTTTTATATTTGTTTTTTCTGCGTTCTTTGAAATAAAGAAAGATGTACGCCTACCACTCTGCGCCTTGGTCCACTCATTCCATCGACGAACGTAACATCTGCCCACTTCACTGTTGTTCCAAGCAGAGGAAACTGCAGTTCTGAAATACATCAAAAAGCGTGAAGACTTCTGCCTGAAGCTCATATACGTCGCAGTGTACATGTTGGACCCAAAGTATGCTGGCAAGAGTATCCTGTCTGGTGCAGAGATCAACAAGGCCTATGGTGTCATCACTACTGTGTCTCGCCACCTTGGCCTGGATGAGGACAAGGTTCTTGGCAGTCTGGCGAAGTACACTTCCAAGCAAGGGCTTTGGGATGGAGATGCAATATGGCAGTGATGCCAACATATCTCATCAGCCACCTGGTGGAAGGGACTTTGTGGATCTGAGGCTCTTTCCCCTGTTGCCTCCATCATCCTCCAAATTCCACCAACATCAGCCGCCTCAGAGTGCAACTGGTCCTTGTTTTGGAACACACAAAGCACACAACATGCTTACCAATTCAAGGGTTGAAAAATTGGTGGCCATCCAGGTAAATTTGAGGCTTTTGGAGCCTGACAATGAGCCATCCTCAACAGGGTTGGAAAGTGACAGTGAAGATGAGGCCACAGTGTCTGATGTTCAAGAGGTGGAGAGGTGGACATAGATGTCCAGGGAGAAGACAGAGAAGACATGGAAGACATGGAAGCCTGAGAGGAAGACAACCAAAGCTTTAGTTTTCATTTTACTGATGTATGTTGAAAACGATTTTGGGAGATGCGATGGATCATTGGGGATCATTCAATATTCCCTTTCTTTTGCTGTTCAGTGAAATCATCCCATGTGAAGAGTCAACTCATTTAATTAAAGTTTCTATTGGAAGGATTTAATAATTTGCAATTATGTCTACTTATGATAAAGTAAAAGGTTTATGTTTGTCTCCATATGATATGGTGAATATATCCAATGCAAAAACATCTACATTAATTTGCATACATTTCTGTTAATTCCCATATATTTCCATTAATTCCCACAGAAAGTTTCCACCTCTGAATATTCCCCAAAATGTGCAAACCTAGTTTGTACCATGTTTTGCGCTGCTGCCATGTTGTTTCTACCATGTTGTTGTCATGTGTTGCTGCCATGCTATGTTGTTGTCTTAGGTCTCTCTTTATGTAGTGTTGTGTTGTCTCTCTTGTCGTGATGTGTGTTTTGTCCTATATTTTAATTGAATTGATTTGTAATTTTAATCCTAGTCCCGGTCCCCACAGGAGGCCTTTTGGTAGACCGTCGTTGTAAATAAGAATTTGTTCTTTAACAGACTTGCCTAGTTAAATATTTAAACATTTGAATATGTTTTTGCGCAAATACCTGTATCGCAGAATCAAGTTATTTAATGTATTTTTTTGTTTTTATGAGCGTTTATGTCCACTTGTTCTCATGTTGTATTTTTGGTCACGTCTCGTTCGCCAACTCTGTGCTGTGCACCTTCCAAATTACACCAGAGATCTGTATATAATGACGAGATGCTCATGTCTCCTCCCTAACAATGGGAGTCATCCCAAAGGCGGGAAGGCAGGCGACACATTTAGGTTCAAAATAAGCGCATAGAAACACATTGGGCTTATTTTGAACAGATTCTGCCTATTTTCGCATTGTTACAACACTATATAGACATAATATGACATTTGAAATGTCTTTATTCTTTTGGAACTTCTGGGAGTGTAATGTTTACTGTTCATTTGTATTGTTTATTTCACTTATGTTTATTATCTACTTCACTTGCTTTGGCAGTGTTAACATATGTTTCCCATGCCAATAAAGACCTTAAAATGAATTGAAATTGAGTGAAGCGTCTCACTTCGCTTCTTTCTCCCAAGCCCCTCCCCCTACCACTCACAACAACAAAGATGAGAGAGCACGTCTTCCTCTCCGACAAACTGTTTCAACTTGCTACTTGCATTAGACGTTTGGTCCAACAGAATCGGCTCATATGGACACCGAAACACATGGAGACATTATTTTACTGTAATAGAGGAGAAGTTAACCTTTCAAACCATACCCTGTTTGTTTCAACTCCTCAAATTCCGAGCAGAGCAGACACTACTAAAACGGATGTGTAAATTATCATTAATTCTGGAAAATGTATGGTTAGTTTTGTCGCGCGTGCTTTACGGTACCAAGTAAAGCTATCAGCATTTTAGTCAAATAAAGATTGTTATACTAGCTGTTTGGATGACTGTGTTTTATAAGTGTAAAACAATTATATAAGCAATTGGCAACTAGTTCTCATTCTGAGAAATAAGGTAGGCCACTTGATTTCAATACCTGAACAAAGTGGACAGGCAAGCATGCTGTTCAAACGGTTGGAGACAGGTCATAACAATTCAACCTTTTTGCCTTGTTAGCTGAATTCAGAGCTTGTGAAATTACACCTATATCCAAACTGTCTAAACTTGAAAAATAAAAAGTAGCTGGCTACTCACTAGCACGTTGGCTTGTGCTTTAGAGAATGTTTATGAGACTGGTGTTAATTTTCTATAATGCCTGCTACATTATTAGTGAATGTGCATTATGCATGGTTCTGGTTACATTTGTAACAAAAATGGCATTTTTAAAGACAGACCTGAAAGCCAGATACAATGAAATGCAGTGTATTTGACCTGTAATTGTACAACAAAGCTCATTTAGAGAAAACCTTTTAAAAATGGAGATATACAGTACCAGTCAAAAGTTTGGACACACCGACTCATTCAAGGGTTTTTCTTTATTTTGACTATATTCTACATTGTAGAATAATAGTGAAGACATCAAAACTATGAAATAACACATATGGAATCATGTAGTAACCAAAAAAAGAGTTAAACAAATCAAAATATATTTGAGATTTGAGATTCTTCAAAGTAGCCACCCTTTGCCTTGATGACAGTTTTGCACACTCTTGGCATTCGCTCAACCAGTTTATGAGGTATGCTATGCTTTATCTTAGCCAGGTCGCAGTTGTAAATGAGAACTTGTTCTCAACTGGCCTAGCTGGTTAAATAAAGGTTAAATAAAAAAAGTATATATACTTTGTTGAAGCACCTTTGGCAGCAATTAAGGCCTCGAGTCTTCTTGGGTATGACACTACAATCTGGCACACCTGTATTTTGGGAGTTTCTCCCATTCTTCTCTGCAGATCCTCTCAAGCTCCGTCAGGTTGGATGGGGAGCGTTGCTGCACAGCTATTTTGTATTTGTATTTATTGTGGATCCCCATTAGCTACTCTTCCTGGGGTCTGAAAAATTAAGTCAGTTCTACAATTTTAAAACCATTTGAATACATTCATAACAAATTTCACAACACACTAAGTGTGTTCCCTCAGGCCCCTACTCTGCTACCACATATCTACAACACACTGTGTTCCCTCAGGGCCCTACTCTGCTACCACATATCTACAACACACTGTGTTCCCTCAGGGCCCTACTCTGCTACCACATATCTACAACACACTAAGTGTGTTCCCTCAGGCCCCTACTCTGCTACCACATATCTACAACACACTAAGTGTGTTCCCTCAGGCCCCTACTCTGCTACCACATATCTACAACACACTAAGTGTGTTCCCTCAGGCCTCTACTCTGCTACCACATATCTACAACACACTAAGTGTGTTCCCTCAGGCCTCTACTCTGCTACCACATATCTACAACACACTAAGTGTGTTCCCTCAGGCCCCTACTCTGCTACCACATATCTACAACACAAAATACATGTGTACGTGTGTGTATAGTGTGTATGTTATCATGTGTGTGCATGCATGTGTCTGTGCCTATGTTTGTGTTGCTTCACAGTCCTCGTTGTTCCATATTTTTATCTGTTTTTTAAATCTGATTCTACTGGCTGCATCAGTTACCTGATGTGAAAAGGAGTTCCATCTAGTCATGACTCTATGTAGTACTGTGCACCTCCCATAGTCTGTTTTGGACTTGGGGACTGTGAAGAGACCTCTGGTGGTATGTCTTGTGGGGTATCTGTGTCTGAGCTGTGCTCGTCATTTAAACAGACAGCTCGGTGCTCTCTCATTGACATTGTTTTCTCATTGTTTTCTATCTGTGTACATGCAAGGGCCAGCTGGGCTGCCCTGTTCTGAGCCAATTGCAATTTTCTTAAGTCTGTCTTTGTGGCACCTGACTACACGACTGAACAGTATTCCAGGTGTGACAAAACTAGAGCCTGTAGGACCTGCCTTGTTGATAGTGCTATTAAGGTAGAGCAGGGCTTTATTATTGACAGACTTCTCCTCATCTTAGCTACTGTTGTATCAAAATGTTTTGACCATGACAGTTTACAATCCAGGGTTACTCCAAGCAGTTTAGTCACCTCAACTTGCTCAATTTCCACATGATTTATTACATGTTTTAGTTGAGGTTTAGGGTTTAGTGTATGATTTGTACCAAATACAATGCTTTTATTTGGGACAAAGCATTCCGAAACTAACTTGAGCTCTTTGTTAAGTGTTGCAGTCATTTCAGTCACTGTAGCAGCTGATGTGTATAGTGTTGAGTCATCCGCATACATAGACAAACTGGCTTTACTCAAAGCCATTGGCATGTCGTTAGTAAAGATTGAAAAAATTAAGGGGCCTAGACAGATGCCTGGGAGAATTCCTGATTCTACATTGTTAATATTGTAGAAGCTTCCATTAAAGGACACCCTATATGTATGTTCTGTTAGACAGGTAACTCTGTTATCCACAATACAGCAGGGGGTGTAAAGTCATAACACATGCGTTTTTCCAGCAACAGACTAAGGTCGATAATGTCAAAAGCCACACAGAAGTCTAACAAAACAGCCCCCGCAATCTTTTTTATCATCAATTTCTCTCAGCCAATCATCAGTCAAATGCTGTGCTTGTTGAATGTCTTTCCCTATAACTGCAATAGCATCGAATAGTCCCCGCGATATGCAACTGTTCAGGGAAGTCAGGAACCAATACACGCAGTCAGTCAGGAAAGCTAAGGCCAGCTTCTTCAGGCAGAAGTTTGCATCCTGTAGCTCCAACTCCAAAAAGTTCTGGGACACTGTGAAGTCCATGGAGAACAAGAGCACCTCCTCCCAGCTGCCCACTGCACTGAGGCTAGGTAACACGGTCACCACCGATAAATCCATGATTATCGAAAACATCAACAAGCATTTCTCAACGGCTGGCCATGCCTTCCGCCTGGCTACTCCAACCTCGGCCAACAGCTCCACCCCCCCCCCCCCCCCCCCCCCGCAGCTACTCGCCCAAGCCTCTCCAGGTTCTCCTTTACCCAAATCCAGATAGCAGATGTTCTGAAAGAGCTGCAAAACCTGGACCCGTACAAATCAGCTGGGCTTGACAATCTGGACCCTCTATTTCTGAAACTATCCGCCGCCATTGTCGCAACCCCTATTACCAGCCTGTTCAACCTCTCTTTCATATCGTCTGATATCCCCAAGCTGCCGCAGTCATCCCCCTCTTCAAAGGGGGAGACACCCTGGACCCAAACTGTTACAGATATCCATCCTGCCCTGCCTATCTAAGGTCTTTGAAAGCCAAGTCAACAAACAGGTCACTGACCATCTCGAATCCCACCGTACCTTCTCCGCTGTGCAATCTGGTTTCCGAGCCGGTCACGGGTGCACCTCAGCCACGCTCAAGGTACTAAGCGATATCATAACCGCCATCGATAAAAGACAGTACTGTGCAGCCGTCTTCATCGACCTTGCCAAGGCTTTTGACTCTGTCAATCACCATATTCTTATCGGCAGACTCAGTAGCCTCGGTTTTTCGGGTGACTGCCTTGCCTGGTTCACCAATTACTTTGCAGACAGAGTTCAGTGTGTCAAATCGGAGGGCATGCTGTCCGGTCCTCTGGCAGTCTCTATGGGGGTGCCACAGGGTTCAATTCTCGGGCCGACTCTTTTCTCTGTATATATCAATGATGTTGCTCTTGCTGCGGGCGATTCCCTGATCCACCTCTACGCAGACGACACCATTCTATATACTTCCGGCCCGTCCTTGGACACTGTGCTATCTAACCTCCAAACGAGCTTCAATGCCATACAACACTCCTCCCGTGGCCTCCAACTGCTCTTAAACGCTAGTAAAACCAAATGCATGCTTTTCAACCGTTCGCTGCCTGCACCCGCACGCCCGACCAGCATCACCACCCTGGATGGTTCCGACCTTGAATATGTGGACATCTATAAGTACCTAGGTGTCTGGCTAGACTGTAAACTCTCCTTCCAGACTCATATCAAACATCTCCAATCTCCAATCAAATCAAGAGTCGGCTTTCTATTCCGCAACAAAGCCTCCTTCACTCATGCCGCCAAACTTACCCTAGTAAAACTGACTATCCTACCGATCCTCGACTTTGGCGATGTCATCTACAAAATTGCTTCCAACACTCTACTCAGCAAACTGGATGCAGTTTATCACAGTGCCATACGTTTTGTCACTAAAGCACCTTATACCACCCACCACTGCGACTTGTATGCTCTAGTCGGCTGGCCCTCGCTACATATTCGTCGCCAGACCCACTGGCTCCAGGTCATCTACAAGTCCATGCTAGGTAAAGCTCCGCCTTATCTCAGTTCATTGGTCACGATGGCAACACCCATCCGTAGCACGCGCTCCAGCAGGTGTATCTCACTGATCATCCCTAAAGCCAACACCTCATTTGGCCGCCTTTCGTTCCAGTACTCTGCTGCCTGTGACTGGAACGAATTGCAAAAATCGCTGAAGTTGGAGACTTTTATCTCCCTCACCAACTTCAAACATCTGCTATCTGAGCAGCTAACCGATTGCTGCAGCTGTACATAGTCTATTGGTAAATAGCCCACCCATTTTCACCTACCTCATCCCCATACTGTTTTTATTTATTTACTTTTCTGCTCTTTTGCACACCAATATCTCTACCTGTACATGTCCATCTGATCATTTATCACTCCAGTGTTAATCTGCAAAATTGTAATTATTCGCCTACCTCCTCATGCCTTTTGCACACAATGTATATAGACTCCCCTTTTTTTCTACTGTGTTATTGACTTGTTAATTGTTTACTCCATGTGTAACTCTGTGTTGTCTGTTCACACTGCTATGCTTTATCTTGGCCAGGTCGCAGTTGCAAATGAGAACTTGTTCTCAACTAGCCTACCTGGTTAAATAAAGGTGAAAAAAAATAAAAAAATAATAAGCGTGCGGAAAGTCTGTTGTCAATTTGTTTACTGTAAAATAGCATTGTATCTGGCCAATACAATTTTTCCCAAAACTTTACTCCGGGTTGGTAACGGGCTGATTGGTCGACTATTTGAGCCAGTAAAGGGGGCTTTACTATTCTCATGTAGCTGAATGGCTTTTTCTTCCCTCCAGGCCTGAGGGCACACACTTTCTAGTACTTAAGTTGAATATATGGCCAATAGGAGTGGCGATATCGTCCGCTATTATCCTCAGTCATTTTTCATCCAAGTTGTCAGACCCCGGTGGCTTGTCATTGTTGATAGACAACAATTATTTTTTCAGCTCTTCCACACTAACTTTACCGAATTTAAAATTACAATTCTTGTTTAATCTTGCCAATGAAAAAATCATTAAAGTAGTTCAGTAACATTCATTAAAGTAACATCAGTTCGTTTTGTGATGAATGAGGTCTCTCCAGAGATGTTAGATTGGGTTCAAGTCCTGGCTCTGGCTGAGCCACTCAAAGACACTCAGAGATTTGTCCCCAAGCCACTCCTGCATTGTCTTGACTGTGAGCTTAGAGTTGTTGTCCTGTTGGAAGGTGAACCTTTGCCCCAGTCTGAGGTCCTGAGTGCTCTGGAGCAGGTTTTCATCAAGGAGCTCTCTGTACTTTGCTCCGTTCATCTTTCCCTCCATCCTGACTAGACTCCCAGTCCCTGCCGCCACCATGCTTCACCGTAGGGATGATGCCAGGTTTCCTCCAGATGTGACGCTTGGCATTCAGGCTAAAGAGTTCAATCTTGGTTTCATCAGACCAGAACATCTTGTTTGTCATGGTCTGAGAGTCCTTTAGGTGCCTTTTGGAAAACTTCAAGCATGCTGTCATGTGCGTTTTACTGAGGTCACTTTACCATAAAGGATTGATTGGTGGAGTGCTGCAGAGATAGTTGTCATTCTGGAAGGTTCTCCCATCTTCACAGAGGAACTCTGGAGCTCTGTCAGAGTGACCATGACCAAGGCCCTGGAGCTCTGTCACCTCCCTGACCAAGGCCCTTCTCTCCTGATTGCTCAGTTTGGCCGGTTGGCCAGCTCTAGGAAGTGTCTTGGTGGTTCCAAACTTCTTTAATTTAAGAATGATGGAGGCCAATGTGTTCTTGGGGACCTTCAATGCTGCAGACAGATCTGTGCCTCGACACAATCCTGTCTCGGAGCTCTACGGACAGTTCCTTCGACCTCATGACTTGGTTTATGCTCAGACATGCACTGTCAGCTGTGGGACCTTATGTAGACAGGTGTGTGCCTTTCCAAATCATGTCCAATCAATTGAATTTTATACAGGTGGACTGCAATCAAGTTCAAGGATGATCAATGGAAACAGGATGCACCTGAGCTCAATTTCGAGTCCCATAGCAAAAGGTCTGAATACTTATGTAAGTAAGGTATTTCTGTTTTTATAAAAAAAACTGTTTTGCTTCATCATTATGGGGTATTGTGTGTAGATTTGTCTATTTAATACATAACAAAATGTGGAAAAGGGAAGGGGTCTGAACACTTTCCGAATGCACTGTATATCTATAGTGTGGAAAATAGTCCTTAGAACTCTATCTTTCTGAGGAGGGCATCCTGCATATCTAATTTCTTACATTATGTATGGTGAAGCACTGTGAGGTGTTTCTCAGTGCTGCCACACAGAGGGGGAGATGCAGACAGTGAAACCAATGCATTGGATTCAACCCAACCAGAGAAAGACATCTGGCATTTTACTACAGAATCTACCCATTTAGTACAGAATCTATCAATACGAGACATCACCTCCTAAGTTATTCTTCAACACACTGTCTGGCAGGGAGTCTTGAAGCACATCCCTTTAGTATGTACAGAGTACAGACAATACTGTGAGGTGCATGTATAATTTATAATGTACAGTGTAGTGAAAGTCAAGCGTAGGGTGTATCAGGATTCCCTTTTGTAGGGTGTATCAGGATTCCCTTTTGTCTGAAAGGTTTGCTGAGGTGCAGGAAAAGCGATTGGAGCGACGCCTCCTCTCCTCTCCCCTTTACTACTCCCATCAACCCATCCAAGGTGATAAGGACAGACACTCTCTCTTTCTCTTTCTCTCGCTCTCTTTCTCTCCTCCATTAACAATCTTTCTGTGGTGCTCTAGCAGTTGTCTGTCATGTGATTCTGTCTATTTCACACCTATCCCCTTAGATTTTTCATCATGACTGTCCGCAAACCTACATCTAAACCTATATTCCTTCAAATTCCTATATGACATAAACATGTATGCATTGATACATTGATAAAACGTGTTGGCCTTTTCTACTATTGCTCATTCAATATTTGTTGAATCCATCTGTTTGCACCTTGCAACAAGGAAAATGTGTCACTTGCACAGAAGAAATGTGTTGAAAGTACGTGTTCCTGACATTAAAGCACCTCCTAAGTCCTGATGCATGCTGTTCCATACACTCGTATCTGTGCTGCAAGTACATCATATTCAATAGGCATTGTTTTTGGTTGAGTCATCAACTATTGACAATTCATGTTCACAGCATGACAGTTGTTTTGACATTGTGGTTGAATATTTGTGCTTCTCGGCACATCAGAACCCTCCCCCCACATGCCCGTAGAATGGGTGCTGCGTCAAGTCTAATGTTCGTCACTGTTTTTTGACCAATCAAGTCAATAAAGGCATGACTACTCCTCTGTTTCAATGCTCTTGAATTATACACTACCGTTCAAAAGTTTGGGGTCACTTAGAAATGTCCTTGTTTTTGAAAGAAAAGCACATTTCTTTGTCCATTAAATTAACATCAAATTGATCAGAAATACAGTGTAGACATTGTTAATGTTTTAAATGACTATTGTAGCTGGAAACAGCTGATTTTTTAAATGGAAAATCTACATAGGCGTACAGAGGCCCATTATCAGCAACCATCCTCTGTCCAGTGTCTGTGTTCTTTTGTCCATCTTAATCTTTTATTTTTATTGGCCAGTCTGAGATATGGCTTTTTCTTTGCAACTCTGCCTAGAAGGCCAACATCCCGGAGTTGCCTCTTCACTGTTGACGTTGAGACTGGTGTTTTGTGGGTACTATTTAATGAAGCTGCCAGTTGAGGACTTGTGAGGTGTCTGTTTCTCAAACTAGACACTCTAATGTATTTGTCCTCTTGCTCAGTTGTGCACCGGGGCCTTCCACTCCTCTTTCTATTCTGGTTAGAGCCCGTTTTCCCTGTTCTGTGAAGGGAGTAGTACACAGCGTTGTACGAGATCTTCAGTTTCTTGGCAATTTCTCACATGGAATGGCTTTAATTTCTCAGAACAAGAATAGACTGATGAGTTTCAAAAGAAAGGTTTTTGTTTCTGGCCATTTTGAGCCAGTAATCGAACCCACAAATGCTGATTCTGCAGATACTCAACTAGTCTAAAGTAGAACAGTTTTCAGCTTTACTAACATAATTGAAAAGGGGTTTTCTAATGATCAATTAGCTTTTTAGAATGATAAACTCAGATTAGCTAACATAACGTGCCATTGGAACACAGGAGTGATGGTTGCTGATAATGGGTGTCTGTACGCCTATGTAGATATTCCATTAAAAAAAACATCAGTTTCCAGCTACAATAGTCGTTTACAACATTAACATGGTCTACACTGTATTTCTGATCAAGTTGATGTTATTTTAATGGACAAAAAATGTGTTTTTCTTTCAAAAACAAGGACATTTCTAAGTGACCCAAAACTTTTGAATGGTAGTGTATTTAGACATTATGGCATGTCTACCTACAGGCTATGGTAAACATTTACTGTGATTTATCGAAATCGAGAGTCTGCGATTTCCCTGCCATCACGCACTATTGGAGCTCTACCCAAGCAAAGGCATTTGATTGGTTTGATGTGTTTATAATTTGTTTTAATGTATTTTTTATTGAACCTTTATTTAACGTGGCAAGTCAGTTAAGAACAAATTCTTATTTACAATGACGGCCTACCCCGGCCAAACCCGGACAACGCTGGGCCAATTGTGCGCCATTTACACCAGGCTTCCACCCCATTGTAGCTACTTTCTGCCATTGACTGCACCAGGCTTACGGATTATGTCCCAAGTCTGGGCATCCTGGCCCAGAATTGGCACAGCTCATGGCTACTGGGTTGGGGTTGAATAACTTTTCCATAGATCTGGCAACCGATCTGGCATGGCAAGGCATGATTAGTATAGCCTGGGATCAGATGGTAAGATGGGTCATTGTTGGGTCATACCCTGGGTCATTGGGTCATACCCTGGGTCATTGTTGTTTTCGGGGGTGCATTAATCCATGCATTTCATAGGTGGGCCTCCAGATAAGCCAAATCCCATGTTGTTTATCCCCATCCTCTATCATTCTCTATGGGACCTCCAGTTAAAGATAGGTCGTATTTGATATGAGAATGAGTCTCGGCACCACTGGGCAAAACAGCGACAAAGGCCTTGCAGACGAAGAGCCAGCATGAAGCCAGAGAACATGTCACTAGGAAAGAGGCATGTAAAACTCATCAAGCTCTTTGTGAGTGTGTGAGCGAAGAGAGTGAGAGATGAAACCTTGAGAAGCTTCATGCAGAGAGAGGAGTTAGGCACGCAGGCATGGAAACCCTACAGGAAGGAACACAGGCAGAGCTTGAGAGAATGAGCTGGGTCCTTGGAATGCACTTGTGGCTACGTGGTACATGCTGTCAGTCATTAACCAACCTGAGTAGGACTGTGAGGTTCCTCCTGGGAGCCAGCCGACCAGACTCTGTGACGTAGAGTCATGTGCTCTACGAACACCGAGGGGTCATTGAGGGGTGGCAGGTAGCCTAGTGGTTAGCCTAGAATTGAGAGGGAAAACCAGTCAAGTAAACAAACACAGGTCATCTTTGTTATGTTTGATCCCTTAGTCAGCATTTCCACCTCTTTTATTTGAATGTGGAAAGAACATGGTTGTCCTACTCCACTTCTCTTCACGGGTTCTTATTCTAAAAATACTTTTGTTACAAGAGTTATGGTGACTGTTGATAAGTTAGAGTAATAACCTCATGTCAATACAAAACAAAATTGCACTATCATTTCTTACTGTAAATAATGCCATTAACATGACCCAGGTTATCACACAACCTGGGTCACTTTTTTTTATACCAAAAGTGTTGGATCTGTGACACCCACTTGTATAGGTCATATCGTCACTAATACTGCAGAGCTTTGCTACAAAGCAATATCAGTTCCCATTGGCTGTAGTGACCATAACAAGTGTGGCAATAACAAGGCCTGAGTACCAAAGGCATGGCCTAAAGTTACATAAGAGATCATTCAAAATGTTTTTTTTCAGGACTATTTTGTTGAAGATGTAAAAAATGTACAGCCCCTGTCAAACGTTTGGACAAGAGTGTGCAAGGCTGTCATCAAGGCGAAGGGTGGCTGCTTTGAAGAATCTCAAACAAAAAATATTTTGATTTGTTTTACACTTTTTTTGGTTATTACATGATTCCATGTGTGTTATTTCATAGTTTTGATGTCTTCACTATTATTCTACAATGTAGAAAATATAAAAATAAAGAAAAGCCCTTGAATGAGTAAGTGTGTCCAAACTTTTGACTGGTACTGTATGTTGGTCTGATGTTTATGAGGAGAGTCCAGATGCAGCACTTGGAGTATTTGGAAAATTATTCCTGCAACAGTTGACAAACATGCAAAGAATTGTTAAAGCCTCCTGGATTGATGATGAATTGCTAAATTGTATAGTTGAAAGAAATTATACAAAAGAGGTTTCAAACAAGTCAGGCTATTCAGCTGATTGGTTGACATTCTGTCAATTGAGAAATGTTGTGAATAAACCTTTTTTTTAATAAGAAATTATATTACATAAATAAGATAAATCATATAAAAAATCATGGGGAAAAAAATCTTTTTTAGCACCACAAATTATATTATGGTCAGAAAACCCAATTCCTCTTCATTGTTCATTGAAGTTGGTGGGTCATTTATAACAAAACCTTTTGATATAGCCAATCATTTCAATGACAGTTTCACTGGTAAAGTGGACAAACTGAGAAGTGAAATGACAACATTGAAGAGTGAACCATCATATTTGTGTATTGAAGATCTAATAATGAAAGAGAAGGATTGCTGTTTTGAATTTGGTCAAGTTTGTGTGGAAGAGGTGGAAAAACCATTTTTATCCATCAGTAATGATAATACACCAGGTATAGTCAACCTATATGGGAAACTATTGAGAATGGTAGCAGACTGTATTGCCACCCCTATTTGCCATGCTTTTAACGAAAGCAAAAATGAGTGTGTGTGTCAAGAGATGTGGAAGGAAGCTAAAGTAATTCCACTACCTAAAAATAGTAAAACACCCTTTGCTGGCTCTAACAACCGACCAATCAGTTTGCTGCCTGTTTTTAGTAAACTGATGGAGAAAATTGTGTTTGAACAAATATAATGCTATTTTTCAAAGAACAAGATAACCACTGATTTTCAGCATGCAATATAGGGAAGGGCACTCAAGTTGTACTGCACTGACTCAGATGACTGATGATTGGTAAAAAAAAATGGATAATAAGATGATAGTTTAAGATGTATTGTTAGATTTCAGTGCAGCTTTTTATGTTATTGATTATAATTTGTTATTGTAAAAACTCACTTGTTATAGCTTTATATCACCTGTCATCACATGGTTGGAGAGTAACTTATCGAATAGAACCCAGAGAGTGTTCTTCAATGGAAGCTTCTCTAACATCAGATATGTACAGTGTGGTATTCCTCAGGGCAGTTGTCTTGGGCCGTTACTCTTCTCTATTCTTACAAATGATTTGCCACTTGTCATACAAGAAGCTAAAATGACTATGTATGCTGATGATTGCACACTCTACACATCAGCACCTGAAGCCAGGGAGTTCACTGAGTTAGTCAGTGTCAGAATGGGTAATTAACAATAAATTGGTCTTAAATGCATCTAAATCCAAAAGCATTGTATTTGGTTCAAAGCATTCTTTTAGACCTAAGCCTCAACTGGAGTTGTGCATAAAGGGTGACCATTGAACAAGTTGGAAGAAGCTGAACTCCTAGGAGTACCATTGGATGGTCAGTTATCATGGTCAAGTCATATTGACAAAGTTGTGAAGATGGGGAGAGGTATGTCTGTCACACCCTGATCTGTTTCACCTGTCCTTGTGATTGTCTCCACCCCCTCCAGGTGTCGCTTATTTTCGCTGTTGTATTTATCCCTGTGTTTCCTGTCTCTCTGTGCCAGTTCGTCTTGTATGTTTTTCAAGTCAACCAGGGTGTTTTCCCGTACTCCTGTTTCTATTCTCTTTTTGATAATCCTCACGGTTTTGACCCTTGCCTGTTTCTGGGCTCCGTACCCTCCTGCCTGACAATTCTGCCTGCCCTGACCTCGAGCCTGCCTGCCACTCTGTACCTCCTGGATTCTGAACTGGTTTTGACCTTTTGCCTGTCCACGACCATTCTCTTACCTACCCCTTTTGGATTGATTAATAAATATCAAAGACTCAAACCATCTGCATCCCGTGTCTGCATCTGGGTCTCGCCTTGTGCCCTTATAATGTCTGTTACAAAAAGATGGTTCTGATCTTGTCCCATCTTGATTACTGTTCAGCAATATGGTCAGGTGCAGCAAAGAAAGACCTAGCTGTCACGTTCTGACCATATTTCTTTTGTGTTTTCCTTGTTTTAGTATTGGTCAGGACGTGAGCTGGGTGGGCATTCTATGTTGTGTGTCTAGTTTGTCTATTTCTATGTTTGGCCTGATATGGTTCTCATTCAGAGGCAGGTGTTAGTCATTGTCTCTGATTGGGAACCATATTTAGGTAGCCCGTTTTGGTTTTGTAGGTGGTTGTTCCCTATCTTTGTGTTTTATGCACCAGAAAGGGCTGTTTCGGTTTTGCCACGTTTATTGTTTTGTAGTTTGTTGATGTTAAGTGTCTCTTATTAAAGAACCATGAACTTCAACCACGCTGCGTTTTGGTCCTCCTCTCCTTCCCAGGAAGAAAGCCAATACACTAGCAAAGTTGCAGCTGGCTCAAAACAAAGCAGCTCGTCTTGCCCTTAACTACACACACAGAACTAACAACAACATGCATGGTTAAGGGTTGAGAAGAAATTGAATTATTCCCTTCTAGTTTTTTTATAAAACATTTGTGTGTTGAAAATGCCTAACCTCTTGTATAATCTATTTGCATACACTTCAAACCGACAGACATACTCCAGCAGACATGCCACTATGAGTTTCTTCACTGTACCCAAACCAAAAACAGATTTAATGCGTTGTGCAGTTATGTATAGAGCTATGCCATCATGGAATGCTCTGCCACCAGAGGTTACTCAGGCAAAAAGCAAGTTTAGCTTTAAAAAACAGATAGAAAAACACATTTTCTCACAGTGCCTAATTTAACTTTACTATATATAAGAATCTGAATATGCGTATATGAATAGTGTGTAAATAGTATTTTAATTGTCTCTTAGTGTCTTTCTAATATATAACTCTTATTTAATTTTAATTTTATTGAATGTAATGTAATATCTTATGTCCTTGTCTATAGCTGTGGTGAAATCCTCCTCTCTCTCTCTCTCTCTCTCTCTTTCACTACCTCCCTGCCCTCGGTTTGAAATAAGACTACGGATCATAGCAATGTTTGATGTAACCGTGGAGAATAATGTGCCAATACTGAAGGATGTGAGACTGTGCCCTATGTGGCGGAGGTTACACCTGTCTTCTCACATTATTATTCTCCCACATTCATTTTCATGTTTGTGACTGTAACAAGACATGGTTTGGTCTTTGATGTGAGGGGATTAGTGTTTGTGAGCCTCGACAGCCCTGGGACAGATTATATAGTACAGTAGGAGGTAAATTAACAACCACTTGGTCATACTCGCATGCAGTCATACACCACCATGATTTTACCCTCCAATATGAAAACAAGCTTAGGTTAAAAATGCTATATCCTCCTACAACATGCTATATCCTCCTACAACATCCTCCTACAAGTATTTTTTTAACCTTTTACTTGGAATGCTCACAAAAAAATATATTGTCTCATACACTGGATAGGTGCAGTGAAATGGGTTATTTTACAGGGTCAGCCGTTGTAGTACGGCGCCCCTGGAGCAAATTAGGGTTAAATGCCTTGCTCAAGTGCACAGCGACAGACTGTTGTCGGCTCAGGTATTCGAACAGCGACCTTTTGTTTACTAGCCCAACCTCTAACCGCTAGGCTACCTGCCGCCAAACATGGTCTCTTTTCTAGTTTCTTGGTAAGAGCTCTCACAAGCCCCCACAGCACTGTCATACACATCCAATATATGACATATAATCACATTTGAGAGGTCCCTTAGAGATTGACATTATACAAGTCTCTCTATGAAATAGCCTGGAATCTTTTGGCCAGCTGTGAATATATTACAGATAATGATGCAGAAATGGCTGCTGTGTCATGTTAATTGCGATGTGTGTGGTGCATAATCTGCTCATTTTGCGATGACACAAGGCAGTTAGTTGGTCTTTAGGGCTCGTGTTAATGTTCCTCATCATGTTCCATTAACATTGATGGAGCTGTGAAGGCCCTAAGAGGCGCTTCTTTGGGCGTAATCTAATGACTTTGGTAGGGACAGCGATTACAGAGAAAATACCATATTTTGATGCATATGCTAGAGCAGGGGTGTCAAACATCAACCGTTCCGCGGGAGGTTTGAGTAAAAACATGCACATTTCTCCCGGCTAGGAAATATTATGCATTTTAAGTATGGCCCTCCAGACCTCGGTGAAGACCGAATGCTGCCCACTGGTCAAAATACGTTTTGACACCCCTAGGCTAGAAGGAGAGAGATCGAAAAGATACAGTTAGTCGGGAGGATGTTGAGGATTGTTGGGGAACTACATTGATACCGTGTGATCCGTAACCTTTCTTTCTTACTTGTTTGAATATCACCCATAACTCATTTTGGGTGGGTTCCCAGCCGATAACTTTTGTGTTGGCACTAGATGCTCTAGAATACTCCCATCGCGTTAATCCACAGATGTGAGACATCCAATCATATTCGAGGAACACCTGAGTTTAACTGAAACCCTAGTGTGCACGACATGGAGACAGAAGCAAAAGCCCCAGGCCATAAATGATGTCAGCCGCAGAGCTGAAAGAAGAGGAGAATGGATGACTTCAGTCAGGAAATGCACTGATAGCCATTGAAGAGTAGGTCCCTACAGATGGAAACTCCCCTGTTTGGGTTAGGCCATGTGTAATGTATACACTCACCTTGTTGGTTGGGACTTGATCATCAAGGCCTGCAGCTTTTATTAGGGTCAGTAGTTGTCATAATCACTGTCTTCATGTGAGATGGGAGGATTAGACAGAGAGGGGGGGGGGTGAGATGTCTCTTCTTAAGAATATCTCTTCTTAGCAATATCATGTAACCTAAACGCACATGTAAACCTAAACGCACGTGTAACCTAAACACACGTGTAACCTAAACACACGTGTAACCTAAATGCACATGTAAACCTAAACGCACGTGTAAACCTAAATGCACATGTAAACCTAAACGCACGTGTAAACCTAAACGCACATGTAAACCTAAATGCACATGTAAACCTAAATGCACATGTAAAACCTAAACGCACATGTAACCTAAACACACGTGTAACCTAGATGTGCTGTTGACGTCAATGCATGATTTGCCACAAATATCTGAGTTAGAATTTGTCCCTTCCAGAATACATTTACAGATCCTGACCACTATGACAGATCACATCATTGTGTACTGGATTATCTTTCTTTAACACATTAAACAGGTATATTTCCCTTTATGGAAACACTGTAGGTGTGGAACGACCCACACGTGTACTTTTGCTTTCAGCTGCAGAGAATGATAGTGTTAACCAGTGAATGAAATATCCTACATGAAAGCGGTTTGGCACAACATTCCTCTCTTTGTGACCATTTGTCAACAGAGGTTTTACACCTTCATGGTATTCACTCAAACTATTTTTACATGGACTATTTTTACATGCATTTTGTCCTCATACATCAATATTAGTTCTGATCATTTCCACATGAGCAAAATTATAAAATATCCAGATACATTTAACCTTTATTTAACTAGGCAAGTCAGTTAAGAACAAATTCTTATTTTCAATCACGGCCTAGGAACAGTGTGTTAACCGCCTTGTTCAGGGGCAGAAAAACATATTTTTACCTTGTCAGCTTGGGGATTTGAGCTTGCAACCTTTCGTTTACTAGTCCAACACTCTAACCACACCTGCTGCCCCAATTAATAGTCCCTATGGATTATGATATTGATTCAAGATGATTATTTGAGTGATGTTCTGTTTTCCATGTATGTTTTAGAGGAAGTGGAAACGGTGGCTGTTGCCCTGACGCTCAGAGGTGCCAAAGACCCAGTTCCCTGTATTTCTTCTCCCTCTGAAAGTACCCCAAACTAGAATGTATTCAACAGAAAGTCACCCTGTGGTTTTGTGTCACAGACTTTCTCTCACTTCCTTCACGTTTTTGGCCCTTAATGTCCTCTTGACTTTCCCTGCTGTGATATTTCACCAGGTCCTCCCTCACATTGACACTAAGGTTGTGCTTTCTGTCACAGCCCAAACCTCCTTTCCTCCCCCAGACTATTTCCACTTGATCTGACAACGGATGCTATACTAATGGAGGCGCGATAAACTGTGAAAGCATGTCGTTGTTGTTCCTGACCTGTACTGTTTTTAACTTGTTAACCACAGGGCATTGCAGATATGAGTGGACCCCTGACGGCATTTCATTTTTTGTTGTTGCAATTTACAGATATTTTTATATTTCTCTCTTTCTCAATTCAATTCAGTTCAATTCAAGGGGCTTCATTGGCATGGGAAACATATGTTAACATTGCCAAAGCAAGTGAAGTCTCTCTCTCCCTCTCACTCTCACCGGCTGTTGTGAGGTCGTCACCCAGCCCTGGGGTGAAACAGGATCAGCCACAGATCTCCTGGTGTGCTGCCAGCGCCAGCCAGGGACCACACACACTTTCCAGGGGGCCGAGGGTGAAAACTTTGAGGTTTTATGCACCATTGAATCTGAGATTATTTCTTTTTCCATTCGCTTTCATCCAATACGTAGGTGTGGACTGTATTTGTGGAATCGTTCTCAATGTATAAATCTTCAATTTATAAGGTTCTTGTATTTTGTGAGGCGAAACTGATGCATTCAGAGAAAATATCTGTTGTTTGTACTGACATGGCTTTTGTCAGTCATGAAGCAGCCCTGCAGACACACACAAACACACACACACACACAAACACATGCACACACGCACACACACACACAAACACACACACAAACACACACACAAACACACACACCCATTCACTAGCCGGTCCATGTTTGACCATGAATGAATAGTTCTCTACACTCACTGACTGCTGGGGTTATTCCTGGCCAGCGCAGCAGTGTGTGTTTCTATCACATGGCCGGTCGGCTAGCTGAGCTTTCTGTTACCATTTTAAACTGGGCTGTGGTTGTGAATCACCCTGGGTTGGCTGGGCTGACCAACATAACACTTAGCTGTGGTAGGTCATGATTCACTCCTCCTGCACCCTCCGTTTAGTTCACTTTAGTTTAGTCACCACCATATGGCAAAAATACTCTACAGCCTACTACACCGTGACCGCGCTCCCCACTGACTGGCTGGCTAGCATGGATGCCTTCCTGCTGGTAGCCATGAGAAATACCTGCCCAGGCCCTCTGAGGGAGAGGGTTTACTATGGCACATTTAACTGGAGTCACTGACCTTGCCGTGGACTAGAGAGAGACATGATACTTTTCTGTAAAGTTGTCTGAGGTATGCATTGCATGAGTCATGGTTGTGGTGGATGCTGAAGTAGCGAACAAGGTGAAATTGAGTATTGATAGTGAGTGGCCAGGGATGGGAGCCACTGTATCATGTCAGCGTCTAGATGGGAGTAGATTGTAACTTACACCACTACTACTACTGTGCACTCACTCCACACACACACACACACTCACACACACACACACACACACTCACACTATTTTTCCTTCTCTCTCGCTGGCTCTTTCTCTCTACTCTGTAGTTAAATCATGAACTACTCAAAAAGGATGATCTCTATTCTTCATGATGTATACATTTCACATGACGTATGCTCTTACTTAGTCCATTTGAAATGAATCAGTCCCTTAAAGTGAACAGGCTGGCCGTGCACAGGTCGTCTCGCCCTTCAGTTGCCTCTCGAGTAACCCTTAAATATGCCGTTATCTTGTCTGCAGGGCCAGTGGAGAGCTCGTTTGCAGTAAATTCAATTTCACTTGACAATTCCAGGGTGACTTATAGCAGTAAAGAAGATTGAGAGTTGCACTAACAGTGTTAGGAATGACCTCAGAAGACATATATCATGGGTTACACTGACCTTCTGAAAGTGAGACATCCTAACCCTGATTCTGGAACAAAGAGGTATTGTTAAACACAGATGATGTGACTGGTGTATTTCCGGCCCAGCAGCTCTGGGCAAGGGCCCTGGTAATGTACTCCGTTGCCCAGATCCTTTTGCGTTCTTAATGTCACTCTTTTAATGTCTCATGCAACCTAATGGCCCTATTGTTTACTGATTATGTCTTGGAAGAAAATAAGTCAAACATTGTGCTATTCATTTCAGATGTAGCCGTCGAGCTGGGTCTCACATAAAACCCACTCTCAAACCCTCCTTTTCTTATTCTCTCTCACACACGCCCCCAACGAGCGCACACACACACACACACACACACACACACACACACACACACACACACACACACACACACACAAACACATGCAGACACACATTTTCGTGAGTTGAAAATAAGACATAATCAGGGCAGGGAGAAGACAGGAGGGAGGGAAGTAGGGCATAACAGTTGTCAGGGGTGTATAGTGTACCACCACTATCAGCCCTCGAGTGGGGAGCCCTGAATTATTACTGTTTGTTAATTAATATTTCTCTGCCAGCCCAGAGGAAGACTGTGGCCCCGCTCTCTGTGCTCTGTGATAAATAATTGAGGTTTGTTTGCTGATAATCTCTATCAGATCTGCCGATGGCCACGAGGGGTGTGTTTTCTCTCTCACTCAGGGGGCAGCCTTAGATGTGTGGCTGTTTGATGGACACAGATAGGTTGAATATAGGCTAGCCTCACTTTTAACTATCATGTTATAATATTGCTCACTAAATTACTCTACGTTTCCGTGCGTTCCCTGTGGAAATTCCAGGTCGAAAAATGTATAATAGATCATTTATTTTCAGTGACTCACCTGGATATGTCACGACTTCCGCCGAAGTTGGTCCCTCTCCTTGTTTGGGTGGCGTTCGGTGGTCGACGTCACCGGCTTTCCAGTCACCATCGATCCATGTTTCATTTTCATTTTGTTTTGTCTTCATTGTACACACCTGGTTTCCATTCCATAATCAGTGTTCCTTATTTAACCCTCTGGCTTCCCCTTCTGTTTTGAGCGTGATTGTCGTTGTCAAGTGGTTTCATTTGTGTGCTCTGGATATTTATGATTATCCTTGTTGGAACATTGCTTATATTGAGTAAAGCTCAGATTTTCACTCATACCTGTGTCCTGCGCCTGACATCGCCTTATCCATTCACCTAGAATGTTGACAGATTTTTTTTTTTACATTGTGATTATTATTTTTTTGTATCAATTTTTGGGGGAATTGTTACTATGGGAGTTGATGTGGGTCTACGTGGCTTTCCTTCAGGGGGGGGAAAAGTACCCAACTGTCATACTTGAGTAAAAGTAAAGATACCTTAATGGAAAATGACTCAAGTGAAAGTAAAAGTATATTTTTATTTGGTTTAAAATATACTTAAGTATCAGAAGTAAAAGTTCAATCATTTAAAATTCCTTATATTAAGCAAACCAGATGGCACCATTTTCTTGTTTTTTTATTTACAGAAAGCCAGGGGCACACTCCAACACTCAGACATCATTTACAAACAAAGCATATGTGTTTAGTTAGTCCACCAGATCAGAGGCAGTAGGAATGACCAGGGATGTTCGGTTGATAAGTGTGTGAATTTGACTATTTTCCTGTCCTGCTTAACATTCAAAATGTAATGAGTACTTTTGGCTGTCAAGGAAAATGTATGGAGTAAAAAGTACAATATTTTATTCAGGAATGTAGTGAAGTAAAAGTAAAAGTAGGCAAAAATATAAATAAGTACAGATACCCCCCAAAAATAATTAAGTAGTACTTTAAAGTATTTTTACTTAAGTACTTTACACCGCTGCTTTCCTTTCAGTTGAGCTTCTTAGGTATTATCACAGCTGTGCTATCTAGTGCTGATCTTGTTCATTTGCACCGCAGCCAGAGACAGTGTGGCCCAGAAGAGCTGTTCAATATTTAATTGTTGTCACTAATACAGATTCACAAGTCATCTACAAAGGGGAATGGGGGGGGGGTTGTTAATGTGTTTGTTTATTGCCTTTGTAATGTCACCCCCCCAAACACACACACACACACACACACACACACAGTTCCTCACTTGGCTGATAGTCGTTGCTCATATACAGGTGTAATAGTGTAGCCTAGCATCAGTTGATTATCTCTCTCATCATCTGAGAGACTGATTCTCTCGTCCTCTATATCGGCCTACTGTGCTCTAAAATAACGACTGGTGTTTAGTTTATGTCTGTTTTTGCCTACTCAACGTCTTGGTACACTGTATCCTATTGCAGTATAGTTGCCTACAGACAAACCAAGGCAAAGTCGTAATAGATTTATACTTTGAATACACATCCTCAGTTCACACCCTATAAGAAGAAGTAGGTGAGGAGGAGGGGGTAAGAAGGAGGGGGTGAGGAGGAGGGGGTTAGAAGGAGGGGGTGAGGAGGAGGGGGTAAGAAGGAGGGGGTGAGGAGGGGGGGGTTAGAAGGAGGGGGTGAGGAGGAGGGGGTTAGAAGGAGGGGGTTAGAAGGAGGGGGTGAGGAGGAGGGGGTGAGGAGGAGGGGGTTAGAAGGAGGGGGTAAGAAGGATGGGGTGAGGAGGAGGGGGTTAGAAGGAGGGGGTAAGAAGGAGGGGGTGAGGAGGAGGGGGTTAGAAGGAGGGGGTGAGGAGGAGGGGGTTAGAAGGAGCGGGTTAGAAGGAGGGGGTGAGGAGGAGGGGGTTAGAAGGAGGGGGTGAGGAGGAGGGGGTTAGAAGGAGGGGGTAAGAAGGATGGGGTGAGGAGGAGGGGGTTAGAAGGAGGGGGTGAGGAGGAGGGGGTGAGGAAGAGGGGTGAGGAGGAGGATACACTCTACTCCCTTGGCACTCATCAAGTATTAACAGTTGGACTCCCAGAAGCCTGGAGTAATGATTATACAGTTTACAGCTTGTGAGATTATCGCTGCCTGTCTGTCTATAAGCTGTCTGTCTGGCAGACAAACATGATGTTTAAATATATCACCCACACACAGCAGGCAACATGATGAAACAATCTGCAATCTGTTTAGAGAAACAGTCTATTTAAAAAAATGTATTTGGTGTTTGTGGTGAGTTAAGGAATTTGACAGCCAAGAGCAAGTGTCATGAATAACAATGATAGCTAGTCTAATTTACAAAGGTATGGCATGGTGTTTGTTAGTCTAATTAACAAAGGTATGGCATGGAGTTTGTTAGTATAATTAACAAAGGTATGGCATGGAGTTTGTTAGTCTAATTAACAAAGGTATGGCATGGAGTTTGTTAGTCTAATTAACAAAGGTATGGCATGGAGTTTGTTAGTCTAATTAACAAAGGTATGGCATGGAGTCTGTTAGTCTAATTAACAAAGGTATGGCATGGAGTTTGTTAGTCTAATTAACAAAGGTATGGCATGGAGTTTGTTAGTCTAATTAACAAAGGTATGGCATGGAGTTTGTTAGTCTAATTAACAAAGGTATGGCATGGAGTTTGTTAGTATAATTAACAAAGGTATGGCATGGAGTTTGTTAGTCTAATTAACAAAGGTATGGCATGGAGTGTGTTAGTCTAATTAACAAAGGTATGGCATGGAGTTTGTTAGTCTAATTAACAAAGGTATGGCATGGAGTTTGTTAGTCTAATTAACAAAGGTATGGCATGGAGTTTGTTAGTCTAATTAACAAAGGTATGGCATGGAGTTTGTTAGTCTAATTAACAAAGGTATGGCATGGAGTTTGTTAGTCTAATTAACAAAGGTATGGCATGGAGTTTGTTAGTCTAATTAACAAAGGTATGGTATGGAGTCTGTTAGTCTAATTAACAAAGGTAGGGCATGGAGTTTGTTAGTCTAATTAACAAAGGTATGGCATGGAGTTTGTTAGTCTAATTAACAAAGGTATTGTGAAGGTACATTGACATCGGTGTGTTACAATTTCTTTGCCTGTGGCTGATTTGTGGTTTTGTCCCCCACATTTCAAACTGATACAGAGACATTAGTTATGTTCTGCTGCTGGCCTGTTTGTCTCACAGAGAGAAACTTGAGACTAGAGCAGTCAATCTGTTCAATCTAGTTCTGATTCTTTTCAATCAAGATTCTGATGAATGGAATAAGGTGTATTACTGTAGTCATACTGAACAAAACTGCACTAGAGAAGTACACTAGAAGTTAAATGTTGACCAGGAGAAAACACACCAGTGCTAAAAATGTATCTTCTGCTATTATGAGGAGAGGAACACCAAAGTGGCTTATTAATAGTATTTGCAAGCATCGCAGTTTCTTTATTGAGATACAAAGAGGCCTACAGTCTGATCCTCCTCCTCTTATGATGATGATGATGATGATGTGAGCCTTCTCTCCCATAGTCCTTTGATTTGGATTGTGTTAGGGTCTCTTTTAGTTATAAAGGAAACCTGATGGCGAATAGAAGATTTATAGTTCTGAGATGATTCCACCTGGAGTCTGTTCCTCTGCTGCAGGCCCCTGGCTCCAGGCTCTGCACATTATAACACTATGACTCAGCAGAAAGAAAGCCCTCCAAGCCTGATGAGTCCATACACACACACACGAACATGCACAAACACACGCACAAATACACACATGCACAAACAAAACACACACACACATACAGTGGGGGGGGAAAGTATTTAGTCAGCCACCAATTTTTAAGTGCGTGGAGCCCCAGTTCGAGGGAGATTATCAGTGGTCTTGTATGTCTTCCATTTCCTAATAATTGCTCCCACAGTTGATTTCTTCAAACCAAGCTGCTTACCTATTGCAGATTCAGTCTTCCCAGCCTGGTGCAGGTCTACAATTTTGTTTCTGGTGTTCTTTGACAGCTCTTTGGTCTTGGCCATAGTGGAGTTTGGAGTGTGACTGTTTGAGGTTGTGGACAGGTGTCTTTTACACTGATAACAAGTTCAAACAGGTGCCATTAATACAGGTAACGAGTGGAGGACAGAGGAGCCTCTTAAAGAGGAAGTTACAGGTCTGTGAGAGCCAGAAATCTTGCTTGTTTGTAGGTGACCAAATACTTATTTTCCACCATAATTTGCAAATAAATTCATAAAAAATCCTACAATGTGATTTTCTGGATTTTTTTTTCATTTTGTCTGTCATAGTTGAAGTGTACCTATCTTCCACTTTTTAAGTGGGAGAACTTGCACAATTGGTGGCTGACTAAATACTTTTTGCCCCACTGTACACACACACACACACACACACACACACACACACACACACACACACACACACACACACACACACACACACACACACACACACACACACACACACACAACCACAGGTGCACACACTCCTGGGCTCAGACAGACAGACTGCAGCCTCAGCTGTCTGTACTGTAGGCTACAGGAGCTTTAAGTGCGACTGTGTTGAGGTGAGCACAGTGCAAGGCTTTGCATTGCACCTCTTTAAATCAATGTGGAACCATTTTCAGTGGCACCGACTAAGATTTCCTGCACATACGTAATATATTTATTTTCAATACTTTTATTGTCACATTGAATGATTTCCAATGTGCTCTAAACAAACAGCTCGTTACAGCCCTGATCTCTAATGTCATCGTTGTCCTTTCCTAGGTATCAGCACACAATAAGATAATGCTGTTTGTGCAGTAGGCTAGTAATCTCACAAGCCTGCTTACAAATCTCCATGAATGTCTGAGCTATGAATGTGGGTCAAGAGAGACTGGTACAGAGACTACATCTGTATCCTATTAGGATGTACCAGAGGATGTGTGTCAAGCTGCCTTGAAGAGGTGTTGAATCTTGGATTCTCTGTTGAAGCTATTGGCGGAGAGGTGATAGAAAGATGTTTGAGGTTTGTCATTCCTGTGGTATGTCCCCTGTCAATTTTGTGTGCGAGTGCATGCACGTGGACAGGTATGTACACGTATGGAGGAGAGAGAGAACATTTATTTTCTCCATATAAAAAAAATGGCATTTCTACAACCTCCAAGTAATTGGGTCCTTTTCATCCTTGGCGTCCATTGACTGTGCATCCAACCAATGTCTTGTCTCTGTGTGTGTGTGTTTGTTCTGCAGGGTGTGAGCGGAATGTCTCTGGATGAGGGGGCCCACGCCGGGTCCAGGGAGACGCCCATGTACGTGTATGAGTCGACGGTGCACTGTGCCAACGTGCTGCTGAGTCTGGAGGACCAGCGGAGGCTGAACATCCTGTGTGATGTGACGGTGGTGGTGGAGGGGACAGAGATCAGGGCCCACAGGGCCGTCCTGGCAGCCAGCAGCAGATACTTCCTACAGGTGCTGCTGGGACACACACAACCCGAGCAGGAGCCAATCATCAGCCTGTCTGACAAGGTGAGTAACGACCAATGATGCACATGTATATATACAGTGGGGAGAACAAGTATTTGATACACTGATGATTTTGCAGGTTTTCCTACTTACAAAGCATGTAGAGGTCTGTAATTTTTTTATCATAGGTACTCTTCAACTGTGAGAGACGGAATCTAAAACAAAAATCCAGAAAATCACATTGTATTATTTTTAAGTAATTAATTAGCATTTTATTGCATGACATAAGTATTTGATTACCTACCAACCAGTAAGAATTCCGGCTCTCACAGACCTGTTAGTTTTTCTTTAAGAAGCCCTCCTGTTCTCCACTCATTACCTGTATTAACTGCACCTGTTTGAACTTGTTACCTGTATAAAAGACACCTGTCCACACACTCAATCAAACAGACTCCAACCTTTCCACAATGACCAAGACCAGAGAGCCGTGTAAGGACATCAGGGATACAATTGTAGACCTGCACAAGGCTGGGATGGGCTACAGGACAATAGGCAAGCAGCTTGGTGAGAAGGCAACAACTGTTGGCGCAATTATTAAAAAATAGAAGAAGTTCAAGATGACGGTCAATCACCCTCGGTGCTCCATGCAAGATCTCACCTCGTGGGGCATCAATGATCATGAGGAAGGTGAGGGATCAGCCCAGAACTACACGGCAGGACCTGGTCAATGACCTGAAGAGAGCTGAGACCACAGTCTCAAAGAAAACCATTAGTAACACACTACGGCGTCATGGATTAAAATCCTGCAGCGCACGCAAGGTCCCCCTGCTCAAGCCAGCGCATGTCCAGGCCCGTCTGAAGTTTGCCAATGGCTATCTGGATGATCCAGAGGAGGAATGGGAGAAGGTCATGTGGTTTGATGAGACAAAAATATAAATTTTGGTCTAAACTCCACTAGCCGTGTTTGGAGGAAGAAGAAGAGTGAGTTCAACCCCAAGAACACCATCCCAACCGTGAAGCATGGAGGTGGAAACATCATTCTTTGGGGATGCTTTTCTGCAAAGGGGACAGGACGACTGCACCGTATTGAGGGGAGGATGGATGGGGCCATGTATCGCGAGATTTTGGCCAACAACCTCCTTCCCTCAGTAAGAGCATTGAAGATGGGTCGTGGCTGGGTCTTCCAGCATGACAACGACCCGAAACACACAGCCAGGGCAACTAAGGAGTGGCTCCGTAAGAAGCATCTCAAGGTCCTGGAGTGGCCTAGCCAGTCTCCAGACCCGAACCCAATGGAAAATCTTTGGAGGGAGCTGAAAGTCCATATTGCCCAGCGACAGCCCCGAAACCTGAAGGATCTGGAGAAGGTCTGTATGGAGGAGTGGGCCAAAATCCCTGCTGCAGTGTGTGGAAACCTGGTCAAGAACTACAGGAAACGTAATTGCAAACAAAGGTTTCTGTACCAAATATTAAGTTCTGCTTTTCTGATGTATCAAATACTTATGTCATGCAATAAAATGCAAATTATTACTTACAAATCATACAAAGTGATTTTCTGGATTTGGTTTTAGATTCCGTCTCTCACAGTTGAAGTGTACCTATGATAAAAATTACAGACCTCTACATGCTTTGTAAGTAGGAAAACCTGCAAAATCGTCAGTGTTATCAAATACTTGTTCTCCCCACTGTATGTATGTATACGGTAACACCCTGAGAAAGCATTAATTACCTGACTTGACAGACTTTAGGCTCCCCTCGGCGTGGCCATTTTATTACTGTTATGTTGCTATATTATAACAGCCCTTCCATTACTTTCAGAGACATGTCCTAGTTTGGTAAATTGGGCGTGTCAGTCAAAGAGAGAAGGAGAGAGAATCTAGACTCAAAATTCACTCTCTTTTGTGTTCAAGTGTCTGTATGAGAGAGAGAGAGAGAGAGAGAGAGAGAGAGAGAGAGAGAGAGAGAGAGAGAGAGAGAGATTCTCTCCTACGTGTCTAGATGTAGACTACAAACAATGTATGCAGGACAGAATTAGGTCAATGTCCATTAATAATAAAAACAGAAAAAAAGAGCAATTCAGTTTTGGAAACGTCTAAAATAGTGACATCCAAGCCCTGCAATATTGAGAGCTGAGCAAAAAAAAATTCCCCTCATCCAGCTGGTCCTGGGGCTGAGTTCACAAACCTGTTCTTCTAACACACTGAACACACTGAAGCCCAATCAATCAGAATAACAACCAAATTACAACACAGTCAAACAAAACTACACTATCTATTGGGAAACACAAGCACAAAGCAAAATGCAGTGCTATCTGGCCCTAAATGGACAGCACACCATGGCAAACTATTTGACCTGGGTTTCTGTACAAAACATTAGAAAAGCCTTGACAAAGTACAGGCCTAGTTAGCACAGTCTTGCCATTGAGAAGGGTAGACACAGGAAAACCTGTCTCCCTATAGAGGAAAGGTTGTGCAACCACTGGACCACAGCAGAACCCGAGATAGAGCTGCCTTTCATGATAAAATGGGAAAAAATATATATATAAACAATTAGAGTAATTTCCCCAAATTTGAAACCAGCTACACACAAACTGCGTCTGTGTGTAGCTGGTGTAGATGAGTCAGGCGCAGGACAGCAGATATGAGTAATGTATGCAATTTTACTCAACAATAATCACAATACACGTCAATAAATCCAAGACCACAAATACGGACCGCAATACAATAAACAATCACTCACAAACAAACATGTGGGAACAGAGGGTGGGTGTACAGAACAGCTGGGTGCTAACATTCAAACACAGAGCAAAGAACTGAGGAAAACTAAGGGTTTAAAAACAATCAAGGGAAACGAGGCACAGGTGCAAATAATAACTGGGAACAAGGGAAAACAAAAGGGTCAAAAAGCACAATGGGGACATCTAGTGACCAAAACCGGAACAACCCTGGCCAAATCCTGACAAGTAATTGGGGGATTGAAACCAGGTGTGTAAGACAAAGACAAAAGAAATGGAAAATGAAAAGTGGATTGGCGATGGCTAGAAGGCCTGTGATGTCGACCCCCCGAACCCCGCCCGAACAAGGAGAGGGACCGACTTCGGCGGAAGCACAGGGCAATCCGGATGGAGACGGTGGAACTCCCGCAGCAACGAAGGGTCCAAGACGTCCTCCACCGGCACCCAGCATCTCTCCTCCAGACCATACCCCTCCCACTCCACGAGGTACTTAAGGCCCCTCACCCAACGCCTCGAGTCCAGGATGGCTCGAACAGCATACGCTGGGGCCCCCTCGATGTCCAGAGGGGAGAAGGAACCTCCCGCACCGCAGACTCCTGGAGTGGACCAACCACCATCGGCCTGAGGAGAGACACATGGAACGAGAGATTAATACGGTAATCTGGGGGAAGCTGTAACCTGTAGCATACCTCGTTCAGTCTCCTCAGGACTTTGAATGGCCCCACAAACTGCGGGCCCAGCTTCCGACAGGGCAAGCAGAGGGGCAGGTTTTGGGTCGAGAGCCAGACCCGGTCCCCTGGTGCGAACACCGGGGCCTCACTGCGGTGGCGGGCGGCGTTCGCCTTCTGCCGCCTCATGGCCCATTGCAGGTGCACATGGGCGGCGTCCCAGGTCTCCTCCGAGCGCTTAAACCATTAGTCCACCTCAGGGGCCTCGATCTGGCTCTGATGCCAAGGTGCCAGAACTGGCTGATACCCCAGTACGCACTGGAAGGGGGAGAGGTTAGTGGAGGAGTGGCGGAGTGAGTTTTGGGCCAACTCTGCCCAGGGGATGAACGCCAGCCACTCCCCTGGACGGTCCTGGCAATATGACTGCAGAAACCTACCCACATCCTGGTTTACTCTCTGCACCTGCCCGTTACTCTCAGGGTGAAAACCTGAGGTGAGGCTGACAGAGACCCCCAGACGTTCCATGAACGCCCTCCAGAACCTGGACGTGAACTGGGGACCCCGATCAGATACTATGTTCCTCAGGCACCCCGTAGTGCCGGAAGACGTGAGTGAACAGAGTCTCCGCAGTTTGTAGGCCCTAGGGAGACCGGGCAAAGGGAGGAGACGGCAGGACTTAGAAAACCGATCCACAACGACCAGGATCGTGGTGTTGCCCTGTGAGGGAGGAAGATCCGTCAGGAAGTCCACCGACAGGTGCGACCACAGCCGTTGTGGAACGGTTAGGGTTTGTAACTTCCCTCTGGGCAGGTGCCTAGGAGCCTTGCACTGGGCACACACCGAGCAGGAGGAAACATAAACCCTCACGTCCTTGGCCAAGGTGGACCACCAGTACTTCCCACTAAGACAGCGCACTGTCCGACCGATGCCCGGATGACCAGAGGAGGGTGACATGTGGGCCCAATAGATCAACCGGTCGCGGACAGCAGACGGAACGTACAGACGCCCAGCTGGACACTGTAGAGGAGTGGGCTCTGTACGTAACGCCCACTCGATGTCCGCATCCAGCTCCCACACTACCGGTGCCACCAGGCAAGAGGCCGGGAGTATGGGAGTGTGGTCCATGGACCGCTCCTCTGTGTCATACAGCCGGGACAGTGCGTCTACCTTAGCATTCTGGGAACCTGGTCTGTAGGACAGGGTGAACACAAAACAGGTAAAAAACATGGCCCACCTTGCCTGGCGAGGGTTCAGTCTCCTCGCCACCCGGATGTGCTCCAGATTGCGGTGGTCAGTCCAGGTGTGAAAAGGGTGTCTCTCGCCCCCTCAAGCCAATGTCTCCACGCCTTCAGAGCCTTGACGACAGCCAACAACTCCCGGTCCCCCACATCATAGTTTTGCTCAGCCGGGTTGAGCTTCTTTGAAAAGAAGGCACAGGGGTGGAGCTTCGGTGGCGTACCCGATCGCTGAGAGAGCATGGCTCCTATCCCAGCCTCGGACGCGTCCACCTCCACTATGAACGCCAAATAGGGATCCGGGTGGGCCAGTACGGGAGCCGAGGTAAACAGAGCCCTCAGATGACCAAAGGCCCTGTCCGCCCCAGCTGACCACTGCAGTCGCACCGGGCCCCCCTTCAGCAGTGACGTAATGGGAGCCGCTACCTGACCAAAACCCCGGATAAACCTCCGGTAGTAGTTGGCAAACCCTAGGAACCGCTGCACTTCCTTTACCGTGGTGGGAGTCGGCCAATTACGCACGGCTGAAATGTGGTCACTCTCCATCTCCACCCCTGACGTGAAATTGCGGCACCCTAGGAAGGAGATGGACTGTTGAAAGAACAGACATTTCTCAGCCTTGACGTACAGGTCATGCTCCAACAGTCAACCAAGCACCCTGCGTACTAGGGACACATGCTCGGCTCGTGTAGCGGAGTATATCAGAATGTCATCGATATACACCACTACACCCTGCCCTGCAGGTCCCGGAAAATCTCATCTACAAAGGTCTGGAAGACGGAGGGAACATTCATCAACCCGTACGGCATGACGAGGTACTCATAGTGCCCTGAGGTGGTTCTAAATCCCGTCTTCCACTCGTCCCCCTCCCGGATACGCGGCAGGCAGCAGGTAGCTGTACCTCACAGTGATCTGATTGATACCTCTATAGTCAAAACACGGGCACAGACCTCCATCCTTCTTCTTCACAGAAAAGAAACTCGAGGAGGCAGGTGAAGTGGAGGACAGAATGTATCCCTGTCCCAGGGATTCGGAGACATATGTTTCCATAGCCGCCGTCTCCTCCTGTGACAGAGGATACACGTGACTCCTGGGAAGCGCAGCGTCTACCATGAGATTTATCGCACAATCCCCCCGTCAAAGGGGTGGTAATTGAGTTGCCTTCTTCTTAGGCGAGAGCCAAATCGGCATATTCTGAGGGGATGCGCACGATGGAGACCTGGTCTGGTCTTTCCACCGTAGTCGCACCGATGGACACCCCTACACACCTCCCTGAGCACTTTCGTGACCACCCCTTGAGAGCCCTGTTACCATGAAATAGTGGGGTCATGACAGGCCAACCAGGGTAGGCCCAGCTCCGCGGGAAACGCAGGAGAATCAATAAGGAAGAGACTGATTCTCTCCTTGTGACCCTCCTGCATAACCATGTCAAGTGGAGCGGTGGCCTCCCTAATCAGCCCTGACCCTAATGGTCGACTATCTAGGGCATGCACAGGGAAGGGCATATCCACAGGAACAATGGGGATCCCTAAACTATGGGCAAATGAACGGTCAATAAAATTCCCACCTGCGCCTGAATCTACGAGCGCCTTATGCTGGGAATGCAGGGAAAACTCAGGAAATGTAATAAACACATACATGTAAGCAACAGGGGGCTCTGGGTGAGCCTGGTGCCGACTCACCTGGGGTGACACGATAGTGCTCTGCCTGTTGCCTCGACTCCCTGAGGGACCCCTCCAGCACCAACCAGCAGTGTGCCCTCTGCGGCCACAGATGGTGCAGGGAATGGCCCCTCCTCCGGTTGCCCTAATCACACCACCTCCCAGCTCCATGGGCGTCGGAGCGGAGTTGCTGGGGGATGGAACTGACAGGCCCCGATCCGGGGGGAACGTACCATGCTGCGCTTTGGTCCGATCCTTGCGACTCCTCGCCAGAAGAAGAGGACGAGCGTTACAAATAATCACAATACACGTGAATAAATCCAAGGCCACAAATAATGAACAAGTAATTGGGGAATTGAAACCAGGTGTGTAAGACAAAGTCAAGGACAAAATGAAAAGTGGATCAGCGATGGCTAGAAGGCCGGTGACGTCGACCGCTGAACGCCGCCCAAACAAGGAGAGGGACCGACTTCGGCGGAAGTCGTGACAAAACCCTAATTCAAGGTTTCAGACCTCTAATGAGAATAGGCTACCCATCCTGTTGGGGGAGGAATCAGAGAGCTGTGGGTTGGCAGTGCACTAGATGGCTGCCTACCATAAGATGAGTGACAGTGTCTGACAGACCAACCAACCTGCATGTTCTCTATGCCATTATTATTGTCTATTGTATGGTTATTTTTACTCTTGATTATTATTTTTTATGATAAAGTTGAAAATCTTTAGTATTATTGTTATTTTAATTATGTTAATATTGTCAATTAATAACTTACATGAAATTTCCAAAGTACGCTTTTGCAATATGTACATTGTTATGTGATGTCAATAAAGCAATTTGAATTGAAAGCAATTTGAATTGAATTGAAATTGAGAGAGTGAGAGAGAGAAAAAGAGAGAGAGGGAGAAAGAGGGGATAAGAGGGAGGGAGGCGGCCGGGTAGCTTGCTCAGTTGTCACACTTTAGCATTCCTTTGCTTGTGTGTTGGCAGGATTCCTGATAACCCTGTGGGAATTTTTTGATTCAGTGATACATTATATTTCTGCCTCTGTAACTAATCGTGGGCAGAACAGCCCCGGCCCACATTCCACTGCCTCCATTAGCATGTAAAGTCCTAGATCTGTCAATTTGATGAATACTGTATGTCTCTTTGACTCTACCTCATACAGTAATCACTATCAACGACTTTATACTTCAAAATCCATCCTCTAATGACTAGAAAGCATTGCTTATTTTCTCTCTTCTCTTTCTCTACAGACATCCCCTCTCTCCTTCTACCGGTCTCTTTGTAGTGTGGAATTTCTCTTTCTCACTCACACTAATTTTATGTCTATCCATCCTCTCGCTTGCCTCCTTTTTGCTTTGTAGTATATCTCGCAATCTCTTCCACTCTCTCTCTCTCTCTTTCTCTCCATTTTCTCTCTCATTCTGTTTTCCCTTTCTCTCCCTGTCCTCATTAGAAAGGCTGGTACAGTAGTAACATTAAAAAGGCTTGTCTGTGTTCATAAAGACATGCTTCTGTGTGTTCATAAAGACATGCTTCTGTGTGTTCATAAAGACATGCTTCTGTGTGTTCATAAAGACATGCTTCTGTGTGTTCATAAAGACATGCTTCTGTGTGTTCATAAAGACATGCTTCTGTGTGTTCATAAAGACATGCTTCTGGTGTGTTCATAAAGACAATCTTCTGTGTGTTCATAAAGACATGCTTCTGGTGTGTTCATAAAGACATGCTTCTGTGTGTTCATAAAGACATGCTTCTGTGTGTTCATAAAGACATGCTTCTGTGTGTGTTCATAAAGACATGCTTCTGGTGTGTTCATAAAGACATGCTTCTGTGTGTTCATAAAGACAATCTTCTGGTATGTTCATAAAGACATGCTTCTGTGTGTTCATAAAGACATGCTTCTGTGTGTTCATAAAGACATGCTTCTGGTGTGTTCATAAAGACATGCTTCTGGTGTGTTCATAAAGATAATCTTCTGTGTGTTCATAATGACATGCTTCTGTGTGTTCATAAAGACAATCTTCTGGTGTGTTCATAAAGACATGCTTCTGTGTGTTCATAAATACATGCTTCTGTGTGTTCATAAAGACATGCTTCTGGTGTGTTCATAAAGACAATCTTCTGTGTGTTCATAATGACATGCTTCTGTGTGTTCATAAAGACAATCTTCTGGTGTGTTCATAAAGACCTGCTTCTGGTGTGTTCATAATGACATGCTTCTGTGTGTTCATAAAGACATGCTTCTGGTGTGTTCATAAAGACAATCTTCTGTGTGTTCATAATGACATGCTTCTGTGTGTTCATAAAGACAATCTTCTGTGTGTTCATAAAGACATGCTTCTGTGTGTTCATAAAGACATGCTTCCGTGTGTTCATAAAGACATGCTTCTGGTGTGTTCATAAAGACATGCTTCTGTGTGTTCATAAAGACATTCTTCTGTGTGTTCATAAAGACATGCTTCTGTGTGTTCATAAAGACATGCTTCTGTGTGTTCATAAAGACATGCTTCTGGTGTGTTCATAAAGACATGCTTCTGCAGGCACATGAGGCAGCTGCTGACGCTAGCTGAAAATAGACCCTCAGAACACTCAGCACTCTAACGGCACTCTACCTCCCCCCCAGCCCCCAACACACACACACAGACATGCACACACTGCGCTCACACATACACACACACACACAAACACACACACAGGCAAGCACGCACTGCGCACACAAACACACACACACAGACACGCACACACTGCGCTCACACACGCACACACTGCGCTCACACACACAGACACACATACACACACACACACACACACACACACACACACACACACACAGGCAAGCACGCACTGCGCACACAAACACACACACACACATAAACGGGCACACACACACACACATACACCAGGCCTGCTGGCTATCGGCTACTAAGAGAGAGAACAGGAGAGAGATGAAGAGGGAGAGGATGGGGGATGGGGGTGCTAGAGAGGATGGGGAGAGGAGAGGATAGAGGGGGCTAGGAGGGGAAAAGGAGGGGGAGTAGGTGAGCTGAAGGGGGAGATGACAACAAGTAAGAGACATATTTTAAGGACGGGTGACTTTCACCTCCAGAGAGGGATGCGCCCCTAGGCACTCATTGGGATGATGGTGGGAGGGGGAGGGGATGTGCTCCAGTTAGTTTGCTCAAAATGTGTCAAAATAAAACATGAATGTGTAGTCTACACAATCCAGAGTTTGTTAACTGTGTGTGTTCGCAGCAGATTTTTCCCAACTCTCACACTCTCCACACAAAATCCCCAGGACGAGTAACAACACAACAGATAACACTGTGTTTCCTCCTCTCATCAGATCACAGCCAGGGGGTTTGCCCCGCTGCTACAGTTTGCCTACACAGCCAAACTGGTTCTGAGCAGAGAGAACATCCATGAAGTGATCCGCTGTGCTGACTTCCTGGGCGTTCACAACCTAGAAGACTCCTGCTTCCGCTTTCTACAGGCCCAGCTGCATAGCGACACGACTGATCACAACAATGGCCTTTGTCGCAAGGAGCTGTCGCTGTCGGCGCACACAGATGACCTCATCACGGAGGAGGATGGTGACGGTGGTGGTTCCACGTCGTCCGAGACCCCCAGAGTGACGTCATCCTCTGCGACGAGGTGGCGACCCAATCACTCAACCCTCATGCCCCTCACCAGCAGCCTGACCTCTGACCTCCCACAATGCCCCAAATACAGGAAGTACCAGCAGGCCTGCGCCAAGCACAACGGAGAGAACGAGGACGATGATAGCATCACCTCGGCCGCCTCGTCACTATGCCATGACTCAGCCTCCCCAGGCCGCTCAGAGACCAGCAGCACCCACCAAGGGGCACAACCCCTTTCCCCCTCCAGAATCAAAGAGGAGCCCCGCTCCGTGGGCGAGGGAGAGGAGAGCCCCCCAGGACTGTCAGAGGATAGCCAGAATGTCCTGGAGATGGAGTTGGAGGGGAGGCCGGAGCCCTCAGCGCATCCCCCCAGCAGAGGTTCTCCATCTTGCCTGCACCTCCAGAGGGGCCTCCTGGATCTCAACAACCCAGCCAGCACCCTACCTTCCACTCCTCTCACCCAGCAGCTACTGACCAACAGACTCTCACTAGCCCATAACAGGGACAGAGACAGGGAGGCATCTCAGGGGGAGGGTGGAAGGGACCTCAGGGCGGAGTCTGCAGAGACAGTGGGATCTTCTGTTGGAGACATAGAGGGGGTAGTAGAGGACATGGCAATGAAGCCCCTTGTCTCAGACAGAGTCAGCAAACGGGAAGTAGAGTTGGATCGCCGCAGCAGCGTCATTTTCTCCTCCGGGGCATGTGACCATCTGGGAACACCATCTCAATCCTACTCTGACCGGAAGTCTCTGGAAAAAGATCTGTTGGAGATCACCTCGAAATCCCTGTGGACAGGTGTTAGTCAGTCTCTCCCCTTCCACCAGACATACTCTCCCCTACCCTCCTCCACCACCTCCTCCACGGCCCTCCAGGACCCCCTGCCGACTATGGCCTGCCGACCGCGGCCCACCACCAGCTGCCCTCTGCCCATAAAGATCTCCTCCTGCTCCCCTGCCTGCGAGCCACGCACACGCATCTCCAGCTCCTGCTCATCTTTCTCCTACCTGGAGGACGGTGGCAGTGGGGACTCGCCCTCCAGCCTGCCCCAGTTTGAGTTCTCCTCTTCCCCATGCTCTGTATCGGGCTCAGGCTTGGCTCGCTGCCTGGTGGGGGAGCAGAGGAAGCACAGTGGGATGGTGGTAGGGGAAGCCATATTCTCTCAGGGCCGCACCAAGATCAAGTGTGAACGGTCGTATGGGGCCAACTCCAGTGATGAATCCGGGTCCTTCTCAGAGGGAGACAGTGAGTCTGGCCCTGCCAGAGAGCCAGGTCCCGAAGTCAGTATAATTTATCTATCTATACTACATATTGAAATTGTGATTTGTGCTATTCAAAATGGGTTTTGCCAACATCTAAAATTGCTCTGACAAAATGTTACTACGTCAGAGAGATACCACGCGGTTAGTGCTATGGCTGGGAAGATGAACTGTGTTGTAATAATTATGTTTTGATGGTTGTCAGAGTTACTTCTGAAAACCAAAAGGGATAAATATCTGAACAAATAGCTAGGACCAGTCCTCTTAATGAACTGCTCAACAAGCAGTGATGAAGACATAAGACAGAGAGAGCGAGAGAGCGACAGGGAATTGAATAGACTAGTTAACTGTACAGTATATGACATCTGTTGTTCTGGGGAAGAAGAGCCTGGAGAGCTTAGAACAGTAGTAGTCTTAGTCATCTGTGAGATTTCTGTTTGACAAAATGTCTGGATGCTATTCACCTCTAAAGCTATAGTCATGGCCAGTCCATTGCACACACCATCCATCCATACATCCCTCCCCTATTCACAGCCTAAAGCCTCTAAGGATAAGACCTTGATTTCAAAGTCTTTGTTTACTTTAAGAGAACCGCAGGGATTGCCATGGCAATGCTTAAGCGCCCACTCCATCTCTCATGTTGCTGTGTGGAGAGAAATTAGACGATTCTTCTTGTGCTACACTGTGGGCTGATGTCTGTCGTTCAGAGGCTCTGAGAGACTCACACGCAATCAGCAGCGTCTTCTATTAACTAATCTATATCAGCTTTATTTCAGAACCAATGGTGAGTCAGTGAGAGACAGGCTGGTGGAACGGTGTGAGTGGGAAAGAGATTGATGTAATACAATGAATGACTTCTGAAAATACACAAACAGTGATAGACAGAATCATTGAGTTTTTCACCACAGCTGTTTTTAGATGAATGGAAGGCAGTGGATATAATGCTCAGGTAGGTAGAGTTCCGTAGAGGTGCCATTTTTTTATTGAATTGCATTTAGTTCATAATGAGGGTTAATGCTTTCCCGATTTTTCTCTCTCAAGTCAGAAAAGGAGCTGAAATGTGTGTGTGCGTGCGTGTGTGTGTGTTTGTGTGTCTCCATATGCTCATAGCAGTTCACAGCGCTGACACTTGGTTCAGACAGAACGGACAGGTGTCCCTGTACCCTCCACCATCTGGCACCCTCCCCCAGTTTAGACCCTCCTAACTGGGACAGTGCGCTAGCCAAGCCCCCTGCCTGGAGACAGGGCCAGAACCTGGCCCATATAATATGCACGCACACACACACACACACACACACACACACACACACACACACACACACAGACACACACACACACACACACACACACACACACACACACACACACACACACACACACACACACACACACACACACACACACACACCAGTTGACACAGATGAGGCCATCATGTCAGTGCTGGCCCACTCACAGAGCAGAGTAATGAACTGACTGGAGGGATGTAGAGTTAAAAAGAGAAACCAGAACAATAGAGAGAGAGAAGAGAGGGAGAGAGAGACACACAGAGATACAGAGAAGGCCCCCCAAGATCACAGCTGAAACAGAGCACTCCCTCAGTCCCCTGCCTCTACCCAACTCTCTGTGAGACACATGGCAGAAAGTCACACAGCATATACTCACCCATTATTAAACACTGAATGATAGCACTTTAAAATGGGAACATCATGCAGACGATGAGGAGTTCCTTATGACATAAACTGAGAACTTTATTGTATCTCAAACATCAATTTCAGAACATCAGTCAGTCATCAGTTTCTGTCAATTGTAAGTAAATTAATCATTTTGTCCCACAGTTATTGTCTATTACACTGTAAGCAATTGATTTCAAATAAGACTTTTATCTCCCTCACCAACTTCAAACATCTGCTATCTAAGCAGCTAACCGATCGCTGCAGCTGTACATAGTCTATCGGTAAATAGCCCACCCATTTTTACCTACCTCATCCCCATACTGTTTTTATTTATTTACTTTTCTGCTCTTTTGCACACCAATATCTCTACCTGTACATGACCATCTGATCATTTATCACTCCAGTGTTAATCTGCAAAATTGTAATTATTCGCCTACCTCCTCATGCCTTTTGCACACAATGTATATAGACTCCCCTTTTTTTTCTACTGTTAATTGTTTACTCCATGTGTAACTCTGTGTTGTCTGTTCACACTGCTATGCTTTATCTTGGCCAGGTCGCAGTTGCAAATGAGAACTTGTTCTCAACTAGCCTACCTGGTTAAATAAAGGTGAAATAAAATAAATAAATAAAATATTTTTAAAAAGTGGAGTACCATGCACAGGCTATGACCATCTATTAGAGGTAGAATAACAGTGCCATCTAGTGGGCAGGGTGGGTACAACTGTGTGAGATGGATGCTATCTGGGGAAGTTGAGTAATGAGAGCAGAGGACAAATGTCCATTGCTTGCTGTATCATGGACAAGAAAGTTGTTTTGAATTGTATTGTATTGTATTGTATTGTACACCAGGTAGAAACTACTGTATATCCCTAATGCATTCCTCTGTGTTTTGTTAAGGTCAAACTTCCCTTCCCGGTGGATCAGATCACCAATCTTCCGCGTAATGACTTCCAGATCATGATAAAGATGCACAAACTGACCTCAGAGCAGCTGGAGTTCATCCACGACATCCGGCGGCGCAGTAAGAACCGCATCGCCGCCCAGCGCTGCCGCAAGAGAAAGCTGGACTGCATCCAGAACCTGGAGGTGGAGATACACAGACTGGTACATACACTGTTTTAATGGTCCTGTGTGGCTCAGTTGGTAGCATGGAGTTTGCAATGCCAGGGTTGTGGGTTCAACTCCTACGGGGGACTAATATGAAAATGCATGCACTCACTACTTACTGTAAGTCGCTCTAGATAAGTCTGCTAAATGACTAAAATGTAAATGTTAAGACGCAGGTCTACTTATATTTATTTATTTTATTTCACCTTTATTTAACCAGGTAGGCAAGTTGAGAACAAGTTCTCATTTACAATTGCGACCTGGCCAAGATAAAGCAAAGCAGTTTGACACATACAACGACACAGAGTTACACATGGAGTAAAACAAACATACAGTCAATAATACAGTATAAACAAGTCTATATACGATGTGAGCAAATGAGGTGAGATAAGGGAGGCAAAGGCAAAAAAAGGCCATGGTGGCAAAGTAAATACAATATAGCAAGTAAAACACTGGAATGGTAGATTTGCAGTGGAAGAATGTGCAAAGTAGAAATAAAAATAATGGGGTGCAAAGGAGCAAAATAAATTAATTAATTAAATACAGTAGGGAAAGAGGTAGTTGTTTGGGCTACATTATAGGTGGGCTATGTACAGGTGCAGTAATCTGAGCTGCTCTGATAGTTGGTGCTTAAAGCTAGTGAGGGAGATAAGTGTTTCCAGTTTCAGAGATTTGTGTAGTTCGTTCCAGTCATTGGCAGCAGAGAACTGGAAGGAGAGGCGGCCAAAGAAAGAATATAATTACTTATTATACAATGAAAAGTTAAATCTCTACTGTTAGCATTTGTAGTACTGTCAGTTTTTTTTAAAAGAAGGTTTTATTTGTGTTTCCTTATGCATGTGGCTGTCTGTGTTTGTGGTTATGTACTGTGTACATATGGATTCTCTATGTGTGTATTCAATGTTTGTAAGCTGTGTGTGTATTCAATGTGTGTAAGCTATGTGTGTATTCAATATGTGTAAGCTGTATGTGTATTCAATGTGTGTAAGCTATGTGTGTATTCAATGTGTGTACGGTGTGTGTATTCAATGTGTGTAAGCTATGTTTGTATTCAATGTGTGTAAGCTGTGTGTGTATTCAATATGTGTAAGCTGTATGTGTATTCAATGTGTGTAAGCTATGTGTGTATTCAATGTGTGTACGGTGTGTGTATTCAATGTCTGTAAGCTACTGTATGTGTGTATTCAATGTGTGTATTTAATGTGTGTAAGCTGTGTGTGTATTCAATGTGTGTAAGCTATGTGTGTATTCAATGTGTGTAAGCTGTGTGTGTATTCAATATGTGTAAGCTATGTGTGTATTCAATGTGTGTAAGCTATGTGTGTATTCAATGTGTGTAAGCTATGTGTGTATTCAATGTGTGTACGGTGTGTGTATTCAATATGTGTAAGCTGTATGTGTATTCAATGTGTGTAAGCTATGTGTGTATTCAATGTGTGTAAGCTATGTGTGTATTCAATGTGTGTACGGTGTGTGTATTCAATATGTGTAAGCTGTATGTGTATTCAATGTGTGTAAGCTATGTGTGTATTCAATATGTGTACGGTGTGTGTATTCAATGTCTGTAAGCTATGTGTGTATTCAATGTGTGTAAGCTATGTGTTTATTCAATATGTGTAAGCTGTATGTGTATTCAATGTGTGTAAGCTATGTGTGTATTCAATGTGTGTAAGCTATGTGTGTATTCAATGTGTGTACGGTGTGTGTATTCAATGTGTGTAAGCTATGTGTGTATTCAATGTGTGTACGGTGTGTGTATTCAATGTGTGTAAGCTATGTGTGTATTCAATGTGTGTAAGCTGTGTGTGTATTCAATGTGTGTATGCTGTATGTGTATTCAATATGTGTAAGCTATGTGTGTATTCAATGTGTGTACGGTGTGTGTATTCAATGTCTGTAAGCTACTGTATGTGTGTATTCAATGTGTGTATTTAATGTGTGTAAGCTGTGTGTGTATTCAATGTGTGTAAGGTGTTTGTGTATTCTCAGTGTACCCATAACAGTCATGTACTGCATGTGTGTCCTTGCAGGTGCATGACAAGGACAAGCTGCTGAGTGAGAGAAACCAGCTGAAGGTGTGTATGGGTGAGCTATGGCAGAACCTCTCCTACCTGTCCCAGGCTGTGTCCCAGGAGGTGTGCAAAGAGGTTCCCCTGTACCACGAGAAGACCCACGCTCTGCTCCCTACACACAGGTCCAGAGATCCTACTGCCACCACCAACAGCATCTCCATCACGGCCAGCATCGACCTCACCTCCAACCCAGGCTCCCCCACCTCAGAGGGCAGCCATGTCAAGTCCCCCTGCCCCTCTGAAAGCCCCATGGAGAGAGCCGTTGGCGCTGGGCAGGGGCGGCAGGGCAGTGGCGAGATAGATGTGTCTGACCTAGGGCAGGAGGACCCTGAGTCTTCCCTGGAGCCTGGAGCATCTACGGGTGTGTGTAGCCCCACTGTTTCGGTGGATTTCTCTCAGGAGATGACTGAGAAATGTACAACAGGAGAACAGCCCAGACAGGACTGTATCTAGCTAGCAACGGAAAATGAATAGCTAGTAACAGGGTGTGTTTTTGTTATAATGACACACATCTCTACCTTGATATGTAAAACGTTTGAAGTACATTTGTTCTCTGTGTTTTTTAAAGGATGACACTACAGTTGTCTTATCAGCAATACTTTTAAACAGGTATTTTGGAGTTATCGAACTCCATACAACATTGCTCTGGCAGCTCTCTTTCTCTCTCTATTTCTGTCTCTCCCTCCCTCCCTCTCTCCCATCATGGGAGTATAAACTCAGGAATTCCTCTGAATGTTTAATAATGTTCAATAATGTCTCTGTAAAAAGCTATTCATTTCAAATTGTACATCTGAAGAGTTCTTCTATACAGCTGAGAGTAGAATGAACTCTCATATGCAAAGTTTCCTTCAGTTCTAATTTCTCACTTTCTTTTTCCTGCATTGTTTATGTACATTCCTCTTTTGCCTTTAACACACAGTAGCATCTATGGTGAAAGAAAGGAATCAACATACTGTAGCTAAAGAAGAAATAGAAGAAAAACTAAATCGTATTGCACCGTTCAGCACCTTCAAGAGGTAATCTAATTTACACTAACAATGCATTTACACTAGCAAATGCTTTGACATTGGCACTTAGAAATGAAAAACTCCCAAGTCAATTATATTCAACAAATATAAATGTGTCAAAGACTAACATTCTTATCTAAACCATATTGCTATTTTAGGGGTAGAAATGTACTGTCCTACATGTGGTGAAAATGTAATCTTTTGTTCTGAGGTTATTTCCCATTACATTTAGTGTAAATCAGATGTATTAAAGAATTGGGGTGTAAGTGGAAGTCACCACATATTCCTGGTTTGATAATCCTTAAATATAAGAGTGCAATTTATCCTCTAAACTTGTCCAGTATTCCTAATGGTGTATTATCAAGTGAAATGTTGAATACTAATTCAAAGAGATGCTTAGATAGTTGGTCCATGATAATGCCAAATTATTCCATTGTGGAAGATCGTTCTGTAGCATGTGTCACGGTTAGATTAGTGGTTTCTTTGTTTTCTCTAGGAACTTTCCAATGTCACATTCTGGGAATTTCAATTGATATCTTTTAGTTTTTTTCAAAGTATAAAGTACCAATGACAGAGCTCCACAGAATGTACTGTTACTCTGAGTACACTGAATATACCGATCACCCCATTTTGATATTTTTGAATTTGATAAATAAATATAAACATGTTCAGTTATTTATTTTGGCAATGTTTCTGTGGGGATGATTTGTTGGCACAAAATGTAGGCCTGTAAATTTCCTAACATTGATTCTTGTGATTTTTAATGGTTGTTGTTTTTACTGACAATTTGGATGAAAGACATGTCTTTTGTGTTTTATGATTCACAATGTCCTTATTTAGTACAAATTAAGCAAACGTTTAAAGAGGTAAGTGTTTACAAAAGTCTGTGTAACATGTTTGTGTTTTTTAAGGATTTTTCCATGACAAGAGACTTTGCATCATTGGATTGATAAGTTTGGGTTTTTAACTGTTTTTAAAATGGAACACTAGGGTTCACACAAGATTTTAAACATATGTTTGACAAATGCAGCTCCAAGTCTTGCCTTAGAGGTTTCAAAGGCCAAACTCACATGAAAGGGAAGGTGTCAATTTAAAACCATACTGTGGAAAAATAATGTTCTGTCCATACCATGAAAGAAATGACTGATTTCAGTACAACCACAATGTTTACTTGTTGGGGAAAAAACGTAATCGCAAAATCTCTTAATGTGCATTAACAATGTTATTTTTCCACGGTGCAGGTTTGATTGAATCCCATCCTGAGTGTATGCAGAGGTTATGCCTCATGAACATTATGGACTCTTACACTTATCTACCTTCAATTCTGCATACCTCTCATTTTGGGTCAAGGACTGTACAGTTGGAATACGTTGTGTGTGGTTTTGTTTCTATGGTTATTATTGTATTTGTAGATTTTTGGTGAGATATTTTTTATGTGTAATTTGAGTAAACTGCAAGACGACAGATATCAGCTGTTTCACTTTGCCCTTTTTAGCTTATAATGTTCAAATTGCTTGAGTTCGTCATATTGTAAATATTATGTAACTGTTGTTTTTGTTAATTTGACATGCAAATGTTTTGGAAGAAAACTTTTTGTCAAGACGCAATTTCTGTTTATGGATTAAAACAAATAGCATGCGCCAATTCTTTGTATATTTTTTACTGTAAAATTATGATATAAAAAAAAATAACCCATCAAAGACGATGACAAAAAGTGATTTTCAGTTTTAGTAAATAAGCATTTAATGTCATGAATTAAGATTGTATATCAAACAACTACACACTCATAAGAATCTATTGTTGAATGTTTCACTTCAAAAAGTTCTAACTAAATAATAGGTTTATAAAATTGAATGCTCTATATAAGCATATAAAAGTTTTTCCAGGGACAAGATGACATTTTCCATGGTTTGCATACTCACCAACATTCATTTATCACAAAAATTTTAAGTGCTCACACGTTCCTCTGGATGTGCACAATCATTTTCCCTTTCTGCCACAATCAACCACATACAATGTCACTCATTTGGAGATTGTAGGCATTTTAATGAGGTGCTTTGAATTTAAAATACGCTGGGGAAACAGCACTGCCTATGACCACATGTGACTTGGCATGGGTTGGTGGCTGTTTTTGGCCCAATTAATCTGGATAGCCAATCAATGATGGGCGCAGTGCTATTTATCTCCTGTGTGTTGTTTCACTCGTAGGCAACTCCTGGGTCTATTTTTGCTCTCGTCCCTCTTCACTTTTTCATGATAGAGGAGATGTCCAAGAATACACTCTGAAAGAGAGAGAACATGTGGGATTGAGAGAGGCTAGATAACACATTGACACTTATCATCATGACTTTCTATCTGCAAGATTTCAAAAATATGTATGCAGTCTCTAAAAAAAGGTACCTATTGCAGCTTTACTGGGCAAATCTAGACAAAATATTCACAACGTTAGCATTCCCTGTCTCCCTTCTCTCTTTCACTGTTTCTCTTAGTTACAGTGGTGAAATCATCCCCAACCAGGTCAGATGATGCCTGTCTGTTGGCTCTACTTGCCATTGACATTCTCCTTCCAGGGGGTGGCATCATTGGCATGTCCACCATGTCGCCCAGCTCGGAATCTGAGCTCCGTGGAGAGTTGCTACTGTAATCACTGATGGTGGACATGCTCTCAGAGGGCATACGAGATTTGAAGCTTTGCTTCCTTCCTGGGTTGGGGAAGATGAAGTCGCTGCCCATGGAGTCCCTCCTCTCCTCCTCCAGGTCTGTGTCCCTCAGAGCCAAGCTGGGTCTGTGTGTTGTCATGATGCTGGGTCTGTGCGTTGCCATAGACACTACTTCCATGTGGCTGGGCTGATAGTGGTCTTGGGGGTGTAAGTTGGGGTCCTCATGGATCGACTGGCCCTGCAGGTTCCTGGGCCCACTATCCCCATTCAATACAGCTCCTCTATTGGCTTGAGGCAGCTGGTCCACCATGACGGTGGTTTGTTTCTCTGGGGCTCCCTGGAGGTGCAGGGTCTGGATCATCCCCTGGCTGGGCTCACATTGTTGAAGCTGCTGCTGCTGCTGGTATTGCTGATGAGGCTGGAGGCCAGTGCAGTTGGCAAGATAATGGCCTGGAGCCATGCTGTTGTGCCTGGGCACCTCATGGTTAGGTATGTAGTGGGGAGGTGGGTCCATTGGGTCCAGGTCCTTCTCAGGAATTACTTTGAAGATGGTCTGAGTCAGCGGCCCGTTGTGAGGAGACAGGTTCCTCATCACACACAGATGCTGTATCGTCACATTCTTCTTCAGCTTGTAAATCAAATTGTCATTGTCTGCTGGGTACTTGTCTCCCTTCAGAGTCTGTTTGATTTTCCTGATGCCCAGGTGGGAAATCTCCATTAGGTTCAGGAAGAGAGACACTCCGGCGATGACGATCATGAACACCATGAACACTGTTTTCTCCGTGGGCCTGGACACGTAACAGTCCACACTGTTGGGGCAAGGCATTCTCTCGCATTTATACAAAGGCTCCAGTCCGATGCCATACAGGATATACTGGCCCATGATGAAGCCCACCTCCACCACGGAGCGTGTTAGGATATGGATGACGTACGTCCGCAGCAGGGACCCTCTCAGTGGAGCCTTCTTCACCTTCCTCTGCTCCTCCAGCCTCTTCAACTCCTTCTCAATGCGCTTGTGCTCCTCCACCAGCGCCTCCATCTCCCCCAGCTCTGCCTTCAGCTGGACCTTCCGCCGGTGCCTCTCCTTCTCCAGGGCGCGCAGGCGGTAGAGCGCGTGGCCCATGTAGACGAGAGAGGGTGAGGACACGAAGATGACCTGCAGGACCCAAAAGCGGATGAGGGAGATGGGGAAGGCCTGGTCGTAACAGACGGTCTTGCAGCCCGGCTGGTCCGTGTTGCAGATGAATTCGCTCTGCTCATCGTTCCACACGTCCTCGGCAGCCACTCCCAGCACCAGCATGCGGAAGATGAGGAGGATGGTGAGCCAGATCTTTCCTACGATGGTGGAGTGGACATGTACTTCCTCCAAGATGCTGCCCAGCAGGTTCCAGTCCCCCATGGTCTCACAGCTCACTGGTCTCTACTGCAACATGTCCTCACACTGGAGAGAGAGAGACCAGAGGGATTTATTATGCATTTATTTTCTGTTCACAGTTAGTTTATAACTACAATTGAAAACATACAATGTTTATAATCATCATGCAATGGATGGCGGGCAGTGGAAGGATAGGGCAGTGGAAGGATAGGGCAGTGGAAGGATAGGGCAGTGGAAGGTCAGCACAGTGGAAGGTCAGGGAAGTGGAATGATAGGGCAGTGGAAGGTGGGGGGGTCAGTGGAATGTCAGGGTAGTGGAAGGTCAGGGCTTGGAAGATGGGGGCAGTGGAAGGTCAGGGCAGTGGAAAGTTAGCCGTTGAAGTTCAGGCAATGGAAGTTCGGGGCAGTGGAAGGTAAGGACAGTGCAAGGTAAGGACAGTCGAAGGTGGGCAGTGGAATGTCAGGGCAGTGGAAAGTCAGGGCAGTGGAAGGTCAGGACAGTGGAAGTTGAGGACAGTGGAAGATCAGGACAGTGGAAGGTCAGGGCAGTGGAAGGTCAGGGCAGTGGAAGATGTGGGCAGTGGAAGGTCAGGGCAGTGGAAGGTCAGGGCAGTGGAAGGTAGGGGGCAGTGGAAGGTAAGGACAGTCGAAGGTGGGCAGTGGAATGTCAGCCATGGAAGGTCGGGGCAGTGGAAGTTCGGGGCAGTGGAATGTCAGGGCAGTGGAAGGTGGGGGCAGTGGAAGGTGGGGGGCAGTGCAGGGTGGGGCAGTAGAAAGTGGGGGGCAGTGCAAGGTGGGGCAGTAGAATGTGGGGGGCAGTGGAAGGTAAGGACAGTCGAAGGTGGGCAGTGGAATGTCAGCCATGGAAGGTCGGGGCAGTGGAATGTCAGGGCAGTGGAAGGTGAGGGGCAGTGGAAGGTCAGGGCAGTGGAAAATCGGGGCAGTGGAAGCTCGGGGCAGTGGAAGTTCAGGGCAGTGGAAGGTCAGGGCAGTGGACGGTGGGGGCAGTGGAAGGTCAGGGCAGTGGACGGTGGGGGCAGTGGAAAGTCAGGGCAGTGGAAGGTGGGGTAGTGGAAGGTCAAGGCAGTGGAAAATCGGGGCAGTGGAAGATCAGGGCAGTGGAAGTTGAGGAGAGTGGAAGATCAGGGCAGTGGAAGTTGAGGAGAGTGGAAGATCAGGGCAGTGGAAGTTGAGGAGAGTGGAAGATCAGGGCAGTGGAAGTTGAGGACAGTGTAAGATCAGGGCAGTGGAAGGTGGGGGCAGTGGAAGGTCAGGGAAGTGGAAGGTGGGGGCAGTGGAAGGTCAGGGCAGTGGAAGGTGGGGGAAGTTCAAGGCCAGGGCAGTGGAAGCAGTGGACGGTGGGGCTTTGGGAGGTGGGGGCAGTGGAAGGTCAGGGCAGTGGAAGATGGGAGCAGTGGAAGTTAGGGACAGTGGAAGGTCAAAGCAGTGGAAGGTGGGGGCAGTGGAAGGTCAGGGCAGCGGAAGGTGGGAGCGGTGGAAGGTCAGGGCAGTGGAAGGTGGGGGCAGTGGAAGGTCAGGGCAGCAGAAGGTGAGGGCAGAGGAAGGTCAAGGCAGTGGAAGATCAGGGAAGTGGAAGGACAGGGAAGTGGAAGGTGGGGGCAGTGAAAGGTCAGGGTAGTGGAAGGTGGAGGCAGTGAAAGGTCAGGGTAGTGGAAGGTGGAGGCAGTGAAAGGTCAGGGTAGTGGAAGGTGAGGGCAGTGAAAGGTCAGGGTAGTGGAAAGTGAGGGCAGTGAAAGGTCAGGGTAGTGGAAGGTGGGGGCAGTGGAAGGTCAGGGTAGTGGAAGGTGGGGCAGTGGAATATCAAGGCAGTGGAAAGTGGGGGCAGTGAAAGGTGGGGGCAGTGAAAGGTCAGGGTAGTGGAAGGTGGGGGCAGTGAAAGGTCAGGGTAGTGGAAGGTGGGGGCAGTGGAAGGTCAGGGCAGTGGAAGGTGGGAGCAGTTGAAGGTAGGGACAGTGGAAGGTCAAAGCAGTGGAAGATCAGGGAAGTGGAAAATCATGGCAGTGGAAGGTGGGGGCAGTGAAAGGTCAGGGTAGTGGAAAGTGGGGGCAGTGAAAGGTGGGGGCAGTGAAAGGTCAGGGTAGTGGAAGGTGGGGGCAGTGAAAGGTCAGGGTAGTGGAAGGTGGGGGCAGTGAAAGGTCAGGGTAGTGGAAGGTCAGGGTAGTGAAAGGTGGGGGCAGTGAACGGTCAGGGAAGTGAAAGGTCAGGGAAGTGAAAGGTCAGGGTAGTGGAAAGTGAGGGCAGTGAAAGGTCAGGGTAGTGGAAAGTGAGGGCAGTGAAAGGTCAGGGTAGTGGATGGTGGGGGCAGTGAAAGGTCAGGGCAGTGGAAGGTCAGGGCAGTGAACGGTCAGGGCAGTGAACGGTCAGGGCAGTGAACGGTCAGGGCAGTGAACGGTCAGGGCAGTGAACGGTCAGGGAAGTGGAAGGTCAGGGTAGTGGAAGGTCGGGGCAGTGGACGGTCAGGGAAGTGGACGGTCAGGGAAGTGGACGGTCAGGGTAGTGGAAGGTCAGGGTAGTCATAGGTCAGGGTAGTTGGCAGTTTTCTACATCGTACTGGCTGCCTACTTTCTTGTTTACAGAATCAGAAGTTAACATATTTTATTTTGATAAGACAACTGCTTTAGAAATCAGCATCATGATGCAGCCAGTAAGAGCAGTATATATATATAAATATATACAGTGGCAAGAAAAAGTATGTGAACCCTTTGGAATTTCCTGGATTTCTGCATAAATTGGTATTCAAATTTTTATCTGAACTTCATTTAAGTCACAACAACAGACAAACATAGTGTGCTAAAACTAATAACACAGAAATTATTGTATTTTTCTTGTCTATATTGAATACATTATTTAAACATTCACAGTGTCGGTTGGAAAAGGTATGTGAACCCCGAGGCTAATGACTTCTCCAAAAGATCATTGGAGTCAGCTAACCTGGAGTCCAATCAATGAGACGAGATTGGAGATGTTGGTTAGAGCTGCCTTGCCCTAAAAAAAAACTCACAAAATTTGAGTTTGCTATTCACAAGAAGCATTGCCTGATGTGAACCATGCCTCGAACAAAAGAAATATCAGAAGACCTACGATTAAGAATTGTTGACTTGCATAAAGCTGGAAAGGTTTACAAAAGCATCTCTAAAAGCTTTGATGTTCATCAGTCCACGGTAAGACAACTTGTCTAGAAATGGAGAAAGTTCAGCACTGTTGCCTCTCCCTAGGAGTAGCCGTCCTGCAAAGATGTTCAATGAGGTTAAGAATAATCCTAGAGTGTCAGCTAAAGACTTACAGAAATCTCTGGAACATGCTAACATCTCTTTTGACGAGTCTACGATGCGTAAAACACTAAACAAGAATGGTGTTCATGGGAGGACACCACGGAAGAAGCCACTGCTGTCCAAAAAGAGCATTGCTGCATGTCTGAAGTTTGCAAAAGTGCACCTGGATGTTCCACAGCGCTACTGACAAAATATTATGTGGAGAGATGAAACTACAGTTGAGTTGTTTGGAAGGAACACACAACACTACGTGTGGAGAAAAAAAGGCACAGCACACCAACATCAAAACCTCATCCCAACTGTGAAGTATGGTGGAGGGAGCATCATGGTTTGGGGCTGCTTTGCTGCCTCAGGGCCTAGACAGCTTGCTATCATCAACAGAAAAATGAATGACCAAATTTATCAAGACATTTTGCAGGAGGATATTAGGCTATCTGTCCGCCAATTGAAGCTCAACAGAAATTGGGTGATGCAACAGGACAACGACCCAAAACACAGAAGTAAATCACCAACAGAATGAATGGGTTCAACAGAAGAAAATAAGTCTTCTGGAGTTCTGACCTCAACCCGATTGAGACGCTGTGGCATGACCTCAAGAGAGCAGTTCACACCAGACATCCCAAGAATATTGCTGAACTGAAACAGTTTTGTAAAGAAGAATGGTCCAAAATTACTCCTGACCATTGTGCAGGTCTGATCCGCAACTACAGAAAACGTTTGGTTGAGGTTATTGCTGCAAAAGGAGGGTCAACCAGTTATTAAATCCATGGGTTCACATACTTTTCCCACCCCGCACTGTGAATGTTTACACAGCGTGTTCAATAAAGACATGAAAACGCATCATTGTTTGTGTGTTATTAGTTTAAGCAGACTGTGTTTGTCTATTGTTGTGACCTAGATGAAGATCAGATCAAATTCTATGACTAATTTATGCAGAAATCCAGGTTTTTCCAAAGGGTTCACATACTTTTTCTTGCCAATATATATATATATTTTTTTTCAATTTCAAAGCAAAGAAAAACAAGCACTTACATATTAATGGTATGGGGTACTTTCTTTGCCTCTCGATGCGAATCATGTTTCCCAATTGGTATGGTTACCCTATGGAGTTTGAGTCCTTTGCACCGGTCCCAAAAGCACATCTCTCTCTGTCAGTCAGTCCGGCACACAGAGTGACTGTTCTGTGTTCTCCTGTGCTGCAGTTGCACACAGGGTTCACAGGATGTGAGGATTGATCTGCCACCGATGGGAGGGACAATGCCCCATGGCACATCTTGCCAGGCAATTGTAAAGTGTTGCCTGCACCGCCATCCCCCTCCCCCGCCAGCTCCCACACCAACCAACAGTGCCAACCCAGCTAGTGCCCTCTAACCACAAACAATACCCCGCTCGCTGGCAGAGCTGATATATTTGTGAATAGTTTTTCTTTCCCACTTCGCCACTTTAGGTATAACAGCAACCCTCCTAATTAGGAGATTCAGGTATTGCCATTTTGAGCCAAAGTTATGTAAGAGCAGCTATCCCTCATATCTGATTATGAGGGATGTATAATCTATCATAATCTAGAATAATCTTTAAAGCCAGACACACTAGTTAAATTATTCATCTCTGGCTTCATATACTGAACAACAATATAAATGCAACATGTAAAGTGTTGGTCCCATGTTTCATAAACTGAAATAAAAGATCCAAGAATTTTTTCATACGCACAAAAAGCTTATTTCTCTCATTTTTTGTGCACAAATTTGTTTACATCCCTGTTAGTGAGCATTTCTTCTTTGCCAAGATAATCCATCCACCTGACAGGTGTGGTATTTCAAGAAGCTGATTAAACAGCATGATCATTACCCAGGTGCACCTTGTTAGGGGGACAATTAAATGCCACTCTAAAATGTGCAGTTTTGTCACACAACACAATGCCACAGATGTCTCATGTTTTGAGGGGGTGTGCAATTGGCATGCAGACTGCAGGAATGTCCTCCAGGGCTGTTGCCAAAGAATTTAATGTAAATTGATCTACAATATGCAGCCTCCAAAGTCATTTTAGAGAATTTGACCATGTGTACGGTGTTGGTGAGAGGTTTTCTGATGTCAACAATGTGAACAGAGCGCCCCATGGTAGCAGTGGGGTCATGGTATGGGCAGGCATAAGCTACAGACAACAAAATACAATTTTATCAATGTCAATTTGAATGCACAGAGATACTGTGACGACATCCTGAGGACCATTGTCGTGCCATTCATCCTCTGCCATCACCTCATGTTTCAGCATGATAATGCACTGCACCATGACGCAAGGACAAAATTCTGTACACGATTCCAGGAAGCTGAAAATGTCCCAGTTCTTCCATGGCCTGAATACTCACCAGACATGTCACCAATTGAGCATGTTTGGGATACTCTGAATCGACGTGTACGGCAGCGTGTTCCAGTTCCCGCCAATATCCTGCAAAACCTCGCACAGCCATTGAGGTGGAGTGGGACAACAGTCCACAGGCCACAATCAACAGCCTGATCAACTCTATGTGAAGGAGATGTCACGCTGCATGAGGCAAATGGTGGTCACACCAGATACGGACTGTTTTCTGATCCACGCCCATACCTTTTTTTTAAGGTATCTGTGACCAACAAATGCATATCTGTATTC